>NC_088377.1:56275000-56622500 GCF_037993035.2 Macaca fascicularis
AAGGCAGGAGGATAGCTTGAGGCCAAGAGTTCAAGACCAGCCTGAGTAACATAGCTAGACCCTGTCTCTTAAAAAAAAAATAGCCAGGCTAATGGTGGTATGTGCCTGTAGTTTCAGTTACTCGAGAGGGAGGATCGCTTGAGCCCAGGAGGTCAAGGCTGCAGTGAGTTATGATCACACCACTGCACTTCAGCCTGGGCAACAGAGCGAGACCCTGCCTCAAGAAAAGAAAAGTTTTAGAAGAATAGATAATAGATTGATATCATTTATATAGGTTTTAAAACATGCCAAAAGTACTATATGTTGGCTGGGTGCAGTGCTCATGCCTGTAATCCCAGCACTTTGGAAGACCTAGGCAGGTTATTGCTTGAGCTCAGGAGTTTGAGACCAGCCTGGGCAAAATAATGAAACCCCATCTCTACTAAAAATACAAAAAATAGTTGAGTGTGATGGTATGCACCTGTAGTCCCAGTTGCCTGGGAGACTGAGGTAGGAGGATCACTGGAACCCGGGAGGAAGAGGTTGCAGTGAGCTGAGATTGCACCACAGGGCTCCAGCCTGGGTGAGAGAGCAAGTCAAAAAGAATACTATAGGTTGTTTAGGGATACTTCCACATGTTGTAAAAATATAGAGAAATGCATGGAATGATAAGCAAGGAATTCAGGAAAATGATTCCAGGGAGGGGGTAGGGGAGTGGAAGCAGATAGGGTGATGGGAAATGGGGAGAGAAAACAAGATCCCAGAGGAGATATTGTTACGGGATCTCTGGGGTGTTATTTTTTCTGGCCGGAAACCTCTGTGGCTGTGGCACCTTGGCCTGAGTTCTTGTCCTGTGTCCAGGAAGAATGAGGGTTGCAGACAAGTGAAGGAGGAAGAAGAGTTTTATTTTAGTGTTAGAACAGCTTAGAGGAGTGGGTAGCTTTTCTCTGTAAGCATGTCATCCAGTCTAGTGTTCAGCAGTTAGCAGAGAGGAGGCCCTGGAGAGGGTGGGCCTCCTCACTGTGGGCAAGTCATTCCAACGTCTCTGCAGGTCTCTGAAGCTCTCAGCAGAGAGGGTAGCTCCTTTTGGCCGGCAGGTGATATCTGCAGCTCTCAGCAGAGAGGGTACTCCTCTCTGCAACTGGTCACCCCATTTTCTCCAGCTATCAGCAGAGAGGGTACTTCTCTCTGCAGCTGGTCGTCCCATCCCGATCTCTCCCTGTTCGTCCTCTAGCCGTCCTCTACCCTGCTCTGGCTGAGCTCAGGGCTTTTATGGATCTCAGAGAGGAGGAAGTGCCTACTGATTGGCCCATCGGTGGCCATGGGTGGCTATGGAAGAGGCACCATGAGTCCCCACTTCCATTGGAGGGACTGACAACCTAGTCCCAGCCTTCAAGCCCTCCCTGGCCTGAGGGTGGGGCCTTACTGGGGACCCTGCCCCATTCTGCCCAGAACTCTGTCTGCCTACTACTGCCATTCCTGGCCCCAAGGCTTGACTCCAACCTTGCTCTGATTCGGGAGCAGAAAGAGGCCAGACAGTGGGAGTAGATACCCCTAAGCCTGCAGGGAGTGAGATGTGGGGGGAATCCTTCCTAGGGCACCTGAGGGTGCAGGCTGCAGAGAAATCCTGGTCCTGTGCACCTGGGAAGGCGACTGCAGCTGCTCCCAAGAGCTCCTGCCCCGCCAACTCAGAAGGGGCATGTCCCCTGCTCCTGCCTGCTTTTTCCTGGAGCAGTAGGCCCAGGTCTGCAGCCACGGGTGTCTGCACCCAGGAAGGTAGATCCTGCCCCTTCCTGGCTCCCTCAAGAGCACAGGGAGGCTGGGATCCACAGCTGCAGTTTGGGTGGCTGTAGCCCCACTCAGGAGGGTGGGGCCCTTGCTTGCTCGGTACAGCAGGAGGCCTGGGTCTGCGGCTGTGGTTTGGGTGGCTGCAGCGGCTCCGGGAGCTCCTATCCCAACTCAAAAGGGACAGGGCTCCCAGTTGCTCCATGGAGTGTGCAGCCCCAGCTGTGCTTCCCTGCTGCAGCAGGCATGATGGAAGCAGCCACTGACATCAGTATTATACATAGGAGGGTTCAAGTATTTTGGAAATGTTTTATTTCTTACGCTACTGGGGAGTACATGATTGTTCATTATATTATTTTGAAATATTTAATAACACATTAAAATATTCATAATTAAAGTGTCACATAAGCAGAGAAGAAGCTGTTAATTCTGAATGGAAGTCATAACTAAAGTAAGCTTTCTGGATGAGTTGGCCTTAATGGTTAAATTGGTCTTGAGGGATGGGTGGAAATTCAGCAAGTCTGGATGGCAGGAAAGGAGATTGTAGGACGCTGGACCAGCATGAGCAAAGGTGTGGGTTTCTTCTGGGAAGGAGCTAGGATGCATAGAAATATATTAATATATACTACAATAAATGAAGTTGATAAGATTACTGGGGCAAGACCATGAAAGGCTTTGAACACAGCAGAAATACAAAATAATTATTATACTAAGCTTTGTAAATAGAAGCGTGCAATTAGGTCTGGGCTATAACTTTTTTTTTTTTTTTTTTACATAATTCCAAAGGGTTGATAATTTCTTCAACTGGGATGTTATCTGAGTCTGACCAGTTTAGATTTATACTGCTCTTCAAATAAAAATAAAAATCACAATTCATCACAAGTCATCTACCAAATCTATTAGAAGAATTGATCGTCAGACTCATGATCAGTAATAAATACTGAGATCTCTCACTGGTAGCTTTAAAGAGTCATTTAAAGTTTTTTCTTACGACTATTCATCAATTTTCCCACCTGGTCATGTCAAGTGAAACTTCAAATAGAAAACATTGCCTTGAGAAGGGACAGAAATACTGGTTGGTTTTTTAAAGAAATCTAAAGCTTATTAAATTTGCCAGAACGGCCGTTTTACATGAACATCATTTGGTCACCAGCAGGCATCTTTCATTGGCTTCATATGGCAGAATCTGAAGAATATGAGTTGATCGATGTGTCATTCATCAGAGACACCTGCAGAGATGATGAAAGTTTATCGTGCAATATTATTGAAGGAAACACAACATTTAGAAAATTGAACCACTCATCTCCTCCTCCCCCCTTTTTTAAACAATAAAACTGCAGTTTGAAAAACAACTTCCAACGTGAAAAAAAAATTAAAACAGCAGGTGATAATTAGGGCAAAGTTACAACAATGTTATTGCTGATGGGCTACCTGTCAGTTAATGCAAGTTATCACTTCACCCCAGGAATAGTTATTATTAAAAACAACTTATGGGGGTTAAAGAAGGGATGTTAAATGTGTTAGTCTCGTTATTTGCTCACTTGGAAATGGCTTAGAGATAGCTCCATTAACCACCTCAGTTCTACCCTGGTCTCAGTAAGGAATGCACACAAAATAACTGAAAGTTATAAATGACCAAAACATAAACCTTAGCTGCCTTGAGTTAAAATCAATTTTCCTAATAAATTAAATTCAAATATTACAAACCGGTATGTAATATCAAGAATGATGTGCTAATAATTACCATGTTGGCAGAGTACAAAGTGCAAGACAGAGGGATATAAAAATTTAGCGATTTAGAAAGTCTGATACAAAAATAGCTTTTACTAGTGTGAGGCTTGGAGTTCAATTCAATCACTGAGCTATAATAGTATTCTCTGACTAGTCAAGGTTGAATGTTCAAGATGTAGTTTGAGTATTAATCATTGATTCAGATAAAAGATAGCACAACTGAAGAGGCTCTCCTGAGTTAAGTAGTTTATTCCTGAACACAGATGTAAGTTTTTCCCTTTGTGTTTTCCAGAACCACTTGAGTGTTTTCCCTACTATAGAGGCAACCTCTTTTGGAATTATTTCTTTAGCTTTACTCTTTATCAACTATAATCTTTTGGGCAAAGGATTCACCTAAGCTTTTGCTGGTATGAATTATGAATTCATTCATACTGGCCATTTCAGGTTTAAGCTTTAACTTTCATGCTACTCAGTAAGAAATCTGATAATATGCTATGCTTCATCTTGGTTTACTATATGGTATTCCATTGTACAGCAAATGCATTGTAGGATTCCATTTATATGAAGTACAAAAACAGACAAAAGTCATTTATGCTACTAAAAGTCAGGATAGTGGTTACCCTTGATAGAGAGGTGATGGCTAAGAGTGGGCACAAATTCGGCAAATAGCATTGTATGACTAAACCACGTCTTTTTTTTTTTTTTTTTAATACTTTAAGTTCTGGGATGCATGTGCAGAACGTGCAGGTTTGTTACATAGGTATACATGTGCCTGATGGTTTGCTGCACCTGTCAACCTGTCATCTAGGTTCTAAGCCCCGCAAGCATTAGGTATTTGTCCTAATGTTCTCCCTCTCCTTGCCCCCCACCCCTCGACAGGCCCCAGTGTGTGATGTTCCCCTCCCTGTGTCCATTTGTTCTCATTGTTCAGCTCCCACAATGAGTGAGAACATGCGGTGTTTGGTTTTCTGTTCCTGTGTTAGTTTGCTGAGAATGATGGTTTCCAGCTTCATTTATGTCCCAAATAAATCACATCTTATTTATCTATTTGACTATTGATAAGCATTGGGTAGCGTCATCATTAAAAAAAAGTATTATATTGGTACTCATATGTACACAAGCAATACTCAACATGCATTTATATATCACAGCATTTTAAAGCTTTTTATTGAAGCATAATTTACATACACGGAGATGCATATATCAATAGTACAGTTCAATGAATTTTCACAAACTGAACACACCAGTACCCACATCAAGAAACAACACGACCAGCTCCCCAGAAGCTGATTGGTGTTCTCTCCTAGTCATCAGTTCTCTCTCAAGGGTAACCACTATCCTGAGTTTGAATAGCATCAATGACTTTTGTATGTTTCTGTACTTTATATAAATGGAGTCCTGCAATTGTACATCTCCCTTTTTTCACTTAGCATATTTGTAAGGTTCATATATTTTACTGCATTTGGAAGCAGATTGTTCATTCTTAGTGTGGTAGAATGTACTCTGTTGTATGACTATACCACCAATTATTTACCTATTTTACTGCTTATGACCATTTGGGTTATTTCCTGTTTGGTGGTTATTTATGAATAGGGTTGCTCTGAGTGATTTAATAGTATTTTGGCACACATGTGACATTGGTATATTCCTAAGAGTGGAACTGCTGGGCCATAGGGTTTTCATATGTTTACCTTTAACAGATATTGACAAACAGTTTTCCAAAGTGGTTGTACTATATACATAGCATTTGACTTCTTGAGGAATCATTCTAAGAAGGGCATTTCAGCATAACCATTAAGAGAACAGGTTTTGGAATCACTCAGATCAAATTGAGCTTATGACTAAGGAGTTGAGGCACCCTGGACAATATGCTTAACTTTTACAGTTTACTCAACTGTAAAACAGGAATAATAAAACCTTTCTCAAAATTTATGAGAATTAAATGAGATATTATTTTAATGCAGTTAGAACAGTACCTGAAACATAATAAATGCTTAGCTTATTATATGGCAGTTATTAATCATTAGCAATTAAAACACAGGCAAAATGGAGAATTACAAACAAATAGGGACAATATAATCCAAAAACAATTTTAATTGTATGATGGAAGAAACCTATGAAACTCTGACCCAAAAGGCATTGCTAATTCCAGGGAGGATTATACTTGGATCCTGAATATTATCCCAAAATGCGTTTGCAAATTACCCTCACCAGAGGCAAGGTTCTTGGATGCAGCGTATTACCATCCATTTTTTTTTTTTCCAGTTATTACTCTTTAAAGACAGGACTGCCAAGGGCTACTCTAGAAAGTCACTAATATAATGCCTTTTATTATATTTCCCAATTTCACACCTTCCTCAACCCAATCCCCAAAGTTGTTGAAAGTGACTGTAATTGCATCATTAGTTCTTAGCTTTCCTGGAATCTTACCTACGACAACTTTCACATCCCCCAAAACTCTAAAAATGAGCCCAGATTTTTGCTTTAAATTGCAAAGAACTTGCTTTATTTTGTAGGATGAGCTTGATAACCTCAGCGTGGATTTCAGCAGCTGCCGGAAACAGCACTCTAGAAGTTAACACAGGTACACTCCGTACTGAGGCACTGTTTTAGCTAACTGCTCCAGGGACAGCAGGCTCAGTCCTCTTAGGTAAGTAATTTTGGAAGGTGGCACTGTGTTCCTAATAAATTGAATCAGATCCCGTAGGTTAGTCACTATTCTTAAGAAATAAAGCATGAAATCAACTTGAAGTCATCTGTTGAGAAGGCCATGGATAGACCTGAAAAGGAACATTTTGAACATTTAATTGAACCTCTTTGATTTACAGATGAAAAAACTAGTCATTTAAAAGTCTTGCCTAAGGTCAAATGGTTTGTTTCCTGGACTGGCATAAAGCTCATCTTAGTCACAGTCGGGTGGATGTTCCTTCCTGCTCCTGGCAACTTGCCCCTCACCGTCCCCCCAACCCCATCTTCCCATCAGATTTCATAAAGATCCAGACCTGGGATTCAGAAATGGGGAAGTTGAAGAAGTGTGACTTAAAAGAACGACAAACTATTAAATTGTTATTAGGAATTAATGACAATTGCCTGCTAGAACGTCAAGAAGCAGTATCTTTTCTGTTTTGTACATCGCTGTATTCCCAGCACCTACAACTGTGCCTGCTAAGCCTGGTAAGGCCTAATAATTGTTAAATGAAAAACAATCACTCAATCATAGATATGTCAGATTGTGAGAGAAAACACGTCTTTACTGTTTTCTCTACCACCCTCCTTCCAGTTAATACTAATAAAATGTGCAGATTTGTATTCTAAAGAGGCGAAATCATATACATAGCACTGTAGCACGGTGCCTGGCCCATTGTGAGTAATTAATACATGTCAGTTTATTTTCCTTTTCTTCCTCCACAAGTATGGGCTACTAGGGAGGAAGGAGGGTTGGTGCCGTGGTGTTTATGTGCCTGGACAGAAAGTGAAGAGCATCCAAGAAGCTGCTAAGAGCGGGCTGTCGGTGTCTTTCTGATACGTATAGATCAATTCCAGTGCCCTGAAAAACGCACAGCTATTTTACCCAGAGAGGCTGGTCGTTTTTGTTGATCGATTCTCGGCTGCAGTCAGCTCTTTAATACAACTTTTTATAAGCATCAGCCACATTGCGGCGGGAGAAGCGGCTGTGGTGGAAAAAGCAGGGAAGCCCCCCCCACCCCGCCCCACTCCCAAAAAGTAAAGGAAGCCCGCGGGGCAGGGACTGCGGTTTGCGGGTCTAACGGGTCCTTGAGCTGGGGCGGCGGTCCGGCCACTCCAGCCCCGCCCCTCGCCCGCAGCCGCCTTCGAGGTTCAAGTTCAGCCCCCGGCTGCTAGGCCTCGCGCTCCCGGATTCGAAGCCGCCCGTGCGTCCCAAGGTCCCCCGCTGGAAGACGAGGCGGGGATCCCAGCGGTCATCCGGGCGCGGGGTCACTCGGCCACGCACTGTGGTGCCACGTGGGGGAAAAGTTTCCAACTCTGCCAGTTGGTGTTCCCATTGCGCCCAGGCGGAGCAAAGGCCCGCGCTTTGGCACCCGCTCCCAGTTCTGTCTCCTCCAGTCGCGCCCCCTCCCAGGGACGCCCCCCTTGTGCCCCTTCTCTGAATTCCCTCCTCCCCTCGCAGCGCAGGTAGCCAAGGGAAAACACCCTTGGGGACTGGGGGGTTTCCCGAGAAGGCGGCCTCGGGCCGGCCAGGGGTAGGGGATCCGGGGACAAGTGTCCCGAGGAGGATGTGGAGCACGCGCGCGAAGTGGCCTGGGAGCAGGGGCCCGCACGCGTCCCCGCTGCGACAGGCGGGATCCTCCGGCTGCTTCCACACCCTGGCGCGCCAACTCTGCCCGGCAGCGGCCGACCCCACGCGGGCGGCCCCCTTCACGCCCCCGCCCCCGCCCCTCACGACTCCCCACCGCCCCCAGTGCGCAGGCCCGGCCGCCCCAGCGCGCATGCCCTGGGCTTGCGAGCGCGGCCAGCCCCCAGCCTTTTGCTTTCTACACACTCTACAACTGGGGAGGGGGCGGGGGAGGAGGGAGCCCAGCCGTCCACGTGATCCCGCCGGCCGGGGCCGCGGGGGCGGGAGCGCGCGCCGAGAGAGGCGCGGGGAGGGCGGGTGCGCGGGAGCGCGCTAGCGAGCGAAAGCACGAGCGAGCGAGCGAGCGAGCGAGCGGGCGCGGGGCTGGGCTGAGGCGGGCGGCGGCGGCGGCGGCGGCGGCGGTGGGCCGGCCGCGGAGGGGGAGGAGCGGGAGCTGCGCGAGGCAGGCAGGCGGGCGGAGGATGGGGCAGTGCCCGGGCTCCCGCTGCAGCCGCCCGGGGACACGCCGTGCACCCTCCGGCTCGGGGCTTTCTCGGCGGCGGCGGCAGCGTTAGCGGCGGCGGCGAGAGCAGCGTTCCCGGCTGCGCTTCTCCCTCAGGCGGGGCGGCGAGAGAAGCGGCGGCGGCGGCGGCGGCACACCGGTGTCTCTCCCGCTGGAGATTTCTTTCTGCTTTCCTCATCGACTGACTGACTCACCCCCTCCCTTTTTTGAGGAAGGGTGACCTCTTCTTTGGGACTGGAAAAAATATTTTTGTGAGGAGGGGGGCGGGTGGCAGCGACAGGGTTTGCTTCTTCTCTTCTTTCATCTCGCTCTCCTCCCCCCTCGAAGACCGAAAAGCAAACCCCACAACTGCTCCAGCAGCATCCTCCTTCCCTTCCTCCGCCTCCCTTCTCCTTCGCCGCTCGCAGTTTCGCCCTCTCCTCCTCTAATGATTGCATTATTAGGCTCCCCTCTCTGGGGGGTCTCGCCCCTTTTGGGTCGCTCCGGAGCCCCGGCCTCCCCTGGCTGCATTTCTTAAAAATTAGGGAGACTGGGAGTGAGTTTTCTCCGAGGCGTGTGTGAGAGGCGGCGGGGGTGTTTTCCTGCGCGAGGGGCGGGTGAAGTTCATTGCCCCCACTTTTCCCGCGACCTTTTTCGGACCCGATTTTGGATCGGGTTGAGGGGGGCGCGGGCGTTTTCGGGGGGCGGGGGGCGCGGCGGAGAATGGCCGCGGGGAGGGCTCCCCGGAGCCTCCCAGTCTCTTGATCAAAGCATTCCGCTATTCTGATTTATTGCCTGCTTGGTGAGTTATTTTTTTTCCTCTAAAGGAGACCTGTGTGTTCAGCCATTACTTTGCTCGGCGCTGCTCCCAGGCATCTCCGACCCTCGGTGCTGTGGGGAGCCCCACACTTGGGCTCCTCGCCTCTCGCCCTCGCTCCCCGTCCCTCCTCCCCTCTCTCCGCCCCTTCCCCCTTTTCTTTCTCCTCTCTTTCTTCCCCTCTCTCCCTTCTTTCGGCCGCCGTCTCCCCCGCGCCCTCCTCGGGGCGGAGGGAAGCCGTGAAGGGGAGGGAGGGCTCGGTGTCAATTTTTTTTGTGTGGCCGCGGCCGTAGCCTGTGGCGGGCGAGCGGGGAGACCCCGGCGCAGCAGAGCCATGGATGGCCCGACGCGGGGCCATGGACTCCGCAAAAAGCGGCGGTCGCGGTCGCAGCGAGACCGGGAGAGGCGCTCCCGGGGCGGGCTGGGGGCCGGCGCGGCCGGCGGCGGCGGGGCTGGCCGGACCCGGGCGCTCTCACTCGCCTCGTCGTCGGGCTCCGACAAGGAAGACAATGGGAAGCCCCCGTCCTCCGCCCCGTCCCGGCCCAGACCCCCGCGGAGGAAGCGGAGAGAGTCCACCTCGGCCGAAGAGGACATCATTGATGGATTTGCCATGACCAGCTTTGTCACTTTTGAAGCGCTGGAGGTAAGGGGGACCCCCCTCCCCCCGGGTTCCCTTTATGCACGACCCCACTCGGCTGCGCCCGGCTCTCCTGCCTCCCCCGCCGCGCTCCGGGCTGTCTGTCTGTCTGTCTGTCTAGGCTGAGGTCTTATTGTTGGTGGGGGGAGCTGGGGGCGCGGGCAGACAGGCAGCAGGAGGGAGTCGCAAAGCCGTGCCTGGTCTCCTCGTTTCCTCGTTTTCTCGCTCGCCTGTCCCCTGCGCCCCCTCCCTGCACCCCCTCCACAGCAGATGGGCAGAAAGAAAGGGGTTCAGGCATCACAACAATGCGCCCCCTCTCCACGGAGAGCTCTGCCCCCACTTCTTCCTCCTCTCCCTCCCCAATCATGGCTTCTTGGCTGGTGGAAGTCTCTTTGCTGGGTTTGGGGCGCCTGTGGACGGTTCTCTGTGTGCTTTCTACAGAGTCATATATTCGTGTGTGTGTGTGTCTGTGTAGTGTATACCTTTCTCGGGTGTCCTCGGGACCGGAGACTGATGGGGTTTTGTGGTTTCTTTGCGCCTCCCCCCATTACCCCCCATATTCTTTTTTTTTTTTTTTTTTTTTTTTGGTGAAGCTGGGGAAGGGGGCGTTTTCTCCTGGTTGGGAGAAAGGAGGGAGGAGGGGAGAGAAGAGGGAAGGGTGGAATAGCTCTCTGTATTCTGTTATGGGGCTCTGTTACAGAAAGGGTTAATTATATTATCTATACACATACATAGGCACATGTGTGTGTGTACATGAGCAATTTAGTTAAAGGACAGAAAAAGGTACACCAGGGAAGACTGGTGGGAGGAAAGAATAAAATCCTAGCTGCTGTCTGAAGGGCTTGTCACCAATTGTCCCTCTGCCTTTCCTTTTTTTGTGTTTTCTTTTTTTTTCTCTCTCTAAGTGATTGGCTTTGTGTGTGTCTGTGTGTGTGTATTTCTTTCTTTATTCGTTGGGCACCTGCAGCGTTGATTTCCAAATGCACATTTTCCTTCCGGCCAACTGGCTCCTAGTGTGGGGGAAAAGGGAGGGAGGGGGAGACTGTCCAGGGGTTAGGGGGAAACTATCTTTGCCTGGACCTATCTCCTTTGGTGTGGTATTGGTCATTGGCCTCTCTAAATTTAACCGCCTTCTTTCCTCCCCCACCTCCCTGTCCCCACCCCCCCCCACACCATGCACACATACACACAGAAGGCTTTGAGATTCTGCAGAGTTGGTCCACCTTTCTTAAGCACAAAACCAAGATACGGTTTATAGTTGGCTTATAGTGTTTCATGCACCTGATGTGATGGTTTGAGGTTCCTGAAGGAAACTTTTCCCTTTCCTTTTTTTTTTTTTTTTTTGTTGTTGTTATTATGGTATTGTTTCAAATGCTCAGATGCGAGCTTTGTTAATGACAGCTTAAATCTCATATACAGTAACTGTACAGGTTTAGATTGCTGGTTCTGTTGATGTGTTTGGGTGTCAGGTTTAAATTTTGTTTTCAAAGGAAGGCTTCCTATCAGTGTTGTCCTTTTCTGTGTGAACTGCTTTTGGTTGGGCTGCTGGTGGTGATGGTGGTGGATGGTGGCCAGTGGTTGGGAGTAAGGGAGGTACTGGTGGTGGTGGTGGAGGTGGTGGTGATGGTGATGGTAATATTGGTGGTGGTCATAGATTTTGATGTCAGCGATTGAATCAGTTACTCTCTGGTTTTAGAATTGGTGCTTTATTGGCCAAAATTTTGAGTGTTGAGGTTCACCACTTATTAGAATAATTCCAACTGTGGCTTTAAGTTTGCCAAGGTGGGTGGTTACCGTACAGTGTGACCTCTTTCTGTCTCTCTCTCTTGCTTTAAAATAGGAGTTGAAATGGCAGCATGTTCCTAATAGAACATGCTGTTTGGAATTTGGTTCATCATTGCTGTCTGTGGTTGGTTTAGGAAAGTACTTGTAAGAGCTGTTACAAGTGGTTCTGCTTTCTGCATGGTTATCCTGGGCTGTGGTGTGGCCCCTCTCAGGAATCAGGAGGGGCCACTAGATTCCCACGAACATTTTTCGAGGACAAGTAGGGATATATGTGTGTGTATATATGTATATCACTTATGCAGTTCTTTTTGATGGTTTTATTTTTAACAAATAGGTGTTTGACTGGGCTTGTGATATATATCTATTTATTTGGCTTTGGCGAGAAAATGTGCTCATTTTAATTTATTTTGTGCTTAAAAACTTGTAATTTTAAAAGAAGACCAAGTTCAAAATGTACAGTTAATACCATTTCTTTCTTTGCTCTGATTATTTCTTTCTGCTACTTTTTTAGATTCAAAATCCAAGTTATTTTGGTTAGCTGAATACTGTGCCACCTTCATATCTAAATATCATATGTATATCTATGTGTAGGTATAAAAGGTCTAACTTTTTTAAAAGTTTACTTAAAATTCTGTAGAAAAATTTAAACATACAGAAGTAGACAGAACACCCAACATCCAGGTTTGAGAACTACCAACTCATATCTCATCTTGTATTTTCTATGTTTCATCTGTTTTGTCTCCCACATATGATCTCATCCGTATTTCTCATATAGAAATGCTTCTGTATGAATCCCTAAACCATAATGACTCCAAAAATCCTCAGATCCCACCAAAACCCCCACAGCAGTATTATCACACCTAAATAAATGTGTAACAGTTCACTAATACCAAATATCCTGTCAGTGTTTACATTTTAAGAGGCCCAAGTTTTTAGGGAAGCCATAAATACATTTGTCAGATTAAAAACACACAATGGGAAATAGAAATCATCATATATGTCTGGTTCTTTGGCAAAAGGTAGTTTCATTGGCTGTGTGCTATCACATTGTGTCCATGCTGGATGGTCAGAACATATGTGTGTAGTGATTATTAAATTAAAACCTCTGGTGGTCCACTGTATTCAGTCTGGAAGATTTATTGAACTATCACCAAGAAATGTGAGGGCTTATTGGGAACAGGCAACTAAACTATGAGCTTGGACAAAAATGTGTGTTGCGGGAGTATTTGTAAAAGTTAGTAATTATTATACTTGCTAAGAGTTATCCTAAATACGTGGTATGTTCTTGGGCCTTGTGTTTAGAAATGAAATCAGTTGTCACCACATGTCATTAAGGGTGCTGCTGGTATGATATTGTGAAAAGAAACCAGAAATATTGGCTTGTACAGCTAGGTTTATAGCTTGTGCCAGTTCAGAGCAATAACTGGCAAACAGTGGAGTAGCATACTTTGTGTGTTAATGGACACATTATTTGATTTTGTTGTGAGTAGCTGATTTTGGACTTCGCTTTTTAAAAAAGAGGCTTCTAACTCATTATGAAATGTGCTAATATAAATAGTTCCAGTTCAACTGATTTTACTGATACTGGAGTAAAAGTGATAACTTGCCTAATGAGAACCTGCATTTTTATCTTGATTATTTTTTGCTGTTGTTGGATTCTTTTTTTGAGATGTTGAAAGCTTTAGACGTAGTTTGACAAGTCTCACATTTTATAGGCGGTGAAACTGGCTGAGATAGTTTTATATTCACAGGACACTTGTCTTGAGTAATTGTGCCCTGAAGTTCAAGTGTATGATTATGAAGAGTCTCATGATAGAAGATAAGAGGGTAGGCGAGGAGGCTAAAGTTGAACGTGGTGTTCTTTTCATTATGCAGTTGAGAAGCAGAATTAACATTGGTATATAGTACATTGTTTGTTTGGATATGCTTTGAGTGACAGGATGAGAGCAAAAATCCCCAAATAAGATGTCTAGTTTTTTTAAAAAGTGGCTTTTAGAAAACAAAGAATAAATGGGAATGTTGGGGTCCTACCACCATCAGTGTGTCCTGATGTGTCAGATAGTGTTGGCTTTCTGCTATTTGGGTTTCTTTTCTGTGTTGTCGCTATTAGGAAGCCATGTGAGTACCATGGCTGAAAACTTGACTTTGCAAATTCATTATTTTTTCCCCTTATTCCTCTTTTGTGCACTGGGTTCTTAGAGCAGCCTCCTTTTTTACAGCTGACCAAGGGAAGCTAAGATGAAATTTGTGGAATTAGCAGAAAAGAGGCCAATTGGAGCTTTGTAGGCTTATGAAAGTAAAGGAAGACTCATTTCTAGTGGTTAGAGCATCAAACCAAGACTTTGATGCGGTCTTCACTTCCTGGCTCTGTTTCAGGGCTTACCCCACACACACATCAGTAGCATAAGCAGGCTGTACAGAATTTGATGTACTTATAACATGCTATGTTAATAGGCTCTAACAATTTATTATGGTCAGATCACTTTTATTTAGTTGTTTAAAAAACAACATTAGTTACGTGCCTTTTATCAGTCAGCAGATGTTTATGGAGTGCTTAATATGTGCAAGGCACTAAGAATATAGAGAACCCAAACATAAATGTAGCGTTTTGAAAAAGTATGTAGTTTAGTTGATAAATTAAAGCCAGCACCTGTGAAATAATTTTGAAACAGGCACTTGAATGCCTAATATCAACTAAGCACGATAGGCTTTTAGAGACAGGCTAGTGAGATAGGCTGAAGTGTTCAAGAAGGCTTCATGGGGTAGATGGGACCTAGAAGGGTGAAGTGATTTGGATATATGGGAAGGAGTTAGGGCTAGGGAGAGCATTCTAAAGGAATAGTGAAGAAGGCACATGAACCAGATGCTATGTGGTTAGGACTCGGAGGCTAGGAAGGGCTGGTGGAAGTAAGTACAAAGGTAAGTAAAGAGTGCTTTTAGTGGGGCGGGAGACCTGTGGAGACCCACATTCCACGCTTGGCCTGCCTAACTAGTGTAGCCTTTGGAAGTTAACTTTCTAAAAGCATAATTTCCTTTATCCATTAGTGGAGAGATTTAAACTAGTTTAGAGCAAAGCTTCTCAAGCTGAAAGGGAACATAACTTTACAGGATGTTCATAAATTGTGTTCTAGACTGAAACAGAGTGATCTACCCTCAAATAGTTTTTGAAAATTGATGGGGTAGACAAAATTAAATGGATGCCTTGTTCTTTCAGAATTAAAAGTCTATTGTGTGAATGTGAATTTTGAATATCAGAGAAGGCACTGTGATGTGTCTAATTTCCTAAATCTATTTTGACCACAGAACACTTTTATTCTCTGCATTGTAATCTATAATCTAGTATGGGAAGTACTAGAAAGGATCCAAAAAAGTCCCTCCAGATCTTGGAATTTGGTGATATCTGAGTCTGGGGTGAGTGGGCTGATGGTAGACGACTTGGAAAACCAGGCACAGAAGCTTGTAGTCAGTGCGTGGGAGCTGCTTCTTAAGCAGGAGTGGCAAGGGGAGTGAAAGTGAGGAAGATGTAAACAGTGAGGGAGACTAGTCCATGTCTTTTCCTGCTCCCCTTTCCTGCCTGATATCTGCCTTTTTACTGATTCTCACCAACCCCAACAGGAGGTTCTCATTAATAGCTCTTTCAGTGTGATGATACTAGCCCAATTCTGATGCCACCAAGCTGCCCTTCAGCCAATGTTTTATCCTCTCTGTCCCTTCTAGTTTCATGTATTGCTGCTCTTTAGCAACCTGTAAAAAAAGTTGGATGAGAAAGGAGGTTGACATTGATGTTAAAACAAGGATTTCAAATTATCTGCCTTTGGCTTGCTGTATATGAAGTGGTAGTTCAAAAAAGGGTCAGAACCTCTCTTTTGCTATTAGAGAGCCAGGAAAAGCTGTGGAACTGTGTTTCTGTTGCATTTTTCACTTTCTTTTTTTGGAAAATTTGGCCATGGGACTGTAAAGGAAATGGGTCAGTTCCAGCGTTTGACTTCTGAAAGTGTGCATAGCTTTAGGACCTGAGAAGTGATGAGAGAATTTGGAGGAAAGGAAGGGTATGAATAGTGTGTGTGGTTATGAATTCAAGTATTTTACTATACTTACCGAATTTCAGTATTTTACTCTATAAGGCAGACCATCACTTGAGGAGTATTTATGTGAGATGTGGTTGAAGGTTGTGAGATGATGGTTCCATGCAGCTTGTGTTAATTGTGGATATTAACTACTTGCGCCTTTTTTTGGAATTAGAATATAAATGAATTCGTGAATTTAAAAAATGAATTGTGAGGTTAGGAATTGAACCTTTGATCCTCTCTGAGAGTAGTGTTCTGTAGTTCTCACTGTTGAAAAAGGGTTAAGAAAACAGAACAGTAAACATGATTCAAGGAGTGTTAAGGGTGATAAAGAGATTCTGAGACTCTTCTACACCACAATTCTATGTATTGTCAAAGATAAATGGTGACTATTTAGTTTGAAAGAATGTTAGGATTAGAAATAAGGTCCCCAGATGGACACAACAATAGTTGAGGCTAGCTATTAAGGAATAATTTAGGTCTTAAGAGTTATGAGATTTGGAAGCCTTTGGACAAGAAGGTCTGTGGCACTTTGTGTGTTTGTGTGTGTGTGTGTGTGTGTGTGTGTATGTGCCCACCTGTGTGCATGTGCAGGGTGAAGGATGGTGGGTTAGTGGCTTTACATTTTATTTTATTTTATTTTACCCCTATCCTATATAGTTGTCATAATATACTAAATGCAACCTAACTTTGTAAAAGTGCTTCATGCTGTTTTTTTTCTCCTCCAGAAGCAACTTTTTTTTTTTTTTTTTTCAGAATTAGGATTAAACCCAATATGCTGCAGATGTAGGATAAAGAACCTAGTAATGGGATAGCAGCTGTTAATTTTAGAAAGTTTTGAAAAGATTCATGTAGATTTGAAAACTCAGATCACTGAAGTTAAGAAGAGCAATATGATAATGAATTTGGTAAAACTTGAGACAGGAGAGGATCAAAAATAATTAGTAAGCTGGAGCAGAACTGTTTTCTCTTAGGTAATCAGAACCTGTTCCATTAATGTAGACTTTTTTCCCCTCTGGAAGGTGGAGAGAATATCGAATTTAAGACTGGTGAGACCCTAAGTGTGACTTCTTTCTTCAAAATCTGAGCTATGTTCTCCTTCATTTCTTCTAACAAAATTCCAGAGTAATGATAGTTTCTATTATAGCTTTGTATCTGTTGGTATGCAATCAATACATATTGTGAGGTCACAAAGAATAGGCCCTTTTCATGCTGTTAGTATGAGGAGGGGAGGAGTGGATTTTCTAGAATTTGACTGCCCCTGTTTATTTAGGAAGAGACTAGACAAGTATAGGCTTCTATGTCTTAGTCCTGTTCAGGTCTCTGATTCCATCCATTGCAAGGGGCTCTGGACCCCAAAATCATATGAATTGGTGCCTTCTTTGAAGGTGTTTATTTCACATATTAGTGTATGTGACTCTCCTAGGGTCCAGTTAGATTCCCCGCTCACCTGCTGCCTACTTTCCTCCTTTCCTTCTTTTATCTCTCCTTCCGATCCTTCTTTCCTCTCTTCCCTTACTGAGGTAGAGCTATCAAAATTATGAATGCTGTTAATAAAAGGGAGTGCATTTAGAACATTGTGTATGAAACGCGAAAATTGAAAAGTTTTTAAATTTCATTATTTGAACTGTGACAATCTGCTTGAGGAATTCTAATTTAGCTCTCTAAAGGTGAATTGCTTGCCACAGCTTTCTTGGCTGTTACAGCTCACTTTTCTAATTTCTCAGCTTATATCTGAATTCTAGTTAGTTTGTTTGCCAGAGCAAACTTTATAAATGATCAACTGCATACAAATATTTTAAAAATGACTTAACTGTCATTTTAACTTGCCACTATACCTCACGGTGCCATACCTCCTTGTTACCGCTGGAGTCCTGGAAAACCCATGTGCAGTAAAATGGAGTCACAAGAGAAAAGCCCACAATTTGTAAGTAATGGAAAATTGCCAATGCAAGTTGGGATTCATTTTCGGCAGAAAGTCTTTAAATTGAAAGTATTGTGTGGCCGCTATTAACTGAAGCACAGCTTGCAAATACAGATTGCAACTCTTGGTTATATGGGTGAAATCTGATATTTTCTTTCTTTTTTTAATTTATTTATTTTTGAGACAGGGTCTTACTTTGGTTGCCCAGGCTGAAGTGCAGTGGTATAATCATGACTCACCGCAGCCCTGACCTTCCTGGGTTCAGGTGAGCTTCCCACCTCAGCCTCCCAAATGCTGGGACTACAGGTGCATGCCAGCATGCTCAGCTAATTATGTATTTTTTGTAGAGATGGAGTTTTGCCTTGTTGCCCAGGCTGGTTTCAAACTCCTGGGCTCAAGCAATCCACCCTCCTCAGCCTCCCACACTGCTGGGATTACAGACGTGAGGCACTGTACCCGGCAAGCAATCTGATATTTTCAAACTGTGGCTAAGTTGTAAACCTGAGACTGAGTTTTAGTCATTGCCAGGGGCAAGTTGTGATGACACCTGAGGGATCTCATTTTCCTTTTTGTCCCCATACCTACCCTCCTCTGCACCACAAAACCTCATTTTAAGTTTTTGTAAAGTTTCTGATCGCAGTAATATTTTAGAACTTAAAAAGAGGAATTAAGAGATTACAGTCCCATATTGTAAGTATTTCTTGGTTGTTATATTGAAGTGGACTTCTTTTTCTTTTTTTAATTTCTTCTAGATCTCTTTGTTCAGTTATACTTGTTGGCTAAAGGTTGCTGGTTAAATGTTGTTTAGTGAAATGTTCTGTAGTTAAAATCTTCACAAAGGAAAAAAAGTAAGAATGAAGGTGTGGATAGCACAATAATTGAACGTTAGATTATTACTTGTTTTCTAGCCACATGATAGAAGTTCCAGTGACTTCCACACATTCTGTCTGTACACGTTCAGTTGGCAAAGAGAATGAAGGTCCTGGACTGTGTTTTTCTAAGAAATGATCTTATATAGTTGAAGTGAAATTATACTTTCACTGGAGCAAAAAGGGAAACAAGCATTTGATAAGTGTGTCATGCTGCATATTACGGTTTGCTCCCTCATTTGTTATGATTACTTGAAAATTACAGTTTTGAGATTAATATGCAGAGCTAAATCTTTAGGAGGTATCCTAAAGTTAGGACCTACACTTTTTCAGAGCAGCCTTTTGATCCATTTTATTCCAGCCATTGGTAGTTGATGTGCTTTCTAAGCCATGTGGCATCAGAGGCACAGATGTTGTCTTTAGTGATGTAGTTCTACCTCTCATTTTGCAAATGAAAACACAGCCCACGGGGGTTAATTGACCTGTTCAAGATCACACTGGGAGTTAGAGGCTCTCGCTGTTACCCTATGAATCTAGGAGACTACTTCTTGTAAGTTAGTACTGGGGAGTCCCAAGGATTGGGAAGCTTGGAAGGAGATTTTTTAAAAACATAATGTATAAATGTGGATGAGCACCCATGATTGTAAGCTTCCCATTTCAGCTAAGAAATGTTCTGATTTACACAATATCAAGAACCTTTAAAAAGCATTGTTCCCTCCCTGCACTCTCTCCCAGTATATCACCCTGAAATTAGTTGGCCTTTCTCTGTAGATACACTCATCGTTTTTAAACACTGCCCCCACCTCCCTTTTATAAGGATGTAAAATAAAAAAATAAATATTGGGGTGGTTTCTCATCATTGAATGTCCAGTGGAAAGATAAAATAATTATTTGGATGTAAGATGACCTTAATGTGGCCCATGTAAAATTTTAACAAAATTTCTTGTGTAAAATATTTTCGTTAGCCTAGCAATCAGTGGAAACTCACAGCAACTTCATAACATTGGTAGCAGGATGTATGGAGTGAGTGAACTTTGGAGTATAGTGGAGTTGAGGCTCAACCAAAATTTTCTTCTGAAGAAATACTCAAAATATTAAATCCACATGATGTGTTGACTAAGGCATCTTGCCTGTTCATTGCTGAACCAGAACATTTATAACAACTGTTTGTCATGTGTATATATTCATAGCCATTCATATAATTAAAAGAAGTTTTCATGGGATTGTAATAACATATCAAGATGGATGTAATTAAAACAGAAGCAGATTGACACCCTGAATTAAATGCAAACCATAAACCAGGATACCTGAGCATTGTGCCTTACATATTTGCTGTAGGGGGCAGTGAGCCAAATATGCAAATAAAAAGACATTGATGAATTTCCCTGGATGTGTATGTGGTAGCAGAGAACCCAACTATTTTATTAATCTTTTATCAAGCATTGTTTAGATTTGCAGCAGCCATGGAATGTATTAATTTGGCAGACCAAATAGCTTAGGACCAGAAAGTAGGAAATAATAAAGGGAAGACATGATTGATACGCTGTCCTATAAATAACACATGCGACTGACAAAGGGGCTGAGTAATCTTTAGATCTGTGCTTCATTTCATTAATGGAGTTGTTAAACCAGGATGTTTGAGTTGAACTTCAATCAGAGAGGCTCTGCCTCCCATTTAAAATGCAGGCCTGTCTCTAGTTACTCTCTGGACTGATATGTTGACAAAATTGGTGTAAATCGAATTTTTGTAAATTGGATCAAATGCACCAGGGGAATCTTGCTGTGAAAAATATGAGTCCTTTTTATCAACTATAGTACTCCTCCTCTCTGCAGGGAGGCTGGGATTTTGGTGGAGTAAATCTCTTTAGATGGGCATTGCTTCCTCTGAGACAGTTTTCTGCATATGTTCCCCGTGCTCTGTTCCCTGTGCTCCTGGAAGACAGTGACTGTGAGATTTGCATTTTCTCTTCAGGTTTTATACCTCACTTGGTCGGTGCTTCCAGGAATAATTGGTGGTGATTTGAATAAGCCCGCATCATTCAGATTTCAGAGCTTGGTTTTCAAGTGCTTGCTAAGGAGGGCTCCCGGCTATGAATATGGAGTATGATTTCCATATCTGTTCCATTGGGGAGTCCAGGCATGTCATAACCACTTCAGAGTCATGATTGTACCGAGACACCCTAGCTATAATTTTTCTATATGACAGTTCAGTTTTAAAATTGTAAAGATGCCAAAAGCAGGGCTGCATTGTTATTAGGGAAGTCAGTGACATCTGTTATATCTTGTTAACCAGGGGAGGAAAATGCTTTAATCAAAACATCTAATTATGCCCTATGAACTGATGAAATAAATATCCTTTGCTAAATTTTTGGAATTGGCCTTAATGGAAGAAGCTGGCCTCTATGAGAACTGTGAAGTAAATTTACCATTTTTATTTGGAAAAATATTTATTCCTAACCATAGTGACATAAGGGTATTTTAATTGTATCAGATTACTTTTATACTGTGTGTTGAAAATAGTTGTTTTTCAGAAGTTGTTGAAGCCAGCATCACGTTTCTGTTATTGTGCTCTCTGACTCCCTTAGCATATGAGGCCTCCAGAGGGAGTTTGTATTTCCAGATGTGAGCCTAGGAGGATATGTGGTGTCTTAGAGCCACCTGGGGAGGGAGCAAATGATAATTGCAGGTGAGATGCAGGGGGATAATTCAGCCTGTGTGCTGGGAGGTGCAATTTCACACCTGAATGTTGAGACCTGCTGTGTTAGACACTTGTGTTGTTTTAAAACGTTTTATTAGTCTAATATAGAAATGGACCAGATTGTCCCAGGTCACCTTCAGTTGAAAGAATATAAATGTTTTTAAATATTGAAGTATAATGTGATTCCAGAAATGGTTCCTGTGTTTAAAAGTAGTTTTACATATATCTGAAAGCATTAAAAGCTGTTTAACTCAGCATATCTATACTGCCTCTACCTCTCTTGATCATTTCTTAAAAATTGTAAATTATTTCGGCAATGTGGCTTTCCACTTTGAATCATTCAAGCTTCAAACTATCCAGTAAAACCATCCTTTTTATCTATATTTCAAACCTAGAATTAATTTTAACTATAGTTATTACTTGTTTCCAGAATCACTGATGATGATGATAATAATATTAATGATAGTACATTACTGATAGTCTTAATGCTGGGATATGGATTATTTCTGAGAAATGAGTAGGTCTGAGAAATGCTTTACTTCTTAGCTTTGGGGGCATTTCATCTTTCTGACATGGTTTTCCCATGTATGGAGATCTTGGGACCTGCCTGAAGGAGTTTCTGAAGTGTTGACTGTGACACTATGGGCTTCATGTTTACTTTGGGATCTGGTGGGAAGTTCAAGTCCTATTATTTTTTCCTTGGTCTGTTTTATGCTTTGTGATGGCTCACTGTGTGTTTTTTGGGAGTTATGACTAGAACCTTGGAAAAAAGAGAGCCAGAGTTTTCTCCCTATATTTCTATTTTAAAACTTTTTTTTTTTTTTTTTTTTTTTTCCTGAGACACGGTCTCATTCTGTTGCCCAGGGTGGAGTGCAGTGGCACAGTCATGGCTCACTGAAGCCTTGACCTCCTGGGCTGAAGTGACCTTCTCACCTCAGCCTCCTGAGTAGCTGGGACCACAGGCGCATCTCACCACGCCTTGCTAATTTATTATTTATAGAGACCGAGTCGCCCTGTGTTGCTTAGGCTGGCCTTGAACTCCTGGGCTTAAGCGATCCTCCCATCTTGGCCTCTCAAAGTGCTGGGATTATAGGCGTGAGCCACTGTGCCCAGCATTATATTTCTTATGTATTGTTATTCTCCCTGTATTCTCTGCCTAAATGTAACCCCTGCACTCTTTTTATATATATCCTTCTGGGGATATTTGAGGCTTTCAGAATTGTTTCTTTCTTCACTCAATAATCTGTGCATAGTAGGTACTCAGTCATTGCTTATTTACAGTTGACAAAATTTCCATGAGAAGAAATTTTTGAAGAGGGAGCTGCTATTTACTATTTGCCTTGTGCCAGGCATTGTGCTAGCAATTTTGCATTCGTTATCCCATTGACACACCCTATGAAGAAAAGAATAATATCTCTGTTTTATAGTTGAAGACACTAAAGCGCAGAGCCGTTAAATCAACTTGGGCAGGATCAGTATAAGAGAGGCAAGAAATGTAGCAGTTTTTGCCTGACTTGAAAGCTTGGGCTCCTTACCCCTTTACTCATTTTCATACAGATACATTTTGTGAAAGATTGCCACATGGTCTCTGGTAGACCACATTTGTTCATTGTTGTGCTGAAAATGTTACAAAGGATTTTCTAGGTATAATAATAGGATTTACAGGAGGGGAGAGTACTTATTGTCCAGGTCTTTATTTCCTTTGAAAAGTTAGAGCTTACAGTTAGGTTGCTGCCACTCATACAATGTATCTGTAACATATTCCTTGTTGTTTTTTCTCTGTCTGTGTCCCTTTCACTGTTTCTCCCTGTTATAAAATCTGACCTTTTCCTAGGTTATACTACTCAGGTAGATTTTAAACCATTGTCAAAGGCAAGGATTCAGGCTCATGATATTGAGGGTTATTGTATGTCAGTGTCTGTTCTAAACCCTTGCACTCATTTATCTCACTGAATTCTAGAAGTAGCTCTCTGGAACACAAATGTAAAATTGGAATAAGGACTGGCATGCCCTCACAGATTACTGTGCATATAAGCTTATATTCTGCTATAGATTCTGAAGTATTTTGTCTTGTCTGCTTTTAAACTATTCTGGGAAGCAGCTCTTCTCTTGGGAATCTATTTCACAATAAAAAAGACCTTGTTTTGAGGGCTAGGTGTGTGTTTTTTTAAAAAAATCTATTAGGAACTCTATTCTTTCTGGTAAAAGACCACACTAAATAGCTGTTTTTGCTTTTCTTGATATCTGTATCTTGAAGATACCAGGTGACAAATAGTCCATTGATATCCTCTGTCATTATTTCCTTTCATTATTCTAAGCAGATTTGCAAATTGTTCTCCCTCATTTCCCATTCCACCCTGTTGAGGTTTGTTTATGCTACAAAGAGTATCCTAATGAATATGACTTATTAGATTTGCTTCTTCAGGAAATCCCAACTGCATTTAGAGTACTGTACATTTTTGAGAAGCCCCCTCCTCATTTCCCCCTGGGCTAAGTTGGGCCTCCACACAGGTCATCCTCTAGGACTTCAGGATTCAAAACTACTCCATTACCATTCATTTACAAGGAATGGGGGTTAGTACAAAGACACACACACAGAATACCCTCATTGGGCCTGAATTTTCTAAAAATTTCTAGATGAATATGAAGATCAGTCAAGTTACGTACTTCTGTCAAGAGTCACTCTCTGTCTCTCTCTCTTTTTTTTTTAAGAGATGGGATCTCACAGTTTCCCAGGCTGGAGTGCAGCAGTAATCATAGCTCACTGCATCCTGAAACTCCTGGCCTCAAGCGATCCTCCTGCTGCAGCCTTCTGAGGAGCTGGGCCTACGGGTGTGTGTCACCATGCCTGGCTAATTTTTAATTTTTTTTTTTTTTTTTGCAGAGACAGGGTCTTGCTATGTTGCCCAGGTGTTCTCAAACTCTTGGGCTCAAGTGATCCTCCTGCCTCAGCCTCCCAGGTAGATGGGACTGCAGGTGTGAACCATTACCCCGGCTAATTTTTTTTTGGAGGGGTAGAAATGGGGTCTTGCAATGTTGCTCAGGCTGGTCTAGAACTCCTGGTCTTAAGCGCTTCTCCTGCCTTCACCTCCCAAAATGCTGGGTGTGGGCCACTGTACCCATCTGAGTATCCCTTTGAAGAGATGTGGCAATTTCTTCTTGGAATCACCATGCTCTGAGATACACAGTCTTGCCTTTCTCTCTCCAACTACCTCAATAAGCACAATTGCCCCTTTGTATGTCCAGAATGGAAATGCCATACTAGAATTCTGTTTTACAGATTATAATTGTTGGGGAGACCCAAGTCAAAACATGTTCTTTGAAATTTAAATATAACTGTAAAAGGAACCACAGAGTCCAGGGCTTTAAAGTTGATCTTTTATACTTTAATTTTATGTATTTGTAAAATACGAGTTCTATATTGACTCTAGGGCCTGCTCAGATTGTAAACTCTTAGTAACTGTGTCTTTTTAACTATTCCCTGTGTCCTTCCTTGCCCCTCTGGTGGTCTTTAATACCCCTGTTGTGATATTTTTGATTAAAGAAACATAGTATGAAGATGGGCTGTCAGGGATGGATGTCAGTTTCACTTCAGGGTAGTGGGTGCCACCTATTTTCTGTTTTCAGGTGAACATTACTTTAGCATTATTTTTTTTGAGACAGAGTCTTGCTCTGTCGCCCAGGCTGGAGTGCAGTGGTGTGATCTCAGCCTACTGCAACCTCTGAGTCCTGGGTTTAAGTGATTCTCCTGCCTCAGCCTCCTGAGCAGCTGGGATTACAGGTGCCCACCACCATGCCCCGCTAATTTTTGTATTTTTAGTAGAGATGGGGTTTCTTCGTGTTGGCCAGGTTGGTCTCGAACTCCTGACCTCAAATGATCTACCTGCCTCAGCCTCCCAAAGTGCTGGGATTATAGGTGTGAGCCACTGCATCTGGCCTATTTTAGCATTCTTGTTGTAGATTTCTACATCTGCTGCCCATATTTCAGCTGTACTCTTATTTTGTTTAGTATGATATACCTGGGATTAGGGACAGACAAATATGTATGCGCAACCTCATTTGGAAATTACATTGTTGAAATACAGCCCATATGGCCATTGTAAAATGGTTAGTACTGCATATAATTGCCTTTCCAATGATGTGCTTTGTCATTACTTCCATCTTCCAAGAAGCACTCCTGTAGCATGCTGACAGAAATAGCGTCATTAGAAAACATATGGACATGTAAAGGCATTAAATCATTTTTAGTTTAAGGATTAGATTACAGTGTTAGAGGATGGGTCACCAGGCTTTCAATCGATGACTCTTGCTTAGTTCAGCACTGCTAGACTGGATGATAGAGATTTGCCAAAGTCCAATTTACTTGTCTGCTAAGTGTACTTCATATCTTCCCTGCAATTGTGAGAACGTCCTTTAGCTGTATATAAGTCTCTATATCATAGTATTGCAGCCAGTTGGCTTCTCAGGAATGTTTTTTTCAACTATTCATGTCCTGTGCAGAATTCCTTTCTAGGATGCTCCCTCAACCTCTGTTTTTCTGAATGTGAGCCCAAAGCAGGCTAAGCCAGGATTTATTTTATTTGGGGGTCATTTAGATATGAAAAGAGACTAGGTGGTGGAGTCAAGAAAGTACCAGGTGGCTGCCGTGTTGCCCAAATATTTCCTCCCTTGTATAGCATCTATCTCCACATGGGTCTCAAGTCCACCTCCCTTCTTCCTTTCCCCTCTTAGAAGCAATGGGATTGTTGCAGCCTAGAGGCTCAGTGGTAGATCCCAGAGGCCAAGGGACCATGTGATAGAGTATGGAAAGAGACCACCCCCTGAATCCTGCCCTTTGTAGTTGGATGTTTTTTTCCCCCCACAACTAGATAGGTTTACTATCTGGCTGTACATATTCTAGGGATGCAACAGCTGTGGGACATGGTATGATTTGAATTTTCAGGGTCCTTTTTGTACTTGTCAGTGAATAGTAAGTGAAATTGCATAATGGAACATCATTCATCAAATTTAATATGTCTTCTGTGGAGTTTAGCAGAAATAATGTGGATTTGGGGACTTTCAGAGTGATAAGGGACTTTGGAGATCCTCATGGGCAGTGGTTTTGGGTATCCCAGGGTACGCTGAGTCATTTGAGGGGAGATCCTGACTTTATTAAACCAGAACTCCACCTTTACCTGTCTTACATATTTATATTGATGTATTAGGGTAACATTCTCTTTGGGAAGAAAAAGGTGTCTGGATTTGCTTATTCTTTCATTCAAAAAAAATTTATTGACAGCTTCTATGTGCTAGGCAGGCATTATTCTAGGCACAGGAAGTACCATAGTAAATAAGAAAAAATAGATATCTATTCTAATGGAGTTTATATTCTAGCAAAGGATGGGGGGACATACTGTAAAAAAATAAACAAATATATAATATGTTGGGAGGTGACAGGGGATTTTATAAAGCAGGGTAAAGCAAGAGTGAGAACTTAGCACAGCAGGTCCTCAAATAACATCAGTTCTTTTCATTACAATGTTGATGAGAAAAAAAATTGATTCCTGGCCAGGGCAACTGTGTGGAGTTTGCACCATCTCCCCGTGTATGGTCAAATTGCTTTCATTATGCATCGTATCACGTATTTAACTGAGGACTCACTTGTATGTGTATGCCTCCGTGATGTTTTATCCAGGGTGGGTTAGATAAGGCTTCTCTGAGGAGGTGATATTTGAGCAGAAACTTGAAGGAAGCAAGGGAGCAAGAAATACAGATACACCGGAGAAGAGCTTTCAAGGACAGGGGAGAACAAGTGTAAAGGCTTTGAGGAAGAAGGAGTGGCATGGCATGTGAGCAACATAGGAGACGTTGGTGACTGGAATGAAGCCATTGAGGAGGGTACAGAGAGTGGGGAGGGGCCTGTGGTCACTTTAACTGAGTGACTCCAGAAGCTTAGAAACAGCAGGAAGCAACTGTCCAAAGCCCTCATTCCCCAACTGAAAGTGTTTTTGAATTTCCCCAAGGTCACCCAGCTGATGTTTAAACAAGAGCACATCTGGAGCTCACATTATATTCTTTTATGGTAGCTTCTCATTGTACCTCGTGCCGCCACTCCAGGTCTTAGGAGACATGGGGCATCTTTTTGGAGACAAGATTTGTGTCTCCTTTCCTGTTAGTGGGTGTGGCTCCTCCAAGAGATGTGCTTCAAGACTGTACAGAATTCCAGTGCCCAGTCATCACAAATTGGGAAACGGCTTTGCCAGTACCAGAATCACCACCATTTGGGTGATTATTTTAACCACAATGGCTCATGTTTATCACAGGCTTACTGCTTGTGATATTTGTTGTACCCAGAGCTTTACGTGTATTAACACGTCTAACCCTCACAACATCTCTGTATAGTAGGTCACGTTATCGTTATTTTAGAGATGAGGAAACTGAGGTGCAGAGAAGTTAAGTAATTTCTGTATGGTCATGTAGATAGAAAGTTGTGGAGTCAGGATTTGAATTTAGACCATTTGCATTCAGGGCCTGCATTGAGCCTCTGACACAGAGGGGGTTGAGCTTGTCTCTAGAGAAACTAATTGGAATACACTCCCCTTGCCTCCATTTTAAGGTGGTTCTAGGGCCTAGCCTTGGGAGTAATACCAGCTTGTCACAACCCACTTCTGTGACTCCCGGTGTTAGTTTGTATAGAGGATTTCACAGCCAGTCTGGCTCAGTACTGGCAACTTTGCTGATTTTAGGTGGATTCCTGATTCAGCAGGTACCTTTGGTCTTTCTGAGCTGAGTTTGACTAGAGCATTTTTCAAGACCTGCATGAGAGTGTATTACAGAATACAGGCCAGTGTTTTCAAGTCAGCCGACCCAGTTTTAACTGGTCTTTTTTAGCCCCAGTGAAGTAAAAGCCCCAGACACCACCAGTGCCCATAATCCATAGGAATGTAAAATCATCTATTTAGTACTGGTGCTTTTGAGGACCAGTACACTATGAGCTTGTTTTAAATTTGTCTAAAAATGTGTGCATATGTATATATGTATATATACGACTATGAAATGTTTTCTAGGTATGGAAAAGTATAAAGCATAACATAGACAACACCCATGTACCCACCACCAACTTTAATAAACCTTATGATTTTACTATAATTTTCTTAAAATGGTAGGTTATTTTTAGTGAGGAGGAACCACAGTCAACCGTAAGTTTCAGAGCCCAGGAGGCTCAAACCTGGCCACACATTAGAATACCCTGGGGATACCCTGGGGAGCTTTAAAAAAGTCTCTGTACCTCTGGGAGGGTGTAGGAAGCCCCCACCTCTGTCATCAGAACTTTGAAAAGCTCCCCAAGGGAGGGATTCTGTCATGCAGTCGGGGTAGAGACCTACTGTTCGGAGGGTTGTGTTCGGTTTTTCTTCACTGGGTTCTCTCAGATGCCTGGTACCAAGCCATGTGTGGTATTCCTGGCCTTTATATTTCATTTTCTTAAAGCATTTTTTAATGTGGTTCTACTTTTCAAGATTCTGGGGGGTAATGTCCTGGGGAGTTCCTCTCCTTAGACTCTTCCCTCTTCAGCACCTTATGAGGCAAACCAGATATATTTACATATTCGTTACAAAGCATAAGCATCAGGAACTCTTAGAGAGTAGGAGTGAGGCATTAGAGAGGGGACTGAGAAATTCAGAAGTATTGGGAGCTACCGTCTGTTGAAAGTGTTTGAGATAAGTGAAAGTTATAACATTACTTTGGAAGCCAGTGGGGACGCAGGGTTTCATTTAGAAAACCTGGAGTCACACATACCTTTACAGGAAGGCTGTGAGCTGTGGGATGGTAGTTGAGGGCCTTTTTGGTCTACATCACAGGTTTATCAGTGAAATACGTGGTAAGATGTACAATAAGATGTGCCTTGCCACCAGAGTGGTCAGTTCTCTGTGGCCACACGTCCGTGACTGTATCCTCTTTCAGAAGTGCTGTCAACTATGTGTTATGTTTGGCCTATTTATCCTCTGTGGGCCTTGGCTCCGTGCAGCACCTCCATCCCTGTCTGCCCACTCATTCATTCAACAGATAGTTGCTGAGTTTCTTCTCCGTGCCAGGTTCTGTTCTAGGCACTTGGGATAAAAACAGTGAACTAAACAAAGCTTCTGCCCTCAAGGAATGACATTCTGCGGATGTGGGGGAGAGGTGGGTGAGTGGGTGGTGTTACATTCTGGTGTCGCATTGTTTTTTGATGTGTCTAACACAGAAAAAGATGTGTAACTGTAATCCTCTTTTAGAAAGCTCTAGGGGAGCCATTTGGCAGGTAGGGAAGTGTTTTGCCTAATTTGGCTTAAATTATGGTTTTTTGATTCTGAGGATTTCGATTACAAATGCCTCCATGAATGTATTTCTTCAAGAGAAATTAAGTGCTGAGACATTAAAGCTTGCAGGGACCTTTTGAATTGGTTGGATTTTATTAACAGCTTAAAATGATGAGCATGGTGTACAGTAAGGTTCAAGCTTAGGGGAGATGCTGAAGAAATAAGGATACTTGATTTTCTTTCCACTTGAAGTGGAATCCACTAATCCATCTGTGCTCATAAATTTAAGAGAAGGAGAGCAGAAAACGAAAGTTTATTTCTAGGGCTCTCTACTGGGCAAGGCTATCAGGTTACCTTCATTGAAAAGACTTAATCAGAAGTGAAACTTAAATCTGTTACAGTTGTCCACAGCTGTCCAGGGAATTGGGCACTGATGAATACCATCGGACGGACCCCTGAATTGAGGGAATGCCTCAGAGGTCATGTTTGGAGTTAGTCAGTAAAATGGATCTTGAGAAGAAAATAGAAAGTTTGAGGGAAAAAATTACTGGAAAAGAAATCTTAAAGCGTTTGGATTAGATGTTAGATGGATGAAGAAAACAGTGGGTGATATGATTTCCTTTCTGGATTACCATCTTCATCAGATATTGTTGTTGACTAAAGAAAACATATTCCCAGCATGTAAGGACTCTTTATACCTGTGAGCTCTTAAAAAGAATCATCTGAAATACTAAAAAAGCAAGAATATGTTGTTTCACTAGCTTTTGATTCCTAAAGTAGATTTTGACTTCTGGGTGTGGGAAGGTGGGTGGAAAATGAGTTTTTGTTGTTGTTCAAAGGCATGAAAACATTTTTGCCAGTTTATGTTTTCCTGGTGCATTTAGAAATCTGTGGATCCTTGGGGATAGTGTATGCAGGCAAATAGAGAATCCAGTACTTGTGAATCTCCCTGAATCCACAGGTTTGGGAATAAGGGCAGGGACTTGAGGGTTCACAGATGTGAAGGTTATACACATAACTCATGCAGAGAGATACAAGATCTTTTTGTACCCCCTTTGATTAGAAAGAATGGGACGTGAAAGTACTTAATTGTCAACTTCGTCTTCACCATACGCCCAGTATTGATGCACCAATGATAATAATAATGAGAACAAGCATTTATTGAGTATTGAGTATTCTAATTGCTTAAATCAACTCGTGTAATTCTCACAGAGTGGTCCTGTGAGGTTAGTGCTGTTATGATTCCTATTTTAAAGGAGAGGAAACAGGCACATAGAGTTTACACCCAAGGACGAGTGTGTCAGTGGTGGAGCCTGTACATTTTGGCTTCAGAGCCTGTCTTGAACCACTACATAAGGGAACTAAATAAATGCTTCTTAAGAGTTTTATTCTGATGTTGCTTTTACTGGGACTTTCACTCTTTTTTCTACCCAACCCGGCCCACCCTCACCCCACTCGCCTCCACTTTATCTTTGGATGTCTTCAGAAGTTATAATATACCTTAAGCTTGCACCTTATTATAGATGAGAAAATAGAGATCTAGAAAATTATATTATATAATTGTTCTGTATGACCTAGTGAATCAGTGGTAGAACAGGGACGTGGAACCCAGGTTTTCTGATATTTAGGTCACTGCTTTTTCTCACTGCACTGTATTGCTTCCATTAAAAATATTTTAAACTAACTGAACTAAAAATTTATAAACTTAATTTGTGTCACTTGTACTTCTGTGGATGAACTAGATTAAAATAACTAGGTGCTATGAGATTGTGCTCTAGGGAGGAGGGTGGTAGACATTTTAGGAACTAACATTTGCCTCTGGGGTTATTTGACCTACTCTTGAGGATGTCTTTCTAATCTTTGGTAGGCGTACTTAAAAGTGAGGGAAAGTATTTGAGGAAATACAAGAGCCATTTGCAGACTTTAGTTTTGTATGATCTGTGGGTTTATGGAAGGGTTTTTTTCTTTCTTTCTTTTTCTTTCTTTCCTTCCCTTCCTTCCCTTCCTTCCCTTCCTTCCCTTCCTTCCCTTCCTTCCCTTCCTTCCCTTCCTTCCCTTCCTTCCCTTCCTTCCCTTCCTTCCCTTCCTTCCCTTTCTTCCCTTCCTTCCCTTCCTTTCTTTCTTTCTTTCTTCCCTTTCTTTCTTTCTTTCTTTCTTTCTTTCTTTCTTTCTTTCTTTCTTTCTTTCTTTCTTTCTTTCTTTCTTTCTTTCTTTCTTTCTTTCTTTCTTTCTTTCTTTCTTTCTTTCTTTCTTTCCTTCCTTCCTTCCTTCCTTCCTTCCTTCCTTCCTTCCTTCCTTCCTTCCTTCCTTCCTTCCTTCCTTCCTTCCTTCCTTCCTTCCTTCCTTCCTTCCTTCCTTCCTTCCTTCCTTCCTTCCTTCCTTCCTTTTTTACTTTAACCTCCAGTGGGGACACAACTAACTGAAATCTTAAAAACAAACAAACAAAAACCCTAAATACAAGCCTTCTTTCGCTATTGTTTGGCAAATAAGATTTCACAAGAGGGTAGAAAGAACTGCCTTGATTCTTGGTGTTTTAGACTTTCCTATAGTCTAGTTTTTTGTTTTTGTTTGTTTTTTCTTTTGGTCTTGTGATTCCTTTTGTTGTTATCTCTTTCCTTGGCTAATGCTTTGTTTAAAAACAAGTGCTCTGGTATTCCAAAACAAATTATCCAGCAGGCTTCCCGATTGTGTTCTCAGATAAAAGACCCCAGGGTAGTGCTCTAACTCGAATTTCTAAATTCGGTTGCCTATGCATGCCTGAGAGCAAAATTCAGTTTACTAGTTCGCTTCCAACCCAGATTAATATGGTTATCTAAAGCGAGGGAATGTACATTTGAAACAGGAAATGTGGATTGGATTTACCCTTTCAAAGACCCCTAATGGGAACTTGGGATGTAATGAGTAGACTTTTGTCTGGGGTTAGATACTGTGGGCTCCCGTTTGTTTTTGAGTTTTTAGGTGAATGAATGACTTTAGTTCTGTCATTAAACCTCTGGAATTCTAAGGTTTCAACAATGTAATAATGATAATGAAAATAGGGAAAGGCTCCTAGACTATGCTGTGGAAAAATACATGTTCAGATTTTACTGAAGACCCAGAATCCCATGTGGCCACAAATAATTTGATTTCACAGTTTCTATTTCTAGATATACAGGATGGGGTTGCCAGCAGAAGTTATATAGTGGTTATAACATATCAGCTTCCTTTTTAGGGAAGATACTGTAATTGTGAGAAAAATGGTCACAAAAGCCTTGGCCAAATATTGTTTGTAGTTGGTAAGAGAACACTCAGTTATTGAAGCTTCTGCGAACCTTTTCCAAATAATTTACACCTTTTCCCTAAAGGAATCTTCCCACCTCAGCCTCCTGGGTAATTGGGACCACAGGTGCTCATTACCACACCTGGATGGATGAATGGAGATATATATATACATACACACACACACACATATTTGTAGAGACGGAGTCTTCCTATGTTGCCTAGGCTATGTTACACTTTTTGTCACACATGCTGGGTATGGAGAATTTGGAGTAGGTAGTTTCAGATTTGCAGATCACAAGTTCTTGCCTTGTGCAGTGGTTTCTAAACCCAATTGCATATCTATACCTCATGGTAACTTGTTAAACATACTGATTCCTGGACTCTGTGTCTGATCTGCTAAACATTAATCCCTGCTCTGTGGTCTGGAACATTAGTTTTTTGTTTTCTTTTTGGGGTGGGGAGGAGGGGACAAGGTCTCGCTCTGTCACCCAGGCTAGAGTGTAATGGGCTGACTGCAGCCTCAAACTCCTGGGCTCAAGCAGTTCTCCTGCCTCAGCCTCCCCAAAAGCTGGGACTACCACCACCATGCCCAGCTTTTTAAAAATTTTTTTGGGTTGATACAGGGTTTCACTTTGTTGCCCAGGCTGGTCTTGAACTCCTGGGCTCAAGGAATCTAGCTGCTGAGGCCTCTCACAGTGCTGGGATTACGGGTGTGAGACACTGTGCCTGGCCTGGAACATTTAGGTTGGTTTTTTGTTTTTGTTTTTGTTTTAAAAATCAAGTTCCAATATAGAAGCTTCGGAATCACTATTTCATAAAATATTTTTGAGTGTTTTCCTGGGGCATTGGTAATGGTGGTGGTTTATAATAATTTATTTCTATGCTATGTAACTTTTCTGAAAAGAAAACGTTCATGTGTATTTGGTTTTAAAACCTTATTTACTGTGAAATAGAACAGATCCTGGAAAAAGTATAGTGTACAGCTCAATGAATGATCACAAAGTGAATACCCAGGTAACCAGTACTCGGATAAAGAAATAGGACTTTGACCCCCCGCAAAAAATTATTTTTATTAGATTCCTCAAATTTTCTCTTCTATTCCTCCTCAAATCCCAAGAAATTAGAGATATAAGTAAAAGTTGATGAAACAGTATATTAAGGTATAAGTGAAAAAAGCATTGTCTTTTGGTAGGTGGTCTTTCTTAATTACTCCTTTCAGTAAGATTTTGGTGGTTAAGTTTGTGTTGTTTATCTATGTTTTGATTCAGTCTTAAGCCAGTTCTTGACAGTGACTGTCTGTTAATGCTCACAGCCAATATTAAGATTATGTTCTAAGATGTATCTTTTCTGCAGTCTGTTTCACTGAAAATATTCTCATGATAGTTTTGAAAATGCGTAAGGACAGATTATCTTCTGACTCTAATAAACAAGTGAGTCTTGTCATTAGTGTCCAGGTAACTTAGGAAACCTGTCTCAGTAGCCAAGTATCTTTATCTGGTACATGATAAAATGTGGTTTCTAAGTTAAAAAAAAAAAAAGTTCCTCCCTCCTCTCTATCCACCCAGAATAATCTCTCCTCCATTCCAACCCAATCAGAAAGAACATTTAAAGCCCTGATGGCTTTTCTTTTTTCCACTGAAGAATCATTCAATTCTTAGTGAGAGAAGGTCCAGCTGTATTAAATAGCAAGCTTGCCCATTTTCTTTGGAAAGGGATGCTCATGGTAAAAGGACCTCAAGCAAACCCTGCACTTAAGCTGTGTGCAAGTGGAGGGAGAGAGCTGTCTGCAGCCACCTGCCAGCAGCTACACATCTGTGCTCTGCTAGCAACCATGTGGGCTCTGTGGATGTGAGAGCTGCTCCCTTTCCCCTCCCTGCCTCATACTTCCCCATCATAGTGATCGCCACTATCAACTAAACAGGTGACAAGACTCCAATCACCCTGCTCTGAATGGCTCTCCATCTTCCCAAAAGTACACCAGAGGCCTGTTTTGTTACAGTACATTGATTAAATAAATATTCCTATGTGCACAAAGGAACTGAAATCTGTTATGGCACTCTGCAGTTATCTGTCCATTAATAGTGGAGAAACTACTGCCACTTTTCTCCCCTCAGTGCCCCCCCCCGCCCCCTTTCTTGTCTCTACCACGCAGATTCTCAAAGGTGCCAGTAACAGATAAATTATCTGACCTCTGCTTTCAGGCTTGTGTGAAGCAGGAGGGGTGGTGTCATGCTCTTTGGTGAGGCATGCCGTTGGGGCAGTGCCCAAGTGTATGGATAATAGGAGAGCCCGAATGATTTAGATTAGAAGATTCTTTCTTGCTTTGGGGTTGTGGGACCTTTGTCTCTCCCCTTCAATTCTTAGCAGAAGCGGACTCAGAAAGGTCTTTCAAATTAGCTTGCCTCCCTTTTATAGAAAAAGGGTGCTTCTGGCCTTCAAGTAGTTCTGTGTGTCTGCTGTCAGATGTGGAAGCCACAAAGCGTCTGTGAAACTTGGTCCCTTGCGTTTATTTACAAGTTTCTTTCAAATGGCAGTGGCAGGAAGGACCTTTACCATTTGGGCAGATAGCCCTAGTGGTTGATGGGAGGGCTTGGTGGAAGGGCAGGCTTTGTGAAAGGTCCAAGTGTGGAATGGTAGGAATTCTAGCCATGGTGGTGCTGACTGGTTTCTTTTCTTTCTTGGCGGGGCAGGGGCTGGGGTGGAGTGTTGATTAAAAGAACACCTAGATAAAAAACATGACTGATTTAGAAAGTGTTATTTGGGCTGTGCACGGTGGCTCATACCTGTAATCCCAACACTTTGGGAGGCTGAGGCTGGAGCATCCTTTGAGTCCAGGGGTTTGAGACTAGCCTGGGAAAAACAGTGAGACCCCGTCTCTATAAAAAATTTAAAAATTAGCTGGATGTGGTGGCTTACAATGGTAGTCCTATCTACTCGGGAGGCTAAGTCAATAGTATCGGTTGAGCCCAGGAGAACGAAGCTACAGTAAGCTGTGATTGCCCACTGTACTCCAGCCCGGTGCCAGAGTGGGGCTGTGTCTCAAAGAAGAAAAGAAAAGAAAAACGTCCCAGACAGGGAAGGAGAAGAAAGAATGACAATGGAACATAGGAAATTAGGGTTGTAGGGAAGACTCTGTGAACATTATTGTGGTGTGAAGGAATGGCATGCAGAGAGAAGTGTGATGGAAGGGAGGTGTTGAAATGTTTACAGCTCCTAACATCTACCACCAAGGAGGGGGGACCCCTTTGACAGAAATGAGACGGGTGTTCCTGAGTAGTTGTGACATTAAAAAAAATTGCAGGGAACCTTGTAGCTGCGTGGATGGCACAGACACATAAGTAGGGAAAACTGTTGGAACAGGTAAAGTGAAATCTCTTAGTGTGTGTGTCTTCCAACTGACTGTGGGTAATTAGTTGGAAATGACATTAACCTGAGCTTAATTGTAATTTTGCATAGTAACAACATACCAGCTGTTCACTGTATTCTTTCCTGGAGGTGCGATTTAATTATTTATTTATTTTTTTTTGCTATCTTTTAAGGTCCAATTTTCTGTTGTGTTTTCCTTAAACCCCGCCTGGTTGCCGTATCCACAGCCCCCACAGTTTAGCAGTAATGTCATTTTTGTTGCTTTCGTGCCCACTGTGTGATGAGGGCTTGGGATGCTCTTGGTTTTGCTAATGACTTGAATTTATAAAGGGCCACATTGAAAAGTCACTGAGAAGCATGGGTGATTGGAAACCTTGTGTTTTGGGCTCTTCCACAAGGTTTTAGTTTATTATATCAATCATATGGATAATTCTAGGCCTTTCAAAGGTGCTCAAAGTATCAAGTGAACAAGCTGAAAGAGAAGTTAATTACTGAACAGTGATTGTTCTGATATAACCAATTATTGGATCATTAAATGTTTATTACCTTTTATATGCTCCTTTCCCCATAAGGGCAGTTTCTTTTTTAAGTCATTAAAACAGAAATGGGATCTTAAAAAAAAATTCTACTTAAAAAATTTCCACGAGACTGAAGTATTAAAAAGGTCTTGTGTGATCTGACAGCTGAATAGCCTGTTTTACTTTGGTCTGTTGAATTAGTAATTAATGAAATGTATTGCCTGAGCAGAGAAAATAAGATTAGTTTTGTTTAGAAAGAACACAAAAGCAAAACATTAACCCCCAAATGCAGGCTAATATTAAAATGCAGTATAATAAATAGAAATAAAACAGTCTTCTTGAATGATAAGATGCCTAATGGTAACATTCATTTCATTGATTCATTCATCACTTTCTTGAGCACCAACATTATGTTTAGAAGGAATGGGTTTATGTACATACAGAGGAGGCAAGGTGCCCTGTCCCCAAAGACACATGGGTTAGCAGAGCAGTTAAACAAGACACTTTAGGCGGCCAGGTGCGGTGGCTCACGCCTGTAATCCCAGCACTTTGGGAGGCCAGGGTGGGAGGATCACCTGAGGTCGCGAGTTCAAGACCAACCTGACCAACATGGAGAAACCCCGTCTCTACTAAAAATACAAAATTAGCTGGGCGTGGTGGCACATGCCTGTAATCCCAGCTACTCGGGAGGCTGAGGCAGGAGAATCGCTTGAACTCAGGAGGCGGAGGTTGCAGTGAGCTGAGATCGCGCCATTGCACTCTAGCCTGGGCAACAAGAGTGAAACTCCGTCTGAAAATAAATAAATAAATAAAAAATAAAAAAAACTCAGACACTTTTGTAGCTACTGTTGCAATGTAGAAAGTGGTAGGATAATAAGTACACGGGCATTTCTTTGGGGAGGAGTGGTTATAAAGACAGCTTACTTCTGGAGGCTGAGGCATCCTGTGGATTAAGAGTAGGGGAGAGCATGGTTATGAAGAAGAATCTTGCTTTTTGAGGTCACGGTGTCCTGTGGATTGAGTAGAAGCCTATTACTTGGGTTCACAGCCCAGCTTTGCCACTACCTAGCTGTGTGACCATTTATCTCAGTTTCCTTGTGTGTAAAATGGAATAATAGTAACGCAATCCTCACAGGGTTTGAGGATTAAATGAGTTGTTATACGTGAAGTGTGTATGACAGTTTATAGCACATAATGAACATTATAATCTTAGGTTGTGGTTATGTCATTTTTGTGGGATAATGTGATAGAACTTCTTAGGGGAGATGGTATTTGATTGAATGATGAGGAGCGGAAAGATGTTTCAGGCATTTCTTGTATTGTCTGATGTAGCCACATACCTAATTTATAATGCCTGCAGTAATGTGTGCTTATGTAGTGCCATTGTCAGAAGATTACAAAGGGCATTTACAGACGTTTATTCTAAGAACAGTCCTCTGAAACATCATATTCTTCTGAGGTGTGAAGGGGTACAGAGCAAGCCCATCCTGTTTTTCCCCTGAGGTGTGCTTGGAGCCTGTGTTTGTTGTGGGTAATTTAGACCCACAGAGAGAGGAAACTTTCAAATCTTTTAAATTCTATCTTAAATTCTTAAGTTATATTTGCAAACAAATGTGGTAAATACATTTTAAAACATTTTCTGTAGCTTCTTCCAATAGTGGAACTAGTTTATTCCTGAGGTACCAGATCATAGACAATTGTCTTTAGAGGAAGTTTATAATAATGAACATTTGTCATAACTGTGAGGTTGCCACTTTGGATTAGTTTTCACACTGCTGAAAAGAAATCCCTGAAACTGGGTAATTTATAAAGAAAAGAGGTTTAATTGGCTCATGGTTCCACAGGCTGTACAGGAAGCATGGCTGGCGAGGCCTCAGGAAACTTACAATCATGGTGAAAGTTGAAGGGAAGCAGGCGTGTCTTCATATGGCCAGAGCCAGAGAAAGGGAGAGGGGGAGGTGCCACACTTTTAAACAAGCGGATCTCCTGAGGACTCTTTCAGGAGAACAGCAGCAAAGGGGGAAGTCTGCCCCCCAGGATCCAGTCACCTCCCACCAGGCCCCACCTCCAACATTAGGAGTTACAATTCCACATGAGATTTGGGTGGGGATACAGACCCAAATTATATCTTATTATGCTCATTTTACAGTGAGGAAACCGAGGCACTGAGATGTTCAGGAGTGTTGCTGAAATCAAAAAGAGGTGTTGACCCAGGATCTAAGCTCTTCATTGCAGTTGCATAAACCATTTCATTTGATTTGTGTGTTTTACAATAACCCTTTGAGAAAGGTCAGTCAGCTATTATGTGCGTTTTGGGAAGTATAGTTTATGAGAAGTTGGTGGGGCATCATAGTGAGCTTAGCGTGGACTGAAAATTTTGGGGTGGCTGTTGTATACCCTTTTGCTACTTCAAGCAACACATTTTTGGGTGTCAGGATCTATAAAACAACACAGAGCTTGGAGGAAACATTGAGTCTGTAAACTGTGGAAATTCTTGTGTAGCTTGGAGTGAGACCCGTGTGGGAATCTTTGGCAGCCACCGTTTACCACCTTAACTTTTCTGAGCATGTTTTATTATTTGGTAATATGGAGCTGTAGTACTCCCTTTCCTCAGGGCTGTTTTGAACCTAATGTTTGTAAAATTACCTGACAGACATTGCTAGCTCTCAGCCAACAGAGGTGGGATTGTTGTTAATTGTTTCAAACCAGGGGTCACACAGGAAGCTGAGCCTGGGTAAGAAGTCCAGCTTCTTGACTTCTCTGGGGCTGGTTCTCTCCAGCACCCATGCCATATTGCTGGGGATAAGGAAGATATTTTATTGAGATGAGCCCCAGCTTCTCATTAGAAACTACAGTCCTGATTCTTTCTCTAGACTCGTCAGGTTGCCAGTTGATCCAGTAAGTAATGTAGTAAATGTAGTGGACCCAGTAAGGAGTTTGGGGTTTTCATGGAGTGATTTCCTAAAATCACTGCAGTCAGTAGCCTGTGAGCCACATGAGGGTGGGGGACTTGTTCTCTGTGGTGTTCACCTTGTATTATGCAAGGTGATGGGACAGCTGGCACATAGTTTGGAGTCTGGCAGCATTTATTGTATGAAGGAAGGAAGGAATGAACAACCTCAGTGAGCTATAGAAAATGGTATGAGAAAGGGAACAGGATTTTTGAAAAATTCAGTTTTGTAAGATAGAAGAAATTGAGGCACTGAATCAGGCAGGTTATGCCCAGTCTCTGTGGTCACCAGGCCTTACAAATTGGGCATAATTTATACCCTTGAAGATGTTGCATGGCAATACCTTCTGGTGGGCAGATCACCTGAGGTTAGGAGTTCAAGACCAGCCTGGCCAACATGGTGAAACCCCGTCTTTATTAAAAATACAAAAATTAGCCAGGCGTGGTGGTGCACACCTGTAATCCCATCTACTCTGGAGGCTGACACAGGAGAATGGCTTGAACCCTGGAGGCAGAGGTTGCAGTGAGCTGAGATCGTGCCACTGCACTCCAGCCTAGGTGACAGAGCAAGACTCTGTCTCAGAACCAAAACCAAAAAAAAAAACCATATTTTTATTGTGAAACAAAATTTTATCCATGTCAGGAATTTCTTCTGAACTAGAGTATATTCATTCCTAATTTGTGATTTGAGTCTGTTTAGTTGGAACTTGTGGGGAAGGCTTAGTGGAGCTGTGCTTCTAAGGATGTGGTATTCTCACAGGCAGCTGTGCTAACCATCTTGCTATAAACTAGCCACGAGTAAACGTCTGGTTGTGAATCACAGCGTGACCTTTCAGGGAAAACAAAACAAGCAAACCACCAAACACATGAATCAGATTTTCTTTAGTATCAGGATTGTAAAGTCTGATGTTTAACAGTTTGTCAGGCCCATTTGGAGCAGTTGAGACAACTTCCTTTCTCTATTTTTGTTTGTTCAAGATGTAGAAGTGCAGTCCTTCTTTAGCAACACATTTGGATAAAAACTTTAAAGTTTTCTTCCACTGAGTTAAACTATATTGTTTTCCTCACCGTCATGGACTTTTATAACAATTAAAGATTCCTGGTTACCACTCAAGCCCTACTGAATCAGTCTCTTGGAGTGGGACCCAGAAATCTATTCTGAAGAGCACCCTGAGTGATTCTATGGTTAATCAGATTTGGAAGCCACTGAGATAGAGAATGATAATATTGTATTTTCCATCCATCCATTTATTCTCTCTGTTTTTTTTTTTCCTTCTCTGTGGTCTGAATATCCATTTATTCTTACTCATTTATCCATGTCTTGAGTAGATTAGAATTAACTACCTATATGGCATTGGTCATTTTAAGAACTAGGCATAGAAACAAGAGGTAGAACACAATCCCTGCCGCATGGAGTTCACAGGCTGTCTCAGAAGTTTTTAACTTTGGGTTGAGTGTTAAAGGATTCACATACTTCCCAAAAGCCATGAGCAGAAGATTTTGTGCACACACTTTTTTTTTTTTTTTTTTTTTAAAGCTTTCATCAGATTCTCTAAGGGGTCAGTGACCCACAAAAGGTTAAGAACCAAGGTCTTGTGCTTGCACAGCTGTTCTGGAAAAAGTAGAAGAGGGCAATGTTTCTGTTGTCACTTAAGATGTTTTTGACCTTTTGAGAGGCAACAGCAGTTTGAGGATTGTACCTGTTTTCTGCCCCACTTAAAATATTTAAAAAGAAGAAAAAATAGTTTAACATCTGGGTCAGGGTCAGAACAAGACCAAGGGATATAGAAAATAGTTATTTGGTGAACTGCATCACATTTAATGTTAAAGAGTTGCTGACAGCGAAACAGCCTGGTGGTCAGCGTGTTGGAGGAACTTCTTAAGCTGGATAGCATAGGCAAAGTTCATTCCAGTTTTCTTACAGTATATAATTAGCCAAATTATGGATAACAATTTTCACTGCATGGATATACATAAAGACTAATTGTCTTATTTTTGTTCCATTTTAGCCCCAGCATGTCCATTGAATCGCTTAATTCCAAAATAACTTTGCCAGCTGTATGGCGGATACATTCTTCTTGATCTTCTAAAATCCCCAAATAACACTGTTCATAGCAGAACAGAATTGGATATTAAGAAAGAACATCTTTAACTGCTGCATAAAGTTTACTTCGTAAAACACTAGAACCTTGTATGTATAATGTTCTTATCCCTAAGGATAACTTTATAATTGAATTTCAATTAAGGATCTTCTCTTCCTTTTCCTCCTCCTCTTCTCTCTAAGTTGTACTCATTGAATTCATGTTTCAATGGGGAACATAAATTTTTCAAATATTGTTGTTCTGGTAATGCATTTTAGGATCTGGAGAGGGCAGTCAGTGGGATTAAATGTTATCAAATAGGTAGAATTCTTTGGCCATTTTCTTTGGTATAGTTTCTTTGGAGCTTAGGAGGATGTTAGAGGTCTTTGTTGTCAGTGAAATCTTGTAATGTATTTTTAGTCTGTTCAAATGTCTGGATCACCTATTTTGAACTTTTGCATATACCACCTTACATTACTTATTTTTATAAAGTGGACATTTTATCTTTATAAGGTTTTGGCTGGCTGGACAGTGATTATGTGTTCTAGGTCTTTATAACTTTGCCATTACCCGGCATGCTGAGCACATAACAGACACTCAGTAAATATTTGATTAATTGGATATGTTGTACCCAGGAGACCAGAAGATGAAATAAGTCTAGAGTTAGAACTTGATACATGCTTAGAAAGGTAGGAATGTAAAAGTCGATTATGAGATCTCTTAGGCTGACATGCTCTCCCTGCTTCTTCCCTGTCCCTCTCCACCCCCTCCCATCCCTTCTCTCTTCCATCCTGCCTCTTTTTTCCCTTCCCCTCTCCCACTCCCCCCTCCCCTCTCCCTGCTCCCTTTTCTTTCTCTTTCCTTTCCCTTTCTCTTTCCTTAATTTTCTTTTCTTTCTGTTCATATATAGGTAGTAGAGCCAGCTCATATTTTCTAGTTCTTTAAAAATCATAAGTATTTAGAATTCCACAGTTACAAGGAGAATTTTATGGTGGAGCCACAACACTCAGTTTTCATTTGGAAAACGTTAAATGTAGTGAACCTTGAGAGAGGTTTTTATTAGTTACTGCTTTTGTTTTTAAAATAAGTTTCATTGTGTATTTGTAAGATATACAACATTATAGGATGCATAGAGATAGTAAAAAGGTTACTATATAGTGAAGCAAATTAACATATTCATCACCTTACATAGTCTCCCTTTTTTTTTTTGTTGTGGCAAGAGCAGCTTAAATCTACTCATTTAGCATTAATCCCAAATACAGTACAATTTCATTACCTTTAGTCCTCATGTTGTACATTAAATCTTTAGACGTGTTCGTCCTACATCTCCTCCATTTCCTTCTTACCCCTAGTAACCACTGTTTTGTTCTCTGTCTCTGAATATTTGAAAATTTTTTTTAAAGATTCCACATATAAGTGAGATCATGCAATATATATTTTTTTCTGTCTCTGGCTTATTTCACTTAGTACAGTGCCCTTCAGGCTCATCCATATTTGTGGCAAATAGTAAGATTGATTTTTTTTTTAGGGCTTAATAATATTCATACACACACACACATACCCACACACCCACACACCCACACCCCCCCTCACAGTTTATCTATTTGCCTGTCGACAGACGCTTAGGTTGTCTTCATATCTTATGAATAATGCTTCAGTGAACATGGGAGTGCAGATATCTTTATAAGGGGGAGATTTCATTTCTTTTGGGTAAATGCCCAGAAGAGAGATTGCCGGGTCATATGGAAGTTCTATTTTTAATTTCTTTAGAAACCTCCATACTATTTTTCACAATGGCTGTATCAAACTACATTCCCACCAGCCGTATACAAGAGTTCCTTTTCTCCACTCTTTCCAACATTTGTTATCTTCTTACTTTTTGATATAAGAGCCATCCTAATGGGTGTGTAGTGGTATCTCATAATGGCTTTGATTTGCATTTCCCTGATGAGTAATGATGTTGAGCACCTTTTCATATGTCTATTGGCAGTTATGTTTTCTTTGGAAAAGTGTCTATTCAGGTCTTTTACCCATTTTAAAATCAGGTTATTTGTTTTTCTACTATTGAGTGTGTGAGTTCTTTATACATTTTGCATATTAACCCCTTATCAGACGTAGTTTGCAAATATTGTCTTCCAATTCGTAGGCTGCCATTTCATTGGTTCTTTCTTTTGCTCTGCAGAAACCTTTTAGTTTGGTGTGGCCCCATAGGTTTATTTTTGCTTTTGTGGCCTGAGCTTTTGGTGTGTTATCCAAAAAAATCATTGCTGAGACCAGTGTCCAGGAGTTTTTCCCCTGTATTCTCTTCTAGGAGTTTTGTTGTTTCTTGTTAGTTAGTGCTTTTAAGAAGGAAGGAGGCCTCACCACAAACTTGATTATTAAAAGACATCTGCTACCTAAATAGATGCCACCCTTAATCTGTCCAAATCAAGTAAAATCTTATTAGTTATATTTGGGTAGAGGAAATATTGTAGGCTAATGAGCAGTGGCTGTCCCCAGCTATCTGGAAAATCTAGACTTGTAGCCTTGAAGGAGAGGGACCCGAACTGTGAAGACATTTGTCACTAACCATGCTATATTGGATGTGAACCTGGGAATGGTTACAGGAGGTGGCTTAGGGTAATATGTGCTGGCATCTTTAAGTATTTCAGGAAGAGGGATTTAGATCCAAGTGGTCACTCCTACTCCCATTGGAGACACAATTTGGCATTGTGTATAAAAGAAGAGTTTTTCTAATAGTGCAGTGTTAGGGTCTTGAATTCCAGTTGCTGAAGCCATTCAAACAGGCTCACTTCTCACTCACCTAGATTATTGTAATGGGAGTTCAAACTGGGTATTAGTGACCTTTGAGGTCTCTCCCTCCCAAAGAGACTATGAGTATGTGATTTTTCAGGGCAAAGTGTTCTAAGTAAATCAAGTCATGGTTTGAAGTCTAGATCTGCTCCTTGTAAATTTTTTTTTCTTTTTAAAGAACTCAGTCTTGGGTGCTGTTTACTTTGTATTTAAGCCCATGGTCCCCATGTGTATTGAATTGGCACAAACTAAACTTGTCTGCTCCTCTAGGTCTCTTCTCATAGTCTGAGTTCTTAAAATTAAGATCAGTTAAAAGCAGCACCTTGGCATTTTCCTTATTGGAGTTTGCCGTGTGTTTGCAAATCAAAATGGGAATTGATTCAGTCATTTGGGCTGTACAGGTTTTCATCTCTAGTCACTTAAGTGAAATCCATAAGGAAAGATGTCCATGCTTTACTTACCATAGGGCTCACTCACCTCTTTCCTTAAATGCAAAACAAAAAGCACCTGCCAGTTTTAAGGGACTGAAAAGGTGTTTCATGATGGATGAAAATACATCTGAGAATAATAATCTAGTTATACCTAGACTGGTGAGGCATCATTATAGTATCTGGGGGGAAAAGTAAGGGGTGGAAGTGTGTATGTGGGGTCAGTCTTAACAAGGTAAGCTGAAATGAATGCTTTAGCCCTGCAGTACCAGAGGGCACCTGGATTAATGTTCTGGGCCCTAATTCAGCATCCTGTCTGTTAGACACTTGGCACTGATTTGCTCATCTCAGAACTGAAGTCTTAAGGACTAAGAGGGGAGAGGAACACATCATTTTCTCTGCCAGAGGAGGTACTTAAACTGGGAAAGGAGGAGGAGACCTTAACAAATCAGGCCTTGGCAAGGAAATCTGTCATGAATCAGCAATGACTTGGAAAGCCTCTTTCGCTGTATTTTACAAACCTAAGCATTTGTCGCTACTGACGTTTCTCTACTGCTTACCTTAAGGATCAGCTTTAGGTAGCACTATGAATGGAATGAATCCTTTTTTGTGTGTGCCCATTTTGACATTAGGTAATTAATTTACAACTAGCTCAATTAGAGTCCAGCCCATACAGTGTGTACGTGGCCTTTTAAAGAGCCTTTGTTTTGACTCTAATTGAACTGGTTGTAGCAGAGACAGCCAAACAATTTGCATTCATCTTTGGCAGAACACAAGGGCTCTCCCTTGGTATGGACAGCCCCATTTTCTATTTCTTCTACGAAGTCTGGCACTAAAGTGATGTGTGCTTATTTTATTTTTCTAATTTAAAAAAACTTTGAAAAGGACAAAAGCCATATAGCTTTATTGTAAAAAAATTGGAAGACATAGATAGATAAACAAGGAAGAAAATAAAGATCATACATTATCTTTTTTTCTTGAGACGGAGTCTCAATCTGTCTCCCAGGCTGGAGTGTAGTGGAGCAATCTTGGCTCACTGCAGCCTCCGCCTCCTGGATTCAAGCGATTCTCCTGCTGCAGCCTCCTGAGTAAGTAGCTGGGATTACAGGTGTGCACCGCTGCCACACGTGGTTAATTTTTGTATTTTTATTAGAGATGAGGTTTCAATGTGTTGGCCAGGCTGGTCTCGAACTCCTGACCTCAAGTGATCTGCCCGCCTTGGCCTCCCAAAGTGCTGGGATTATAGGTGTGAGCTGGCACCTGGCCTAGAGCACACATTAGCTTAATACCAAGAGAGTACCATTTACAACTTAGTATTTTTCTTTCTATACCTTTTCTGTATATGAGGGAATGCCTGCACCTGTGTATGTAAATGTTTTTATGTGTTGTTTTTACAAAATGGGAACACAGCATACAAACTGTTTTGTAGTATGCTTTTTTCCTACTTAATAAGTTGGAAGTGCCTTGTCATTTTATAAAATGTTTTCCTACAGCATTTTAAATGTCTGCATAATAGTTAATTGTGTGGATGTACCGAAACATATTTAACCATTATTGGACACTTGAGCCCTTTCCGGGTTTTCGATATTATAACTAGCATTGTGATATATATTCATGCTGCTAAATCTTTGTGAAGTCTTAATTATTTGCAACCAATAAATTTCTAGATATTGAATTACTTGGACAGGGGCATGCATGTTTTAACATTTTTTATGCATACTGCCAAATTGCAACAGTTTTCACTTTCAGTAACAGAATATGACAGCTTTATGTTTATTCTTGATATTCAGGAGTACAGTATAGAGAGTATTGACTCAGAAGCGGATTAAATCCTGATCAGTGATTTTGCTGTTGCCCCTGAAATTTACATCAGCCTTATAATCTTCTGTTCTCAGTATTAGGTGAAAGAAGCCAGTTTATATCATATAGTACAATATAGGTTTCCTTATTTTGACTAACATGAGTTATTTACTTTTGAAAAGTTGTAGAATAAAAGCAAGTAGCTGCTGCTGTAAGACAAAAGTGCCTTTGTTTTTCCTAAGGCAGGACTCTGAAACAGTATTTTTCCTATGAATAAGGACCAACCTAAAGAAATAGTTGAAAATCAAAGCGATAAGTAGATAGTTTTGCCAAGTATATGAAAAAAAAATTGGATCTTCTTGAGGCCGTGAAACCCATGACTGGAGGAGCAAGATGAACGGTGGCATCCTGTACCAGGGGTGGCCTTGGAGAGGCTGTTATACCTCGTGTACGCGGTCTATCATTGACTGAACATTTGTTACGCTGCTCATGATTGTATTTGCAGCATCTGAAAGTGCAGTAGGACAAATAGATGCTCATTGTTGACTGAATTAATAAATGAATAGAATAGATACACAGGAGAGTGAGATTACAGAAAACTACCTTTCAGGTCATCTAAGACCCTCCCTCTAATTTTATTTTACTTTATTTTTAGAGACAGGTTCTTGCTCTGTCACCCAGACTGGAGTCCAGTGGTGCATTCACAGCTTACTGCAGCTTTGAACTCTTAGGCTGAAATGATCCTCCTGCTTCAGCCTCCCAAGTAGCTGGGACTACAAGGTCTTGCTTTGCTGCCCAGGCTGGTCTAAAACTCCTGGCCTCAATCAATCCTCCTGCCTCAGCCTTCCAAGTGCTGGGACCACAGGCATGAGCCACTGTGCTTTAGTCCATCCAATTTTCTAACTAAAGACATAGAAGTTCAAAAAGATGAAGTGACATCTTACTCAAGACTAAGTTAATGATCACAGCAGAAGTTGTAGTTCTCTGTATCACTGTATTTCTCAGATTCTCATAGTACTAGAATTGTGTTTTTCCCTTGATATGGTACTTTGTATGATTAAATTTTAAAATCAATAGTAAAATTTTAATTTCAAATGCAGCATAGGCACAATTAACTCCTCTTTTTCTTCTCTGCTTGGAAATAGCCTCAGTTTTTGTTAAAATTCAACACACTCTTAAACTTTAATTTCTTTTTTCCTTTCTTTCTTTCTATAATATTTTCACCTATCCTATTTCATTCACAGTGCAGGTTTTAATTTACTTCAAGCAGTATTGCCATCTGGATGTCAAAAGACATCGAATTGACCTCTTATCTGTAGATCCCAATAAAGGTCTTACCTGCCTAGAAACAAAAGATTTAGTCAGGAATTGAGGTGGAGCAAAGCAAAGACTTCACCAGAGGCCCAGGTGCTACCTATCTGCCCACTTGTTCTTTGATTGACAGTGGGGCACAGAGGTGCCTTGTGTTCATCTAGGAAGTAGCTTTTGCATACAATGTTTGTTTGGAACTTTTCAGTTTGCTAGTGATGAATAATGTCTGCAGTAAAAGTTGGTTTAGGGTAAACCAGGAGAAAGGAGGAATTAAAGAGAAGTTTTAATATTTCTATATTTTTTTCTTCTGTGACTTTAGCCTTTCCCTCTTAGTGAATTATTATAGAGTTGTATTAAAATGTAAGTTCTGGAAATTAGACACCATGGTATTTAGACCAGCATGGGATACTGTACTCTTAGGTTCCATAATATTTCATAGTACATCTCTTTATTGTATGTTAAATGATAGGGAAGTATAATAAAATGCACCTAGAGAGTACTTATCTATTTTATGTCTTGTAACATTCGGTACTTGATGCAAATGTAGCGGATCTTGATTCCAACAGGAGCAAAACTGGTTATAACTCATGAGAAAGGGGATAGGCTCATCTTGATGGAAAGTTCCCTGTTGGTGGCATAAGTTCAGCAAAACCATAGAATTTGAGACTCTAAGGGGTCTTTGTAACATCTACTCCAATCTTTTATTTTACAGATGGGGAAAGAATTAGCCAGGGGTTCAGCATCATTCAGCAGGTTAAACACAGACCTGTGGGCAGAACCTAGACTGTGTCTTTTCATTTTCTTATCACAGTTGAGGCAGGTAGTCTACCCTGTCTTTAAAATACCATTTAATGTTTGTTGGCTTGAAACCTGTTGTGCCCAAGGGCACCTAACTCTTGCTCACTTTTCCTGGATGCCCAGGTCATTCTGTGCCTCTGAGGGTAGGTTTGAATATGGCTGAAATGCAAGCTGTGTTGTGACAGTGCTTAGAGAATTGTCTCTGATGATAGGACTCTTTTAAGAAAGCAGTGAAAAGGCAGTAAGGAGACTGTTACTTCATAAAACAATTGGCTCTGGACTTGGAGAAGTCCCAGGTGGTGGATGGTTGCATCCCTTGGCAGCAGCTGTCTTTGCTATCTCTTACAGTCTTAGAGATCTGGGAGTCTTTGGCTCTTAATCTTAACCTAGATTCACTGTATGATCTTGGTCAACTGCCTCACCTCTTGGGCTTCAGTTACCTTGTAGTAAGTTCAAGGGGAGTTAAAGTGGATGATTTCTATGGCAACTTGCAGGCCTTGAATGATTATTTTTATAGAAGTTTTTCTACATGATCAAGTAACCAAACATGTATTGCTGACAGTCCATTTTATTACTGTTTTGATTGGTTTTCATGGGAATTTGGAAAATGTCTGCAGACTTTACTGTGATCAGGATGCTAGCAATTATTTACAGAGCACCCATCAGGTGTTCGGGGCTATAAAAGAAATAGTGTCTAGCTTCAGGGAGACAGAAAGACTTCTTTATCTCCCAAGCTGGGGATGGAGGGCATTCTTCTCTTCCACTGGATTTAAGCTCTGTGAGTGCAGGGGCTTTGTCTCTCTTAAGTAGTGCAGAGTTCAGTAAACATTGGTTGCATTAATGAAAGAATGAATCCAGTTGTCAGTCTTGCTTATATTTACTGAAGATAGCCCACTGAGATTTATTGTTTTCTTCAACCTGTAAATGCTGCTAACTTGAATAAATTTCTCAGAAAGTATTCCTTACCTTCCATAGAAAAATGAGGCCAGGATGCTCTTAGGCTACAGGGAAAAACCATAAATATTCCTTTTCTTTCTTGAAATTCAGTTTAATATTAGCATATTGAATGCCCTGGGATTATATGCCTTCAAATACTTTGGTTTAACCCAGCATTTCTGAAATTAACTTGACCTCAGAATATTGTTCATTCCACTCTCCCATGACACACTTGTTCATATCCCCCAGAACTTTGATTTGTAAAATAAAAAAGTTGATATAGGGAGCAATAATATGGAATAAATAGAAGCAGCAACATTAGTTAAGAATAATTAATTGAACACAACAGAGCATATACATTAAGTACTGTTCCTAGCAGCTCTGTGTGAAACTGTGGTAGACTTGTAGATTTTTTTTCTTTTAAAAATGACTGTATTAGAGATATAAGGTTGGGTGGTAGAGAGATTGAAGGAAGTTGCAAGTGACCTAATAGCTAATTTACAGTTATGGAAGTTGAATGGTAGCGTTTTAACTTGTGTCAAGGGCTGCCCTGTCAGGTACTGCAGGGGAATAATGATGAAAGGGAGTCTGTGTTTGCTCCTTCTGGAGCTGGCTCTCCGGTGGAGGAGACAGACATGTAAACAGAGCAATAAAGTACTCAAATGTGTAATGAACAGAAATAGGACACAGGAAGGAATGGTATTTTCCCCCAGTTTAGAACAGGGTTGCTGTTCATACAATAAGCCCAAACCACATAAGCTGGAGCCCCTCTAGATCCTCCAGACAAAATTCTACTCATACATCAAGATTCAAACAACTCAGCCTCTTTATGCTTTCGCTGATCCAGAATTAATTGCATCATCTGTATTGCCCGCAGAGCCTTGCTTACACCTCTGTCATAGGCCTTATCATAATCTGCTTTCTATGTGAACTACTTGAGGGCAGGGTAGGGTTGTCTTTGTCTCTGTATCTCTGGGGCCTGCAGTTACAGCATGGGCTGCATATTCGCTGCTTTGTTTAGACTTGGAGCAAGGTATTGGGCTGTGAAAGCTACTCACTTTAAGTAAATTCAGTAAATAAAATTATGTTTTATGGAAGACAGATTGGACAGGTGGTGGTATTATTAACATTTTCTCTCAGAATGCTTAAATATGATTTACATTTCAAGATTTCCATTACATTTTTTAAGGAATTCAACAATTCTGCATCATGAGGTATTCTTTCACACAAATGTTCCATAGTCATTAGTTTTTACAGAACCCTTTTCTTATATTATTATATACTATAAACACAAGTTCAGTTTGGCATTCTGTTCTCCACTAGTGATTGAGTTTGAAGCCCAAGGTCAGGGTATTGATTGATGACATTTCCCTTTAAAGTATTTGTATCCATTTGCCATTTGGGGACAGAGTGATTCCCAGTATGGTGCAGGAAATAACTAAACTGGAAGTCAGCCTGACTCGGTTTTGTAGTTAATTTTCTTTGTGACCTTGGGCAAGTCACTTAACCTTCCAATAACTGAGGGAGTTGGCCCAGAACTAGCACAGTCTTCTAATGCAGACATTCCACGATTCTCTAGGGAGGGTTCACTTCCATAGAGGTTTAAAAGTGGATACATTTTTAGGTTAAATGGCTTTGTTCATTTAGTTTTTTTCTCCTTAACCCATTTTGGAGCAGTAAGACTGTCATGGAGTAAAACCAAATTACCTGGAACTCTCAGAAGGCTGCAGTTCTTATCCTATTTTTTTATTTTTAGGGGAAGGGAAACAAATGGCAACAAACAAGTTTATATCCATGAGTCAGGACAAATCCATCCCAGTTTTCTAACGTACACAGTGTACATAAACATATTCCATGAAGCACTGCAGATTCTTAACCGAAAATGGAATATTTGCTTTGCTTACCATCCTAAATATAGGAAGAACTGTACTTTGATACATACTTTTTGAGTACTTTCAGCAAAAATTGATATCAGCAGTTGTCTTGGTTGGCAAGGACTTGTGTATAGGAACCTGGCTCCCAGCTCAGTGACGAACATATTCTGTATCTTTGAATAAGTCATTGAACCTTTCTAGATGTCAGTGTCCTCAACTGTTAGATTTGATACTGTTCTGATTACCTACAGATCTGTGATTAGACATTTCCATGCATTTATTTCAGGCCACCTCCTGTTCTCTTCCTTGAGAGATTAACAAATATCCCCATCCCTTCCCTCACACAGTCTTGGGCAGTTATTAATTTGTGAGGGAAAAGGGGTATTTTAAAACACTTTAAATGATACATTCAAGAAAATTATCTCGTATTGGTTATTGATTGATACATCACAATACTACCACAAACTTAGTGCCTTAAAATAATACAAATTTATTATCCCACGGTTTCTGTGAGTCAGGAGGAGTCTGGGCACTTGTTAGTTGGGTCCTTTGCAAGGCTGCAATCAAGATGTTGTCCCGGGCTGGGGTCTAACTTACACGCTTGACTGTGGAAGCATCAGTTACTGAGCTCACTTAGATTGTTGGTGGAACTTACTTCCTTGCAGCTAGAGGACTGAGGGACTTAATGTTTTTGCTGGCTAGGGGCTGCCCTCTGCTTCTTGAGGCCACTCACATATCTGTGTAATGTGTGCTTCCCTAACATGGCTGCTGGCCCCTCAGAACCAGCAAGGGAGAGAACAAGGCAGGTGCTGCAGTGTTTTGGAATGTAATCACATAACCATGTACACGTAATCATGTATGTCTGTCATCTCTGCTCTGTTCTGGTTAAAAGCAAGTCACAGGTCCCTCCCACACTCAAGGTGAGATGATCACACAAGGGCATTGACAACCAGGAGGCAAGGGTCATGGGGGCCGCCTGAAGCGTCTGTCAGCCACACCATATTTCAGTTTTTTTTTTTTCCTGTATCTTCCTTTGGATCTGTGAATAAATATCTCACTTTATACTAAAGCCGCAATAAACACTGATTGACAGAAAGTCTTTGTGCTCAATTAAAACTTCTTAGCTCCACAGAGTATTTGTACCATGCCATTGTTTTATTGAGTCCCCAGATACTGATGAAGGCAGGGTTTGAGTTTCAGGGCTATTCATTCTCCTGCCCGCCCCGCCTAGCACAGCACTGCCAGTGTTAGGTGCTCATTAAGCGTTTGTGGAAGGATTGTGACTGTTGTTCCAATTGTAGCATTGAGTAAATTTGAAGAAGCTCCCTGATATTGAGTGAGTTGTATCCTCCACCCCGCAAATTCATACGTTGAAGCTCTAACCTCCAATGCGCTGGTAGTCCCAGCTACCAGAGAGGCTGAGGTGTGAAGATTGCTTGAAGCCCTGGAGTTGAGGCTACAGTGAGCCTTGATTGTGCCACTGCACTCAACCTGGGCTAACAGAGTGAGACCCTGTCTGTAAATAAATATGTGTCTACATACATACATAAGGTTCACAATTCAATTAAAAAAAGAGAAAGTGGCCATCTATAAGCCAGGAAGAGAGCCCCCACCAGAACCCCAATCTTGGACTTCCAGCCTCCAGAACTGTGAGAAAGTCAGGTTCCCCTGGTTAAGTCACCCAGTCTTTGGTATTTTGTTATGGTGGCCTGAGCTAAGACAGGCCCTATGTTCTCTGTGTAGCAAGAGGCAGGAAGCTAAGCACAAAGGTTGCCAGATAGCAGGGACGGGCTGGCTGTTAGTGAGCCAAGGCCAGTGGCATTTAATTGCAGTCATTCCTGTTCTTTGCTGAGCTTTCGTCATAACTATTCATAAAGGACCCCTAGACTTTTTTTTTTCCGGGACAAAAATGATCCAAAACATACTGTCTTCAGTTTTTGAGCATTGGACTACCAAACAGGAACATTTAAGGAAAACAAAATGTTACTGTTGTAAAGCCTTGATGGCGGGAAGTTATGTAGTGAATTCTGAATTTCTTCTTCCTGAGTCTTGTCTTTAAAAAAAAAGTTTCAAAGTTTTTGTTTGTTCATCATTCATTAATAAGTCAAGATGTAGAGGGCTCAGTAGCCTTCCCCTAGTATTCTACCTTTCTGACTTTGGTAAACTTGCTTTATTTCTCTAGTTTCCCTAATTGTATGTAATATTAACATCTAGCTAAAAAGAATACAATGGTTATGTAAACCTCCTAGCACTTAATAGGCACTCAAGACAATATGACTTAACTGTATAAGAATGACTAATGTGCTATGTTTATTTATTTGGCTTTATTCATCTTGCCAGCAAGGTGTAGTATATATTAAAGATCTCTGAGTAAGAGAGGTTTGGGATGGGAAAAGGAACCAAGAAAATCTCACCATCTTTCTTCTGCTTGACAGCAAGTCTTGAATTCTGTTTTATTTTTCTTAAGAGACAGGGTCTTGCTCTGTGCCCACACTGGAGTGCAGTGGTGCTATTATAGCTCACTGCAGCCTCAAACTCCTGGGCTCAAGTGATCCTCCTGCCTCAGCTACCTGAGTAGATGAGGCTACTGGCGCCTACCACCACACCCAGCTAATTTTTTTTTTTTTTTTTTTTTGTAGAGATGAGGTCTTGCAGTGTTTCCCTGGCTGGTGTCAAACTTCTGACCTCAAGTGATCCTTCCGACTTGGCCTCCCAAAATACTGAGATTACAGGCATGAACCACTGTGCCTGGCAGAATCTTGAATTCTTCAACAGGACTTTTGAATATTTTTAAGCCACATAAAATTTCCTTTTTAAAATTGCAATCAAAATTGTCAAGTAAAGTGGGTCATTTTTTGACCTGGTGCTTAATTGTACTTTAGAAGCAAATGCGTGTCTGTAAGTAAGGGGAGGACTCACAAGTGATTTAGAAGGAGGATTGTAAAAGAGTTTGGGAAGTCCATCCCTTTTGTTTTGCAGGTTGGGAGGCTGAGGGCACTGTGCAGTGATGTATAGTCATGTAGAGGAGAGGAAACAGGACTCATAAATCTTACCTTTTATACAAAGTCAGTGTTTTCAGTAATTTTGTTGAAAACAAACGTCAAACAAATTTAGACCTGTAAAATCCATTGAACTGGCGGGGGTCAGCCTGACCTAGCAGGACATGTGGCATCTCTGTTTTGTGATGCTGTATCTGCTTTGGGAGTCCTAGTGCCCAAACCCTTCAGTGTTGAAAACTTAGCTGCAGAGTTTAAGTTGGTTTCTGTGGGGTTATGGGGCGGGGGGGAGGGGGTTTGGAGGAAGGGAGGAGCGGAAAAAGAGACTTCCAGTCTGGAGCTCCTGCTGTTACCTTAGGGGATTTAGGGCCTATAAAAAACACATTTAGATCTCTGAATGGCAACAGATAAATACCAATGACCCTTAATTGAAAAGGAGGAGACCCAATGGACTAGAGGTCAGGACTTTACAGTGATGACTAGTGGCCTGGGGGTGTCAGCTGAAATGGTCTGGATTTTTTTGGTTTTTTTTTCTGTTTCTTCCCCTACCTCCTTCCTGGGCTTAGAAATCCTGGAAGGAAGAAGGAGGGACCATCAGTTGAACTAAGAGATATGTTGTTTATACTGTCCTTGTGGTTGTCCCTGGGTGGTCTGAAATTTGGGAGGCGGGGTGGGAGCCAGGGGGGCGGGGAAGGCCCCCCAAGCCTTTTTTAAACTAGTATATTACAACCTGACTGCTACCTGCAGTTTCCCAATTACCCAATTATAACACAAATTTGCACATTTTTTAAAAAGTAGGCTGCTACTATTTCTCCTTAATACAAGGATTTTAGTCACTGTACATCTTGTGTCTTTAAATAATGTATTAGGAACATTTTCAAGTCTGTAAGTGCTTTTTTAATGAGAGTGTGAAGATTTTAATGGGACTAGATTGCTTTTCATGACATTTCAGAGTGACTTAATTGTAACAATGTTGAGAGGCCGTATTTTAAAGTTTGCTAAGTATGTCTGTGTGGATTATAGTCAGACGCTTAAAAGGACGGATGGTTGGATAGTGGAATCAGATAGCTTTTCCTTACTACTTTCCTCCAAATATTAGCTCTTTGCAAATACGGTTACATCAAACCAGCCACAGGTCAGGATTCTCTTAAACCTTTTTAATTTTCAAATAGGAACAGAGGCTAATAACAGACTAATGTGGGTAATTTTAGAGACAATTTGTTTAAAACTTAGTTGGACAGCAATGTTGGTCCTAAGGCCTCTCCTCTCTCCTTTTGCAGACCCAGGAGGCCAGGCTGTCTTTGTATATACTTCCTGTTAGTCCCTGAACTCTCTTCCCTGTTTGCTTTAAAAACACAGTGACCTTGGCCGGGTGCGGTGGCTCAAGCCTGTAATTCCAGCACTTTGGGAGGCCGAGGCAGGCCGATCACGAGGTCAGGAGGTGGAGACCATCCTGGCTAACACGGTGAAACCCCGCCTCTACTGAAAAAATACAAAAAGCCGCGCGTGGTGGCGGACGCTTGTAGTCCCAGCTACTCGGGAGGCTGAGGTAGGAGAATGGTGTGAACCCGGGAGGCGGGGCTTGCAGTGAGCTGAGATCACGCCACTGCACTCCAGCCTGGACGGCAGAGCGAGACTCCGTCTCCAATAAAACAAAACCAAAAAGCAAAACATAGTGACCTTGTGCCTCATTTTTTTCAGGTATTTGAGTTAATGTTTCTAAAGCATTATCACTCTCCAGATAATAGTTTACCGTTTTAATGATTGGAGTTTCAGACTCAATTTTTTTCTTATCTCCAAAACAAGAAGGTTATTCAGAGGTCTTTTCCTATACAAACGTTATTAGGATTCTAGAATCTGTGGCAGACTTCTCAAAATTAGATCAAATGGTCAGACACTTTCACTTTTTTTTTTTTTTTAATGGTCTGGCTCTGTCACCCAGGCTGGAGTGCAATGGCATAATCATTGCTCACTGTAGCGTCAACTTACTGGGGCTGAGCGATCCTCCCACCTCAGCCTCCCAAGTAGCTGGGACTACAGGCGTGCACCAGCAAACCTGGCTGATTTTAAAATTTTTTTCTAGAGATGAGGTCTCACTATATTGCCTAGGCTGGTCTTGAACGCCTGGGCTCAAACGATCCTCCTGCCTCAGCTTCCTCTAAGTGCGGGGATTACAGGCGTGAACCACCACGCCCAGCCTCATCATTGTCACTCTTAATAGAAGCTTGTATTAGTTTCTTAGGCTGCCATAACACAATATCACAAACTGAGTGGCTTAAAACAGCAGAAATAGTCTCATAGTTTTGGAGGCTAGGAAATGTTAAATTAAGGTGTTGGCAGGACCATGTTCCTTCTTAAGCCTATAGAGGAATCTTTATTTGCCTCTTACTAGCTTCTGGTGGTTTATTGACAGTCTTTGGCATTCCTTGGCTTGCAGCTGCATAATTTCAATCTTTGCCTTTGTTGTCTCTTAGTGTTCTCCTTGTGTCTTTACATGGCCATCTTGTGGTAAGGACACCTACCCTAATCCACCTTAATCCAGTATGCCCTTGTTTTAACATTTGTGTCTGAAAGAATCTTATTTCTAAATAAGGTCACATTGTGAGATACTGAGGTTTAGGGCTTTCACATATATTTCTGAGGGGACACAATTAAACCTATGATAGAGTTCTACTTTGAAAAGTATGTAGGAGATTCTGATGCAGCCTGCATGGGTTCCCAAAGCGTGATTCCTGACCTGTCTGTACATAATTCATCAAGAGCACTCACAAACTTATAAGACATATATGTATAATGATATATAAATATGAATGAGACACAGAAGAAAAATAAACCCAAAACTTATGTACTCATCACGCTGCCTAAGAAGTAAAACATTACCAATACCTTTAAAGGCTCTGGAAAGCCTGGGGTGCTTGTTTAAAACATATGTTCTTCTCTGAGGGGTTAGTTCAGGGAGGTTTGGAGCAACAATGTGTATTAGAATTCAGTAACTTAAAAAAAAAAAAAAAAACTCCATGTGCATTTTAAAGTTGGTCTTGAAAATTTTACTTTGGAGTGGGATGGTATTTTTTTTTTCTATTACCGAATAGAAAACGTGCAAGAAAAGATGTAGTAACTTTTTTTCATAGTGTGGTAGAACAGTCTTCAGCTCCTCTTCTTTTTGTGAAGTTTCCTGAAATATCTCACCTGTACTTGGTATAATTTCCCAAATTAGTTTCGATCTCTGACCCAGAGAGGCTTAAGAGTGATGCACAGTCATGCAAGGGGAGGATGTGTATGTGTGAAGGGACTTGTTATTGATTACACATCTTACATTCTTGCCTTTCTTGTGGGATTTTGTGAAGATTAATATCTGCCAGATAGGTTTAAGTTTGCAAAATGCCTTGAGTTCCTTGGGGGAAACTGTTACATAAATGTAAATAAATTATGCAGCACCTGAATTTGGTTGTTCATCATTTTTTATAGTGTGTTTTAATTAAGAACTTAGTGCTATTTAAGTTGGATGGCTGGGGAGAGGGTTTAATCACTCAAAGATGGTTAAATAAGTGGGTAGGAGCAACATTTAGGCTGGAACCCACGGAGGAATAAATGAACAAGACTGGAGACCAGTCATTTTCCATGGCATTTGCTGAGCGGAGCTGTGGATTAATGTCTCTTCTTGTACGTGTGTACATGGTGCTGTTAGAAAATCAGCCAGTTTTTCACTACACTTTGTCTCCCACCTGCAGATACCTTGGACCTCTCTGGTTCCTTGGACCTCTCTGGTTTTGCTGAGTGAGCTGGAAACCCTAACAATGACCAAAACAAAGCAAAAAACGGAGTTTGTCTTACTGTCTAGGTACTTGGGGAGCAAGAGGCATCCAGCAAACTGCATTGACTTTTGGTACACTGTGCTTCTGTAGTCCAATGAGCAACCTCCTTTTGCCTGTTACGTACAGCTTTGTGTTTCAGTGGATGATACTGTTCCATAACTCTTAAAGAGTGGAGATAGGAAACAGTTGCCAACAACCCATGGTCCAGTTGTGTCTCCTTTGTTTGCTGCTTTGTCAAGAGTCTTACTGTATGCTTTTTTTTTTTTTTTTTTTTTTTTTTTTTGCCTTTGGCCCTGTGAAGAGAGTCACCTCATCCTCCTTTCTGTGACCAACTCCAAATCAGAGACTTAAAACCTTTCTCATTCATTCCTGTGTATCTGTTGAACACTTACTAGTTGCTAAGTAGTGGACACATGTGAATTATGTCTTGATGCCATAGGGCAGTCTAGTGGAGGATACAAACATTAAAAAAAAAAAAAAAGCTAAATCCAGCAAATAGCTATAATTAGAAAGGGGTATAGAGAATAATCACAGACTCTTTCAGAGCATATAACGAGGAGAATCTAACCTAGTCTTGGATTCTGGCGAATTGCTGCTGAAGAGTGACTCTCAGGAAAATCTGGAAGGATCACTGGGAAGGAATTAGCAAGGAAGGAGGAAGAAAAGAGAACAGTGCCTTCTAAGAAGTATACTATGAAGTCATTTTTTTCCTGTTCTTTTCTCTGCCCTTTTCCTTCCCTGTACAGTTTTATGCAGTAGCACAGTTTTAGCCATCCAAACTGGGCCAGTTGTTTTGTTACACTGTGGATGGTTGGAGATTGAGAGATATGGGAATGGATAGGAGTTAAAAACTGGATATAAATTAGGTGACAAGAGATGGCAAAATCATTTATTGGGATGATTAACTTATTAAATTGGGCTCTTCCCATGCTCTTTTTCTAAAATTGTGCTCTGATGGCCATTTTAGAAGCCTGGTATTACCCACAGACCAGAGTATGTCCCAAGTAGGTTAAGAGCCTGGGAAAGATGCTTGCTGAGGGAGGTCCTTCTTTTTACTCTTTCTATCAATAAGAAATAATAAAGAGTTAAAGCATCGTGATGTTTTAGATATACTTTCTCAAACTGCTGACATCAGAATTGCCAGGAGCCTGTTAAAAATGCACTTTCTGTAGCCTTCCTATCCCAGGCCTTCTGAATTAGAATCTAGCAGTAGGATTCCTGGCCACTGTAAAGTACTGTATTGAGAACCACTGCCATGAAGGCGTGGATTACCAGTGGGTCATTCAGAGAACTTTCATCATTTTAGCCCCGTGGGCCCCTGCCTGATTTCCTACGATCTCTCACTACCAGGACCAACTATGTAATTTGTGAGGCCCCTTATTTAAAAAGAAATATTAGGAATTTCAAGACAGTGATGGCAGAGCATTAAACCAAGTATGGGGCCCTTTCTGGATGTAGGGCCCTCTGGGATTGCACAGGTTGCAAACCCGTTAAGATGTTCTTGCTCACCATTCCTATTTGCCTTTTTAAAATGCTCTGGTAGTAATGAACTGCTTATTGCTCCCTGTGCATGATATGCATGATACTGTTTTTTGCCTTTGTCCCTTGAGTCTCACTGTGTGGCATGCTGTGTTTCATCTCTTCTCTGTCACCTGCGCTTACCTCAATTTTTGCACATACTGCGTTAGAATCCTGTACAAGTCGCCAGTGCTGTGCTGTGCTGTGTGCTTTGAGGGCCCAGATCTGCTCTTCTTCATCTTTGTATTCCCTGCCTTTAGCTGAGGCTCTGCCTTGGTCTTGTATTAAGTGTGCTGAATAGGATACTTTTTTAACCTGAATCTTTTCTTAAAACCTAATTAGGTTATAGGCCACTGGGAATGCAGATTTGGTTCAGAGTGCGGAGTTGGAGGCTGTGTTGCCCTAGTAGTGTTGTGAGGACTGCTTGGTAGTGTTGTGAGGACAGTGTTGTGAGACTACTGGTCTGAGACAGTGTGAGGAATGGGGTGTGAAACAAACTTACGACATCTCTGGCAAGTTGTGCATACTCTGCTGTGGACACCTTTGATGGCTGCTACCCTCCCTCTGATAACCAGTGTTTTTTTTTTCTGGATCTCTCATTGAACTCTGAGTCTCTGGGAACAGCAGATTTTTCTGAGCCACAGGTTCAGATGTGTTACCAGACCCTGAGGAAATGTTTCTTGCACTCGGAAGGTGGCCATTTTACTCCGTGGCTAATATTTGGGACAAGTCATTCCTAGATTGTTTGAACTAGCGTGTTCTGGGGAGTTCCCCAAAGCTGGAAGCACTTGTTAAATGAGATTATGGCTCTGTGGGGTGAGAAATAGACCCACCTGCTATACTTAAAAGAACTGACTGTGTTTCTGCCTTCAAATAACTGGAGGTAGTTATGAATTTGGGTGAAACCTCTTCAGCTCATGATAGACCAGCAACTAGAGATTCAGAGAAGTTACACAGAATATTCAAGGTTGATTCAGATAGTGGCTGAATTGGGACTAGAATCCATGGTCTCTGTTCCCTGGATTTTGAGTAAGATCACTAATCAACATGTGAAATCTTCCTTGTGTCATTTAATTAGAATTTAAGTGTCAAATGGATGGTAAAATTATTTCTTAGCCTATGTAGATAATAAAAATTAGCAAATCAAGGCAGCAAAAGACCCCTACACATATTTGTAGCCAGGTCTTCACTAATTTCTGGATAAAGGTTAATATATATTTGGTCTACAGGGTGTGATTTGAATGTAAGTTTTTTCTTTATATTTTAGATTATTGTTCAAAGTTCCCACTGACAGAATGCAGGGAGACAGCCTTGATTAGATTAGGCCAGATTAGATTAAATTGAATGGTTAAAGCCTTTGGAGCCTCCAGCTTGTAGGAGACACCATAATGGCCTTCATAGCGTCCCTAAATCCTATTAGGTAAGTTAATCTTATTGAAGATTTCAGGTCTGCATAAAGCAGCATTGCTCTTATATTCTCTATGGTGGGCTCTGCTTGTTAAGGTGAGCAGGCTTTTTAACTCTCCTAGAATAAGTTGGTTTTATTGGTTTGGGGCAAGTTAATCTAAATAACTTGAAAGTAGACACCTGTGCCTGGTAGAGAGGACATTCCATGTAGCAAAATAGGCTGTCTCCTGGCTGCCCCTTTGCTTGGTGGCTGTTAGTGCCTGTGACGGGGTTTTTTTTTCTTTGCCCTGATTTGGGGAACGAGAGTCAGGTGAGATGTGTAATAATGTGCGGGGACAGTAGTACGGTTACGACACTGAGGCAATACTAGATACTGAGAATAAAATAAAGCACTTTGGAACTTGGGAGCTGGAAGCATTCTTAGCTGTCATTTTTTGTGTGTTTATAGTTTTATTATAGGTGCTAGTTGGCTCTTGCCTGTTTTTACTGGTGCAGTGACCATTTTTCTGAAGCAAAATATTCTTGTTGTCACAGGCTTTTCCTCAATTTGTGAATTTATGGACCTGCAAAGTTTTACAAAGACATGAATTATGTCAAATTTTATAATGTCTTTTGAAAATAAAAAATAAATGGGGAAAAGTGCAAGAAATTTAGACCATGTAGGTCTGAAAGTATGCTTACTACATCCATAGTGGGGGCTGGAGGAACTGAGAAAAGAGTAATGGTAAATTTACTTTTTTAGATCTTTGCCAAAGGTAGTTTTGTTACATATAAACAACTTCAAGACCCACAAGTGACTATTACACACTGGATTGGCCTTCAGAGATACCGGGATTTTCTTTCCAAGTATCTTAAAAATAAGGTTCGTAGTGCTTTAGCTAGGAGGCTGAGTGCCCACTATTAAGATCCTGTGAGTTAATTGGTTTGGTTCACAAACAAAATAACTCATCTTACAGTGCATCTGGCTGTTTTGTGGCTGTGAGAAGGTTCCTGCATTGAAGGGATTGAAGTGACACTCTCACCACTCTGACCTTGGGATTTCAGTGCTGTTGTGGAGTGGGGACTTCCTTCTTCATGTGGACTTGCTGGCTCTTCATTTATTATCCCACCTGGGCTCTGCCTGTTACTCTTCTGAGGCCAAGAAGTGAGTTAGGTTCCTTATTTAACTTTTCTAATGGGGCAGCTCTGCATCTGTGTCCTGACCCCAAAGACTAAAGAGAAATTTCAGGTGGTGGGCCAGATTATGGAGCTTGAAGAACAGTTTTATGATTGATTAATGGTTTTGATTTGCTTTTAGGAAAAAAAGTGCAACTAGCCCACTGGATAAAGATAGTATCTCTCTCCAGCACTCCCCTGTATCAAGTGTACAGTGTTCTCTTCCTGTATAGCACTTGTATTTTCAAGAGCTAGGGTCATTGAGAGAACACTTTTCACTCTTGAATTTCAGAGCGTAGCAGAGTACACACACCTGAAGCAAGAAATGTAATTTTCTCTAAGCATACTAAGAATTACTTTAATTCTCTGTATGTGTACATGTGTGCCCACATAATGGTGGTGGGTTTTTAAATTTTTTTTATTTTTTCATGCTCCTTGAGGAGGAATAGCCCCTTTTTTGCATTTATTGATTCATGATTGCCCACTTTTCAGGGTTACCTTTGTTAGGAAGCAGCTGCTGGAAGAATGTGTGCTCATTTTGTACTTACGACCTTTACTTCTGTGTTCTCTCTGACCTGAGGCTCTCCCTGCCTGCCACCTCCTCTGCATCAGCCCAGCTTTGTTCTTCTGGGCCTGTTGTTTCCACTCTATGAAGAGACCTCCTTACTTCTCTCTGTCTCTACTTAGTATCCGTTTCTGCTGAGGCGGTTCCAGATGGGCAGAGGTTGGGGAGGAAATTTGAATGAGGAGAAAAATGAGATTGGTTAGGGGAAATTTATAAAACTTCTGTATTCTGTGCTAATAGTCCTCAGATGCTGTGGAATCATGAGATGGGACGTTGTTCTGGCGACCTTTGAGAGCTGCTCTTAACCAGCCAGTAGACAGCTATGCCTGCTTTTTCCTCCTGTCACCATCTCTGCTCTTCCTGCCCAATTTGCCAGGAAGAGTCCACCAATTCTTCATAAGCCCACTTTTTATTCTCTCTTTTGAAGTCATCTTGATTCACTTCCTACACCAGCAGCCCCCAGTCTTGCTTGGTCTAGCTCCTAATCTTCTTGTTCCCTTTGGGACAGAGGAGAAGCTGCTCTCCTTAACATGCTTTGCTGACATCCCCAAGGGGAAGGAGGGCACAGGCCCTTCCATATCCTGCCCCAGACCTTCAAAGGGAACAGTAATAATGCCTAAACCTTATTGAGTACTTAACATGTGCCCAGCACTGTGACAAACACTTCACATAGATTATCTCTTAAAATATTCAAGCCAGCCCAGTAAAGTTTATGCACTGTCATTGTCTGTCTTCAATTTACAGATGAGGAAGTTGATGCTCAGGGAGGTTCAATAACATGGCATTATGTACACAGCTGGAATGAGTGATGCAATCAAGATTCAAACCAGGCAACCCAGTTCCAGGACTCATGTTCAACTACTCAGGGAAAGGTTTTCGAGGTCACTGCCAGGATAGCTGGACTTATGACAGCTTTCCTGTCTGAAATATCTACCCTTTTACATGAACCTAAGCACTTACTGTCTTTATATTTTCAATTAACTTACCAAATGGGGTGTTCTGGGTGGTCTTTCATGATGGCAACTGTGTGTTTTAAAGAACCAGAAAGAAAAATGTTTAGAGGTGGGCTTCTTTAGCTGTAGTCCCCCTTGACTGTGTGGTCAAATAATAGGGCTCCCGACAAGGAAATGAGGCCGTAAGTGCTCTTGCTTTATGTAAAGATTAGTTAATTGGTAGAGGTTGTGTTTCTGTGGTTAATTTGTGTTCCTGTCTTAGCAATACGTGAGTATCCACAGGCAGCAAGTGTGTCGCACAGCAGCCCCGTAAAACCAGGCGCTCTTCAGCACCAGCATCAGTTGATGCACCTGAATAACAATAGGGAAGCTTGTTGACCATTTGGCACTTCACAGCCTAGTAATTAGAAACTGTAAAACAATAATACAGACATGAAGCAAATCCTCCAGTTAATGAAGAAAAAATCTACAATCCTGCATTGTGGCTGAGTGTAAAATCACAACCGGCCCTTTTTACAGCAAAGCAAACACTTCAGGATTTTGGCAGCTGTTTTATAGATATAAAAAGCTCTAGGCTCTGTATTAATTTGGGGCCTGTCATAGTATTTTAAAACCAAAAACAATTACCTGACTTTCTAGTTGTTGTTTTTTTTCTTTGTTTTGTTTTGTTTTAAATTTACTGCAGTGGTTCTCAAATTATGGTCCCCAGTCCAGAAGTGTCAGCGTCATCTGGGAACTGGTTAGAATTGCGGATTGGTGGGGCCCACCCAAGACCTACTGAACCAGAAATTCTGGGAGTGCGGGGCACAGTAATTTGTTTTTACAAGTCCTCTAGGTGATTCTAATGGACTCTAAAGTTTGAGAACACTGGAGGTGTGGGAAGGGTACTTTGGGGGAAGGGAAGTGGAGTCTCCTCTTGGCCCCACCCAAAGATGAGCTTCTTTGTCTAGGGGTGGGACAGCTGGCTTTGAGATGTGATATTGAGAATATATGAAGGCTCCCTACTGTGTCAGGAAGTTGGGGGAGTGTCTCAGGGAGGGCTCTGCCTTCCTGGGGACCTGCTTAGGAGAAGGGGCTTGGGCAGTAGCTTATTACTAGCCTTTAAGGAACAATTTCAATGTTTCAGTCACCCTCTAGGCTGTTGTACTAGTGCAGTCAGCCCTGCTAGGCCCACAAGTTGTATGGGGCAGAGGAGAAGAGGCATGGGGACAGAAACCTTATATCCCAGGCAAAGCCTTAGCAACGCTGCTGATGTCATATGCTCATCGTTGTCAAGAATTGAAAATTAAGATAGTGATGAGGTGGTGGCAGGACAAATTTCTTTTCACTGTATGTCCCCTTTCTCTTCTGGATCTTATTTCCCTGCCTCCAGCTATCTTGGCAGGTGGGATTATTTAATAATTTTCTTGGGGCTTCTTGGCAAATGGCCCCTCTGCTCCTTCCCCAATGTGTGGTGACCGCAACAGTGACATAGCTTCATTTCACAGCCATTAGAAATCCTGACACAGCTGACCACTAGATCTCCTGGAAAGGCCTCTTGGGAAATATAAGCTTGCCACCAAAGTGAAATGAATTCTCGAGTGGTGTTACCACAAAGGCTCAGGTTCCTGATGCTCCTTGGAGTGCTAGGTTAACAGTCTCTCTGTTGGGGAAAAACCTGATACAAATAGAAACACCCATCCCTGTGGTTTCTTGGTTTTTATCCAGATTTGTTAATTTTGCTCATATTTTAAAATTGTTTAATTTGCTTACTTTTTTTTTCTCTTTCAGACTATTGGGTTTTATCATTCTTTTTATTTTACAAAAAAGAACATAGGGCATGTTGGCCAGATAATGAATCCTGTTTTTTGATTTAATCACCCAACATAGCATGGGGATAAAAAGGTGAATGAGATGTAGCCCTGCTCCTCCCTGACCTTGAGGAGACTGGCTTCTAGGGGAAGAAAATGACCAAGAAAAGAACCATCCAGATCTTGGGTTCACTTTATTCTCTCTGTATTTTCAAGTGGGAGAACTTACTTGAATTTGTGAATTTGATGTTGGATTACAAGCCCAACATGTGGCTTATGTGGACATATGTAGTTATTTTGGATTTTGTTTTAAGGTATCTGTGTCTTGTTGGCTCTTAGGAGGTGGTAGTTGCTGATTCTCCTTTCATGTGACATTCAGGGCTCATGGAGAAGTCAAAGGCTCACACTGGTGTTCACCTTCCTGGACTTCAGGAAAGATAGTCCTTTTGCCAGACGAATGGGAGGATCTAAGTCTGTCAGATTTCCATGAGTTGTGCAGCCTTTCTGGATTGGGACAGGAAGACTGACCCACTGTCCTTCCCAGCCTGCCTGCCCTTCATCTTGCTTTAATTAAATACACAGCTGATGATGTCAGCTTGGCTCCCGGCTCCTTCAGCTTTCCCCTCAGAACAAAACATCCGGGCAGACAGTTGTGACAATTAAGTCTCAAGACCCAAGCTTAGTTTGTTCTGAGGTAATTAAGATAAATCTGCCTGAGCATCTCCAAATGCAGATAAAACCTAGTGCTGATTAGAGGTGACCCTCTAATAAACCAGATTTGATTAGGCAGAACCAGCGAGGTGCAGGCAAATATTTGAGACTCTGGCCAAGCTGATATTCCATTGACCTTTCACTTGGGGGAAAAAACCTGTTTGATTTTTTTTCCTATCCCAGAGTACTTGAAAGACAGCTAAAGGACTAGGGTGAAAAAAACAGGTGAGACCTGTGGACTTGCCTTTAAGAGTCGCAGTCAGCTACCAACTGGGTTGTGCTTGCTTCCTGGCAGATCAATGGAGAATGGATTTTGCCGGAGGTCCTGGCCTGGTACGATAATTAAAAAGGATGTTTTAGAACACACCCAGGCACGTTCTGATAAAACCTTAGCAGATGTGGGTGGTGAAGAATTTTTGTTTTTAAGTCAAACTTTGTTTGTAGAGGTAACTTCTAACAATTTGTTATAGAAAAGTCGAACTAGAATTGCATTAGTTTGTTTATATCAAGGCCTCATTAGAAATTAAGGATAAATTTCCTTAATTCCTCCATCTCTGACTCCTGTGACAATGGGCATACTTCTTAGCATTTATCACACTGTTTTGTAATTGTTGGTTTATGTTTCCTTTTGTCTTAAAAAGCAGGGAAATTGTATAATTATTCTTGATGGTGCTCAAATGCTTAGCACGTGGGCCAGATACAGGGTGTGGCAAACTTTAGTCCACAGGCCAAGCCAGGCCGCTACCTGTTTTTATGTGGTCATGAGCTAAGAACAGTTTTTAACCTTTTTAAATGACTGAAAACAAATAAAAGGAAATATATTTCATGCCACGTGAAAATTATGTGGAATTTGAATTTCAGTGTTCATAAATAAAGTTTTATTGGAATACAGCCATGCTCATTCATTTACGTTATTGCCTTTGGCATTTTGCACTACAACAGCAGAATTGAGTAGTTGCAGCAGAGACCATATGGCCTGAGTAGCCTAAAATGTTTGCTATCTAGCACTTCACAGAAGTAGTTTTCTGACCCCTTTCCTATTATATAGAAGGCATATAGTGTAAATGCTTATTGTTTGAATTGTTTCAAATATAAATCTGAGTTTACAAATAGAGTTAATCAGATTATTCTGATCCTAAAAGTGTTCAGTGAATGTTAGATGAATGACTGATCGATCTATTTCTCTTGTTATTCATTTGTAACCTTAGGTTTAGGTTTTAGAGGTGGTGGTTCATTTATCACAGCTGGACAATTATATACTATTTCTCTTCTGAGAAACTTAAATATAAAGAGTTAATCTTTATTACTTTTCTAGGTTCTGAACTTACCATATGGGATACAGAGACACCAAGAGGCACAGAGAGGTTAAATTGACCAAGACACACAGTAAAGAAATGACATGACTCTTCATGTCTTCATCTCTTTCTTTCTTTGCTGAGGCCATTCTTTGTGATGAAAGAGAAGTCAAATAAGCCTAGAGAAATTCATGAGCATACTACTGTCTGGTACTATATAATGTATTATTTCTTATAGACGTCAGTATCTTTGTAGGCTCTTCAGTTCATTACCAGGGAAATTCATTTAAAAAAATAATAAATCTGTGGTTTAAAAAGTAAATACTGCCGAGAATGATAGCAATTACCAAATGTAAACAGTGTGGCCTTTGGGAACCACTATGAAATTGTTTAGTGAATTAAATTATTATGCTTTTGCTATTCACATATCCACTTCCATTGACTGTTAAGGAATATGCTTCTTCAAGGAGGACAGATGAGGTATAGGTAAAGTTTATTTTTAAGATGCTTAGGTAGAACAAAACAAACCAGCAACTGGCAGATGTTTGGTGACCTTGAAATGTGGCTTTTGTTTTGAGACAGTGTCTTTAAAATGACCAGCGCCACAAATGTAAAGCAGGGGAGTTGGAGGGCATTGGAGCATTCAGGAAGAAAATGAGAAACCAGTAATTTGTAGAACATGACTAACTGGAAATATTGTTTGGTCTGCTGGGGTTTGAGGGAGTGGAGGAATTTGTGAAGAAGGAAAGGGTTAAGAGATGCATAGAGCAGAGAAACGAGAGTCTAAGCTTTCCTAGGAATCTCAGGTCAGAACCTTGTTAAATTTTGTCCATATATTTATTGTTTGGTGTGGAATATTTTAGGGGAGTGTAATTTTTTTTTCTATTTTTCTCTTATTAAATAATTTAAAGGGATGACATTCAGAGCTTTGGGAAGCAATTTTTGTTGTTGTTGTTGGTTTTTTTCCAAAACTACTAATTGGATATCAACCATGGGATGGATACTTACAACAGCTCTGCATAATAGGGATAATATTCCTATTTTATGGATGGGAAAGCTGAGGCTTAGTTGTTTTTTGTTGTTGTTGTTGTTGTTTTTGAGAGCGAGTCTTGCTCTGACTGAGGCTTAGTTTAATTGGCTTTCCTGAAGTTTTACAGTTAGCAGCTGGAGCCAAGTTTCAAACCCAAATCTAGCTGACTCCAGGGGCCTTCTGTTGTTTCTGCTATCCCACTTCCTCACTGGTGGCATCCCAGAGATTTCATTGTTTGGTACATAAATTTAGCCTAAAGCCATACTTCACCATTTTGTGTGAATAAATCTCTTCCTCATTTTATGACTCAGCTACCTGCTTTTCTTTCTAACCTGTTATTTTGTACATCTATGATTTGTTAGCTTCCCATGTTCCCTTAGCTTCCCTGCCCTTAGATGTTAACCATTTTGATCAATATCAAGTTGATTTTGCTACTTAATAACAGACTTTAGAGGATAAAAACTATAACCTCCGCCCTACTGAAAAATGACGTTTGATTTGCCGTTGGTGGTATGTGCCCCATCCTTCTGCCCTGGCACTCCAGGGGAATCTAAAAGGAAGAGCTGAGAAACCGCATTCCAGGCTTAGAGCCTCCACATTCCTTGGGTTCTGTTGGAAGACTTCTTGGCAGCGTTGAAAGATGCCTGTGTTTTCATACTGATTTTCCATCCTGGGCCACCTGCTTTCTCCCTTCCTGCTGTTTTCCTTTTGTACCTATGTGGTTGGTGCTTCTGGGGCTTTTTATAGCGGCTTTCATCATTTATACTACTGAGTTTTGCAGGCGCTTTTCTTTTCAATTTTTGATGTTTGACAGTATAGACTTTTATTTATTTATTTTTAATATGTTCACTTCTGAACCTTTTTGGACTTCATGGTGACAGCCTCCAGGAGAGGAAAAACAAAACAAGGGAAATTCTAGGAAGCGGCAGAAGGTAGTTAATATTGATTTCTGTGGATGCAGATCCTAACTGTTGGCAAATTTAAAACTTACTTATTTTGAGTAGGGGTGGTTCTATAATGACAGTGAGAAGTTGATCTGGAAAAGATGCTGATTTGGACATGGCTGTTGTAAAACCAGTGATGAAGCAAAACAAAAGAATAGTGCATTTTGGCCGGGCGCGGTGGCTCATGCCTGTAATCCCAGCACTTTGGGAGACCGAGGCAGGCGGATCATGAGGTCAGGAGATCGAGACCTTCCTGGCTAACACGGTGAAACCCCGTCTCCACTAAAAATACAAACAGAAATTAGCCACGTGTGGCGGTGGGCACCTGTAATCCCAGCTACTCTCGAGGCTGAGGCAGGAGAATGGTGTGAACCCGGGAGGCAGAGCTTGCAGTGAGCCAAGATCACGCTACTGCACTCCAGCCTGGGTGACAGAGCAAGACTCCGTCTCAAAAAAAAAAAAAAAAGAAAAAGAAAAAAGAATAGTGCGTTTTCACTTTTTAACCTTAGTTGCACAGAGTATGTTGAAAGCTACTGTTGCATTCACCATGTCATTGGGAAGTGGGAAAGCTGCCAGTCAAAAGCAGCTAAACAAGAAGCAACTCAGGAATTATGAGATGGGTGGCAAGTCTTTTGCCCCTGTCCAGAGGTAACACTACTAGATCTGGAGAGAGTTCTGTGCATTCAGGGAATCTTGTTGATCTCTAAAAAAATTGAGAGGACTAGAGAGGAGTAAAGACTGGAACCTGGAAGGACTGATTTGTGAGGGACAAAGATTCAGAGAAGACATTGTCTTGAAGGTGATGAACCTGCCTTACCAAAATATTGTAAAAATTCTAAAGAAAAGTTAATTGGGTCAACTTGACAATAAATGTTAGAAGGGAAAAATCTTAAAGTGTATAATTTGAAAGTAGAAAGTTTGTCCTATCCACAATGTTTGCCAATTTCATAGACTAAGGTGGTTGGGGGAGGTGGGGCAAAATTACTGCAGTTTCCAGTGACCATTTCCTTCTCTCAGTCCTGGAAATGCAGGCACTATTTAGCACTGAAACCATCTAGTGTTGGTGGCTGTTTCTTACGTAGTATGACCTGCCTCTATAAATACATTGTGTATAAGCTTAACCGGGACAGTAATTGGTGTGATCCTTTTCTTTTTCTGATCTGTAAGATCTGAGGCCCATGACCAAGGGAAAGAGAAGTGCTTTCTAAAAAAACTCTGACACTTTTGTTGTTTTGGTCTCATGGTTTCACTGAGGTAGTGTTCCACAGTGTAAGACAGGTTAGGATTGTATGTTCCAGAATTATGAACAAGAGTATCCTTGGGAATGATAAAAACCATGCTGCAGTGTTGCATGTGTATTTGTGTGTTCCATGTGGAAGACCTTCTGGGCTGTGTCTGTCTTTGCTATTTATTTATCACCTGAAATGGTGCTGCTCAACCACTCTGTGACAGTGTTATTTTAACTTGAAATAGCATGAGGGTTAGGAGAAAATACCTCATGAATGTGAAGGGGGATTCTCCTGGGCGTATGTAATTGCAATGATTTGAAATGCTTTCACAGGTTTGTAGGAGAGGGTAATTTTTCTTCTTTATTTGCTCCTTTTATCTTTTTCTAAAGCCAGTATTACCTCCCCTCCCACCTCCCATATATACTTCTTATTCCTTTCTTCTTCCCCCTCCTTCTCTTTGTCCCACTCTCCTTCATGTAAAGAAACTCTTTCCTAATAAGAATCATAGGCATTCAGAGCTTCTTGTTTTTTTGTTTTTTGTTTTTGTTTTTGTTTTTTTTTTAAATTAACAGTTGATTTGACTTTTTAGTACTGTGTATGAGATGGGAAAAGTCAGGGCCGTTTGATAGTAATTGCTTCCTGAAAGAGTCAACCAACTTATTACAAGGGTGAGGAGTGTTTGTGGGCATTATTTTCTGGTTCCAGGTGTGTTGTGAGTGTTGCTGGTGGTGTTGAGATGGAGTATCGCTCTGTCTCCCAGGTTGGAGTGCAATACGGTCTTGGCTCACAGCAAGCTCCACCTCCCGGGTTCACCCCATTCTCTTGCCTCAGCCTCCCGAGTAGCTGGGACTACAGGTGCCCGCCACCATGCCCAGCTAATTTTTTGTATTTTTAGTAGAGATGAGGTGTCACCATGTTAGCCAGGAAGGTCTCAATCTCCTGACCTCGTGATTCACCCACCTCGGCCTCCCAAAGTGCTGGGATTACAGGTGTGAGCCACTGTGCCCAGCCACTCAGCATTCTTGACATTTGGGGCTGGATAATTCTGTGTTGCGGGAGTATCCTGTGATTTGTAGGGTGTTTAGCAGCATCCTTGAACTCTACACACCAGCTACCAGTAGCACCCCTCAAGTGTGACAACCAAAAATATCTCCATACGTTGCCAAATGAGGGACAGGATCACTATGGTTGAGAATTTCTGCCTTAGAAAGAGGAAAATGAATTCCCTGGAAGCAGAGGTTAGCCATTAACCTTATAGGGCTGGAGCCTTCATTTACATGCTTTGGTGTATTTAAAGGACCTCTCAAGTATCAGTGATGAGGGCACATTTAGCTTGTTGAAATTCCTGCGTAATTCATAAATATCATATTAGCTCTTGGCTTCAACTTCCTACCACTAGAAATATAGATTTTTTTTCCCCCTTATTTTCAAAATGAGGAGGATTGTAGTAAAATATAGTAATCTCTGAGGTCGCTCCCAACCCTCACATTTTATGATTTTAGTGATAACAGACAGCTTATGGAATTACACAGTTGAAGAGTTGAAAATGTATTTGTGATCATTTAGCCAGCCCTTTTCTGTTAGTTCTGTCCAGTGTGATTTCACAAATAGATCAGACCAGAAGAAAATAGTTGCTTTTTACAAGTGGATGTTATTAAATGCTCATATTTAGAATATTTATCAGAAGAGACTTATACTACAATGTTTACTTTTCTCACTGATTGAGATTCAGGTGACTTAACTGCCTAAGCTTCAACTATCTGTTGTTTGGAATTAGGCTTTGAAATGTTGGTCTTTATATTAATATTCCTATGTCTAAGCTGGTACTCTTATTGTCAAATAGCTTTATGCTCTGTGACGTTAATGAGGGAAACTGACTTCCCAGAGTGCCTTGGCTGATATATTGGTGTTAAATTGGTAAGCTTTCTATCCCAACTGCTTTATTTGTGCTTTAAACATAAATGAAAGCAGATTTTTTTTTTTTTTGGCTTGAGAGGTGGTTAAGAGGGAAATCTAATACCTTTTATGGGTTTATATGCTTCATATGTGATGTGCCCAATCAGAAATAATAAGATACATGCCAGATGTGAAGGTACCAGCTAATATAATTATGCTAGAGATCATTTTCACCTTTTGAGGGCTGAATTACATTGAATTCATTTCTTCAACTCTTAACAGGATTTGGTTATAGTTACTTAAATTTGAATTGGGAGCTGAGATGAAGTACCAACACTTGTGCTTTTATTGGAAGGATTGGGTTGTGTATACCTTTTGTATTTCTGAAGCTTGATAAACTATAAAGCCTCGAGTATTCAGATTCATGGCAAGGCTTGGATGGGGAGGTATACTGTAGTAGAAGCTAACAACTTAGTATGCTTTCTGTGGGCTCTTGCCTGGAAACCAAATCTGAAGGTATAGTGATCAGACACAATGGTATTCTTAAGTCTTCTTGGAAATAACAGGTCTCTTAGCCTGTGCTAAAGAGGTAATTTTGCATGTATTAAATATTCAACCAAGGGCATGATCTGTGCTTACTTTAGCAAACAAATAGATCCCAAAATGAATCAAACAAATTGTAATGCAGAACAAATTGAAATACTTGAGGATTTGTCTTAGATATTTAAACTCATTTTATCCTCTGTGTCTTCATAGTACCCTCAGAATGAAAAGAATCTTTGGAAATGTCAGTGAAAGGGCAGTATAATCTCACACTGCAGTTGTGGTTCCGGACCCAGTCTGTGGGCCTGTCTTTCCTTTCACTCTTAGCCATGTGACAGCACAAAGAGCGTACTTAAGGTGTTTATTTCACCCTGGAAGATTTTTATAAAGAGCATTTTTTAATGAAGAACAGCACATGGCATCATTATCATTTCTAACCCAGAGAACTCATTTTCAATTTTGCTATCAAAGAAAAATGACAAATAGAGAATGCAAGAAAAACCAGATGGACTAACTGTATTAGGAGCTTAGTATGCATATTTTGTGTCACATATTAGCATTCATTAAGTCAAAAGGAAAAAAAATGAGTTTTGCCTACATGCATTAAACCAATAAGGCTGGCAAAGTTCCAAGCTAGCTCTTGTGAATTAATTGTTTTATAACTGTTTTAATTAAAATTGTTCAGTATATGATTAACCTAAAAGTTTTAATTTCCACAAAACTGTTGAACAAATGAGACATTAATATTTTACATTAACCATGGCAATATTGCTGTGGTTTTCAGAGCACTGCTTGTTCAAGCAAAGCATGGCAAGTGGTAGGTGGAAAGTGCTCTGTGTCTCATGCCACTACTAAGAAAACCTGAACATCAGAAGCAAATTCTATACACAAGCATTTATGTAGGCATCTCCCCAAACCCCCTGTTCAGTCTAGTTAGAGCTGGGCACCTGTCATAAACTGTCAGGTTGAGGAGGTTAACAATATAACATGGCAAGAATACATTTATTGTCTTTTTCTTCCACCTGGCTTCATAGTAGTATTGGTGTACTGTGTGAGATCCTTAGATTAGAAGGGATTGGCCAGTAGGGATTATGAAATGATTCATGTTAAATTCTAGGGTTTTAATTTGGGATCTAGGTACAAATGTTAGTTCTGGAATCAAAGGGAAGAAAGAGAAGATTTGGATGATCCATCACCTTTATTTGAGGTTCTTTAGGTTGGCATCAGGCTAACTTTGGTAAAACCACATCCCATTTTGCAAATGGTAAAACTGAGGGTTGGTAAAATTTCACTGTGTATAGCTATAGCTCCTGAAATACACAGATTTGCGTTTCTATCACTCATCCCTCTCCCCACTTTCCACATGTACCCCCATCCTAATGTACTTCACTTTGTTAAAAGATTGGGATGTCTTTCCTCTCTCCTCCCCTAAGCCTTTCGCTTTACTCTGTGGATTTGGGTCATGGTGCTGTATAAATTCAAGGTAATGATGGTATTTGAACCCCACAGAAGGATATTTTAAAAGATAAGATTAATACTGCTCAGTGTAAATGATGATAAAACTCAGGCTGTCCTAAATGTCCAGGCAGTGATGCATTTTTTAAGGCGCTAGACTGAGCTTACCTTTTAGGTTGTATGACACTTGATATAAGCTGTCCTTGCAGGTTTAAAGCTGAGGAGTCTGGAATGCAGCATCTGAACCACAGAAATATATTGGCCTTGTGCTTACATAGTCAGGATCATATGGCATTGTGATCTATCCAGATTTCCAGCTGCAGTCCTGATGTGGTCTCTTCATTACTCTGTCCAGCTGTTTCTTCCTAGAGGGTGCTCTATGTTAGCCTTCCCTTCTGTATAATCATTCTCTTTCCTAAATTTTCCTGTTTAACTTGTTAAGCACCAGATTCTGAATAAATTATTCATATAATCAGTATTTTTGAAGTAGTTAATAATCAGGGTATAATAATAAATTTTATGATTATACAGGTTGCCGTATTTGCCAGAAACCAACTTTACACAAGTGATTTTTGAGATAAATGCTTTATTGGGCATGTTGTGATCTGTTCATTTCTTCAGGCTCTCTTGATTTCTATTATTGTGTGAAGTTAGGTCATTAGAAATGCGCATACCTGGACCATATTATTTAGGCTCTTCAGAGAATTGCCATCACGGAGTTAGAGTGCTATGTCCTTGGTAAATGGAGAGTAAGAGCCCTCAATTTAATAATACAGTATTTTATAGTCAAATAATGTATCTGGCTTTTGTAAAACCTTAAAAGTAATCTGGTATCTTAATGTTTCGTAGTACATATGCATATATGTGTGTGTATACACACATGCATTTAATACACACATACATATGTATACATATATTTACACATTTATGTACATACACTCATACACATATAAAGAGCTTCTCTAAGAATTTGGTGCTAGGAAAAAATGTCTGTCTTCTGACCAAAATGTATACATTCTTCTAACTCTCATATGTTTGTTTAGTGAATGAATGAATGGATCAATACTACGTAATTAGGTAAGAGAACTATTGCGTTTCCCTGGAAATTCCAAACGTCATTTGGTAAGCAACTTTAGATACCCATCCTAAGTACTTGTTGATCAAATACTATTACTCTTTTGCTTGGTGAGTAGTATTTTTATCTACTTTTAACAGGTTCTTCTTTGGTTCTTTTTTGGTTAAAACCTGACTTCTAAAATAAAACAAACAAAAAACCTACTGACTTCTAAGCCATGATATGTCTGTATTGAAAAATATGCACTGGCATTGTACCATGTTCCCCATGATAAGGAAACAATAAGAGAAATTATGCATATGATTCCTGTCCTGTAAAGTCTAACAGGTGGCTCACACCTGTAATCCCAACACTTTTGAGAGGTTGAGGGAGGAGGATTGCTTGAGCTCAGGAGTTCCAGACCAGCCTAGGCAACACAGCAAGACTCCCGTCTTGACAAAAAATAAAAAATTACCTGGGTATGGTGGTGTACACCTATAGTCATAGCTACTCGGGAGGCTGAGGTGGGAGGATTGCTTGAGCCCAGCAAATTGAGGCTGCAGTGAGTTATGATCACGCCACTGCATTCCAGCCTGGGCAACAGAATGAGACTTTATCCCCTGCCGCCAAAAAAAAAAAAAACAAAAACAAAAAACGAAAAACAAAAGACAGTACATGTCTGGCAAAAAGGAGAAGTGCCTGTCTTAGTCCATTTTCTACTGAAAATGGGTAATGTATAAAGAAAAGGAATTTATTTCTTACAGTTATGGAGGCTGAGAAATCCAGGGTTGAGGGGCCAAATCTGGTGATGGCCTTCTCGCTGGCGGGGACTCTACAAAGTCCTGAGGTGGCACAGGGCATCACATGCAAGGGGGCTGAACATGCTAGTTCAGATCTCTCTTCTGATAAAGCCACTATCCCTACTCCCGCAATAACCCATTAATCCACCAGGGCAGAGCCCCCATGACCCAGTCACCTCTTAAAGGCTGTGTCTCTCCATGTTGTTTCATTGAGGATTAAGTTTCAATATGAGTTTTGGAGCAGATGAACACTGAAACCATAGCAGTGCCAAAATCAAGCTTTTGTTTTGTTTTGTTTTGAGATGGAGTCTTGCTCTGTCGCCCAGGCTGGAGTGCAGTGAGATGTGATCTTGACTCACTGCAGCCTCTGCCTCCTGGGTTCAAACGATTCTCCTGCCTCAGCCTCCTGAATAGTTGGGATTACAGGTGCATGCCACCACGCCTGGCTAATTTTTGTATTTTTAGTAGAGATAGGGTTTCGCCATGTTGGCCAGGCTAGTCTCAAACTCCTCATCTCAGGTGATCTGCCCGCCTTGGCCTCCCAAAGTGCTAAGATTACAGGTGTGAGCCACCGAACCCAGCCTCAAATCAAGATTTTGACAGTGGGGCTGTAGTAGTAGTTGGGAATATACTTCATTTATTCTACTTCTTTTCTCTATTTTATTACCTTTCTGAATGTGCTCTCTGCTCCCCTGGGGCCCATTCCCAATCCAGTAGCAGTAATTACCATTGGAATAAACCTCCTAGCTCTGAGGCCTGCAATTTTTCTAAACATCTCTCTATAGCCTCACTTCCACCTCTACCTCTCTGTAAAACTACGTGTATACTTCTGTTCATCGGCTAAATCACTATACCTATCTCATTTGTTTTTCTGATGCAACAGCAGCCTTCCAAAAATACCACCAAGTCTAATAATCCTTTTGCTGTTCAATACATCTTTTGTCTGAGGCTTACAGTCACATGACAGCTGATGACAGGCAACAAATGAATGTTTGAATGGTGTGTAGTTCAACAGATGTGCCCATTCAGGTGACTCTTCTAATAGTTGACACACAGTGGGTGGAGGGATTGGGTTGTTCCAGATATTCCTTGTTGTTGGGCTAGCTTGCTATTAGTGATTATAGTCTGACTGATTTTGCTTTTATTCAGTTTTTGTGGTTCTGTTTTGCTACTTGGTTTTGATACTTGTAGGTAGTGTAGGTTCCATTTTGGTATGTGAAATTTCATATCATGAAGAAAGTTATGATTATAATGTAGCTTTAGTAGTTCCCAGTGATCATTCCCAAATAATATTTTCTGAGAATGCCAGGTGTATATAAAAGTTATCTTTGAAAGTACACAGGTAGTGTGCCACACCCTCTATCAAAACAGTAATCACGGCTGGCCCACATTACTGAAAGAAGGAGGGAAACTACCCATCCACTATTACTTTATAGTACTTAAAACATGCAGACAAATACATTTTAGCACATGGTAATCTTTGTGAGGATATCCTGTCAATCAAGAGAGTAAATATCTTTTCTCTTTCCCATGAACCTAGCAACCAATTTGCTTATAGTTCCTTCAAAGCTGTTGTTAAAATTATTTTGTGGTTGGTTATGTCACTTGGCTAGAAAAATGGTACTGGAATTAAGTCAGCTTTAGCCCTATGCTGCCCATCTTTCTTAACTTATGGTCAGCCATATGTTTAGACCAGATGAGGTAGGAGGTATGATTGGATACAAGTACATTCCTGGAAAAGATAACCAAAATCATGTTCTACTTAAAGTGAATTACTGTGTTTTTTTTTCCTTCACATATGAACAGCATCTTCATACCTATGGCAAGAACCTGTCATTTTTTTTTTTCTGATCACATATGTAAAAATCATTTATTGGTAGTAGCAATTAACATAAAAGGTTAGTGGTGTGGTTGGGGTGAGGGAGATTTGACCATTGAGAGACACACAAGGGGGCTTTTGAGGTACTGTAGTGTTCTCTTTATTAAACAGACCTGTGGTTGCAATGGTGTTCATTTTATAATTCTTCTGAAAAAGAGACATGTTTTCTACATTCTTCTGTATGTGTAATATATCTTGCTATATATGTATGTTTACTGGGGAAGAATTTCAAAAATACCTAAATAGCACAAAGTAGAAAATGTTATCAGTAATCCTAACACGAAGAAATAATCGCAATTTTTTTGGACATATATCTTCCCAGTGTTTGGGGACCCATAAAAATAATAATGTATATCTCCTCCCATGAGTTCAGATTTTAAGAATGCATACATATATGTATGTGTATGTACAATGTGTATGTGTATATATGTATATATAAACGTGACTTTTGATTTATTGTAATATTTTGACATGAGGTTTCAGGAGTCTATAGAGTTAATTTTAATAGCCATATAGAGTACCATTGTTTGGATATATCATATTATTTGCCCAATCCTCTTTTATTTTAACATTTACTTGTTTCTAGTATCTATGTGTTATAAATTACATGTATTTATCTTGTAGGTATTTAAATTTTAAATAGGCTAAATTGGACCCTTTATGTAGTATGTAGATATTTCATAAAAGGTACATTTTGTTGGGAAAGATAACTGTAGCTTCAAATGCTTTTTGAAAGATGATTTTTCCCCTTAAAGAAAATTGAAAACAATTTCACTTTTTTTTTCTTTTTATGAAGCATGTGTGTGTCATTTGTTGTAAGAAGGATATGGCCCTGACATCTTCATACTCGATTATTCTCTGTGAAGTTATTTATTCACTTACTGAACTCATTTATTGAACACCATTTGTATGCCAGGTGCTTTGTTCCAGATCTGAGGATGTAGAGATGGAGACCTGGTTTCTGCTTTCACAACCTGGCAACACAATGGATAGCAGGGTTTGGGATGTTGTCGGTCCATAGACTCTTGAGTTTATGGATCCAGCTGTTTTTGCTTAGATTACTTTGCTGTGATTTTTATTATTAGACAGGTGATTTAGGAGCTTATGTACCAGAGAAGCTGCTACTTTTCTCTCTCTCCCCAGTCCTTCCACCCCCAGACTGTATGTTCTTCTTTAAGGTTGAGTCTTGGAATTCAGAACTTGGTGAGCAAGACCTGAGTAGAACAGAAATGGAAATGACCTTTTCATGCACAGCATGAGCATGACAGAGAATGGGCTGTGTGTTAACTCCTCTCTGATACTGCTGAGGTCCTTTCCAGCTCTAAAATTCTGTGATTTTTCTGATAGTTGGGCCTCTGAAGATCCTAATACCGAATCCTTTCTCAAACATTAAATTTGTAGTAGAAGGGAAAAATTAAATTCCTCCTTTTTGAGACACCAGCTGAACTTTGGAGTATAAATAGACTCAAGAGTGAAAGAAAGGAGAAAAGTGCATTTGCCCATCCCAGGAAATCAGATGGTAATTGAGAGTGTGTCTGTTCTTCTTCTGTAAACAAAACCATTAGTCGCATGGTTGTTTTTTACCTGATCCCTCAAAAAAAAGAAAAAGCAGCTGGGTGCCATGGCACATGCATGTAATCCCAGCACTTTGAGAGGCTGAGGCTGGAGGTTGGCTTGAACTCAAGAGTTGGTTACCAATCTGGGTAACATAACCAGACCCTATCTCTACAAAAAGATTAAAAAATTAGCCAGATATGGCTTTCCAACTACTTGGGAAGCTGAAGTGGGAGGATCGCCTGAGCCCAGGAACTCAAGGCTGCAGTGAACTATGATTGTACTACCACTGTACTCCAGCCTGGGTGACTGAGCGAGACCCTGTCTCAAAAAAAAAAAAAAAAGGGTAGTTTTAGGGTTTCTATTTGAATAGACATTTCTGTGGCTTGAGTTTCGAGTTAGGAATGTTTTGGCATAGAAAAACCTGTTGGCCCAGAAACATCTGGCATCATTCACGATCAGGCCAAAGTAAAGGAAAACTAGTTTTTTAGGTAGAATGTTGGCACCTGGAAGAAGGGAGACTGTAAGTTCTCTTGCTGGGAAAGTATAAAAAGAAATGTTTAGTGGACAGGTGTGTGAGTTAAACTCTAGAGTATAATTAAGCAGTGTGGCTGCCCATTTTTTATTTGATTTGCTTGTGCTTCTACCACCTTCTTAATGTGTCCTTGGAATGCCTACATGTAAAGGGATTCTGATGGAGAACAAATTTCTAGACCATAAGTGACTGTCTTGGTCCCAGCACTCATTTTAGTTGCATAACCTTGGGCAAATCTCTCAAGAAATCTGTTCCTTCTTCTGTAGAATGGGGTAATAAACACTTACTCAGCCTATTTCACAACTTCGTTGGAAAGATTAAGTAAGAAAGCATATATGGAAGTATGTACTATAAGGTAATACTTAGGTAGTATAAAAAAAAAATGAACAAGAATCAGCACAAAATGCTTGTTTTAGCGGCTGCTGCTGCTGGGGTGTGTGTGTGTTTGTGTGTGTTTTGTGTCTGTGTGCCTTTTTCTGTGTTTCTCTACCACCTTAGATTTGGCAGCCCTAGTATCTAAGTGTGAAAGTTTGGGATGGATCTCAGGGTTTTTTTTGGATTGGTGATGATGACTAGTATGGCTGTTGAATCAAGTATTGAAGATGCTATTGGTCCTTTAGGACAATTAGTTTTGTCTCTTTCCTTTAAGGTCATTTGGATGAAGCAACAGTTTGTATAGAGAATACTAGTTTTTAAGATACTTTTGTCCTGTTTTATTTTATTTTATTTTCACTGTCAGTCCACAGAAATCTTTGAGCTGGCTTACAGAAATGTATACAAGCAACAGAATTAAAATAAGCAGAAAATTGGGGCATTGGGAAATGTATAGGGAAAATACAATAAAGCCATGTTAAAGCTTCTGGGCAGAAACATGCAAGGCAGGGACTGAACCAGTAGGTAGAGGGAGGTCCCATATTTAGCTTCCCAGAGAACAGAACCAAGAGGGGCACGTAACTTTTCTTTTTTCTTTTTTTGAAATGGAGTTTTACTCTTGTTGCCCAGGCTGAAGTGCAATGGCGCGATCTTGGCACACCGCAACCTCCGCCTCCCCGGTTCAAGCAATTCTCCTGCCTCAGCCTCCTGAGTAGCTGGGATTACAGGCATGCACCACCATGCCTGACTAATTTTGTATTTTTACTAGAGATGGGGTTTCTCCATGTTGGTCAGGCTGATCTCGAACTCCCGACCGCAGGTGATCCACCCACATTGGCCTCCCAAAGTGTTGGGATTACAGGTGTGAGCCACTGCGCCCGGCTGGAGGGTAACTTTTCTTGAGAAACTTCGTCAATGGAGAAGATGTGTCCATGAACTCTATCTTGGATATACTTATCAATACACACAATGGTGATCTGTGAGACAGTTGCTTTTATACTATCAATGCAAATTAATAACATTGAGACAAAGCATGATTTCAAGAAAGAGTAACTATAAGGGGTCAAGATCATGTGTGTCTCACCTAGATAGCTCAAAGGACTGGCTTGAGCCATGGACAATTTTTAGAACATGTCGAGGAGAGGATAAGCTACCTGTCCTCAGGCAGTCTACCACAAATACTCTTTATCTCAGCTAGGAGCTGACATCTCTCCCTGAAAGGTTTCCAGTGATGTTGTAGCACAGTTTGTTGGCCAGAATCCTAGAGACCCAGGGATGGAGATGCCAGTGCTGTCTTGATAATTCAGTGTCTTGCCTGTTGGCATCTTTTCTTTCTTGGTTCTGGCACGTCTGGTTCAACGATTAGACACGTGAATTGATTTAGTTCTTTGCTGGAGAGGGCAGCAAAATGCCGGTTGTGATTTTTGGGCTTGGCTATGTTGGAAACTACCAGGAATTTGTGAACTGCCAATTACTCATTTTGTACTAGCTTTTGGGTGACCATTCAGTGGCTGTTATTTCAATTCATAGCTCAGAGTGACTGTATTAACATCATGTTTCTAGAGTTTGTTCCTAGACTCAAATCATGGTAAATGCTTTAATTAGATAATTTAGCTTATGCCCTTTTTCCTACTTTTATGTTTCCCTGTCCTTACTAGCCCTGGATACTTAAAAAAATCTTTGGAAAGGACTCTGTGTTTTTAGATATGGGGATTTTATTTTGTGCTTTAGTGGGGCACAGAAGGAGACTGTCTGGTTAAGGCAAGAGATAGTGGTGCTAAAAAAGGAAATTTGGCAGGCCTGTTCCTGGTACTTTTCGTAAGTATAGAAAGAGAATGACAGACTGGCTGGGGATTGTATTAAAGGGAGCCCTGATCCTCGTATGACCTTATTCCCTGAACCTAGAAAGATGGTCTGCCTATGTGGCAGTCATTCTATGGAGCTAAAGACAGTTTTGTTCTGCTTTCTGCCATGTATATTTAGGGGCCTGATGGAGAGATAGAAACCTGTTAAGGAATAATCATGGCTGTTTGGGCCTGTTGCTTCCTTCACTTATCCAAAAGCCAGCCTCACCAATGTCCATGGGCAAGTTTGTGTCCACACAAGTTGCTTGTAACAAGAGGAAGGATTCTCATTAAGAATTTGGCCCTAAAATTAGGTCAGAATGAGGCTATATTTGTGTTTCTGTCAATAGTCTGAATTCCTTACTGGTAGAAAGGTCTTACAATTATGGGGTAACTTTGCCAACTAATAGTACTGGGCTTTGGTGTGGGTTAGTTACATCAGAAGTCACATCAACTTTTTGACATTAGTTTCTATTCCAGCATGTGCTCCAGGGAAAAGGAGATTGATATGGACTATGAAGCCAAAAATGAGAATCTGTTATTGAAACCCAGAAATTTGAAATAAGGGTTTAGTGATTGTTTTGTTTAGACACAAACTTTTCTTCATAGATGCTTTAACTTCCTAAGTGAGTTTATATATTTTTCTAAAGATGTAATCTTTTAAAAATATTGCAAATATTTAATTTATATATTTGCCATTTAACAGGTAAAATAGGACCAGTAAGTCTTACTCCCGTTTTGTAAAGGCACACTTAGAGAGTGACAGGTTTCCCAGTGTGTCTGGGACAAGCCTCCCAATGTGTCTGGGACAAGCCCGAAAAGAGTGCCATTTTGTCTCCCTGACCATTTCGCTGATTCTATACTTGTTGTTTATGAAACTTCATTATGTAACAGACGAAAAAGCAACTTCATGAGCAATTCCTGGAACAGGCAAGTGGAAAAAAATTGCTCAGGTACCTTCTCTGGAGGCTGTATGTCTTCCATTCTGGCTGCCTCTCTTGAGAAGTGGAGTGGCACAGCGGTTAAGACCATGGGCTCTGGAGACTGCCTGGCTCTGGGTGCTGGTCTGACCCTTGGGCTGTGGGACCTTAACTTCTCTGTGCTTACTGTCCTTACCTGTGAGATGGAGATGATTGGAGTCTCCACCATGTTCATGTATCAACACTTCTAAGTGATTTAGAGCAGTGCCTGAGACGTTGTAAACACTCAATATATGTTGGTTGTTACTGTAATTTTAATAATAATACTTACTAAATTATTATTATATGGCTGTCATGCCTGAGAGTTCATCACAGGGGCATGGGTGGGTGGGTAGGGAATAAGGGCTGAGAATCTAATCAGTTATTTTTAATTTATTGGGCAAAAATGAATCAAGTAACAGTGGCAGGCATAATGAAATGAGGTATTCAGTGTGTGGTGAGGATGCACTGTTTTATCACAGTTCCTCTGGTGTGGCCTATGTGCTTTGATTGCAGGTCAGATGGCTAGGGAAAAGAGTAGTTAGGCTGAATGCTCTGTGGTGAGGCTGTGAGAGGGACAAGAAATGTGGGTCAGGACAGAAGGTGTACTGCAGGAACAAATTCTGAAGAGTGTGCACAGCATCCTATAATTTGGGTTTCCGTGTATTTTCTTTAGTTGGTTGCATTTGTTCATATGTTAGACTGGTGTCTTTAACCCTGTGACTGACAGTTGACAATGGTATAGCTCTTTAAAAGAGGTGAAACTGGTCTGACCACAGTTTACCATTGATAGTGCTTTCACTTTTGCAACAAGACAGAGGGAGAAAGTCCCTGCTTCTCTGCTCTGGGAATCTTACCAAATCAATAAGGAGTCTCTGGTAGCACTAACCTCTTTTAATAGCCTAAGTGTGAGAGATCCTGACCTTTTTTTCTGTATGTGGCCTACTTTCTTGATGAGAAGCTGGCTTTTATATTAGAAGTTTTTTAGACTTACATGAAACTTGAATCTTGCTGTTTCCATTGTTGCTTTTAAAAAATAATTTTACAAATTTATTCTAATAATGTACTAATGTATTTTGTCTCCAGGACTATTGAAACTTTTTAAGATTTTTAACAGATTCATCTAGACACCTAAATCTCTCTAGGATTTGATCCTTCACCACCCAGCAGAATACTGTACTGTGATCATTTCTCAGGGTAGTTTTGGCTGAGGGTTTTTTTTTTTTGAGATGGAGTCTTGCTCTGTCACCCAGGCTGGAGTGCAGTGGTGTGGCCTCGGCTCATTGCAACCTCTGCCTCCTGGATTCAAGACATTTGCTTGCCTTAGCCTCCAAGTAACTGGGATTACAGGTGTGCGTCACCATGCCTAGCTAATTTTTGTATTTTTAGTAGAGACAGTGTTTCTCTATGCTGGCAAGATTGGTCTCGAACTCCTTACCTCAGGTGATCCTCCCATCTCGTCCTCCCACAGTGCTGGCATTACAGGTGTGAGCCACTGCACCTGGCCTTGGCTGAGGTTTGACTCTTTGCACTCACAGCTCCATGATGTGTGTACTTGTATGCATATATATTCACATCTGAGGACTGATATCATTTCGCAGACCGGGAAACTAAGTGTGAGGAGTGAATTTTAAAATAATTTTTACATTATATATTGGCAAATCATCCATGTGCTTGTAGAAGGTATTATATTGGTAAGCTGGAGGTAGACAGGAAGACTGAAAGGGAAGGTAGAACCTGCTTGAATCCCAGTCTGTGCATACCTAAGGAGTAGAGTTGGCAACTCCTGAACCAAGGGTTCTGGTGTTCAGGATTATCTCCAGTTATTCTGAAGGATGGCATGACATTCTAAAAATAAGAAATTATTTGTAGTCACATCAGTGTATAATATACCTTACAGAATATGAGAAGGGAGATGAAGCATTTGGAAATTCAAAGGAACTAGTTGTACACCCTCAGTTATGGCCCTGAGACTACCTAGGGTGGCTTTTATAACAATTTAAACCTGTATCCTGGGATGTTAGCATCTCTGAACAAACCCTTTCTCTCTCCTCCATTGAAATCACTTTCTTTAAATTCTTTGTGCATTTAGAGAGTTGCTGAGGCAAGGCCATGTTCTAGTTTGCTCTTTTTAAAATGCAGATGTTTCTAGAAATGACTATAAACTGAGTCCTGAGCCACCTCTTGTAATTTTGCAGGTCTTGGTCTGGGGAAGATAAAGAAATGGAGGTCTTATGCTTCACAGTTTGGTTTAAGTCAACTAACTATGGCAAGGCATCTTGACTTAAATAAGCGTGACTTAAGTCTGACAATTTAAATATTAGAATGGTAAGACATTTTTGTGCCTTTATAGCCATATATCCATCTTGGGGAGGAAAAACTGAAAATAAAGGATGATTACTTTTCGGTATTCTGTGGAAGTCTTACTTCTCTTTTTACTTAATTTTTCAGTGGATAGGCTCCCTCCCAGCTCTAAATTCTCATTTATTCCTGAAACTCTGTTTTTTTTTTTCTTTTTTCTTTTTTAAAAAAGTATTCTGAAACTGTTTTCTGACCATGCTTCATATATTGAAGTAGATTTTTTCACAGAAGGGTAAAGGAAGTGCATTGTGTTTCATGTGTAGATGCTTTTCAAGGACACACAGCTTTTCATCATTCATTTTAACAGTGGACAATTTTGGTGCCTGTTTATGGAGATTCCTTGGGAATTATCAGCTGATAGAAAATTTCTGAAGAGAGAGAAAATCTAATCTATTTGGATGTCTTGTTAAATGGAGCTTTTTGAGTATAAGGGTTTCTGAAGAAATATAGGCTGTCAGAACTGATAGAGTTTAGAGAGACTCTGTGTACCATTCTCTATAAATAAAGAGAGCTGAAAGCCCAGAGAAGTGAGGTGCTCGATGTTGAGATTTAGTTAGTGGCCCCCCTTCTGGTCTCTGAGCTGCCCATCACTCTGCCTTGACTAATAGTGATAACTGATGTTTCTGGCAACAAATCCAAGGTACAAGTTTTCCAGGGTCTTCAAAGGAAAGCTACATTATATTAAAGTTCATGCTGAATATCTTTTATTGTGTTCTGATAGTTTGAAAATTGGTTATTTTTGTACTGTTGTAAAACTATAGTGCTTAACTGGAAACCCCAGCATTAACCCATCCTTTGCCAGCCTTTACTTCTATAGAAGTATAGAGCTAGGATGAGGAAGTTGTTGATTTGAAGAGTGAGGGAAAAAGATGGTATCTTGTTAACAAAAGGTCTACATGGATGAAAGGAGAAACTGACACTTATAGTTAGGGAAATGGTAATGCTTACACGGTGATCTAATCTGGGTTTGAGTTTTGTTTTTGAAGTCACCAGTTTTTATTTTGGTGTTTTTCAGATATTCTTATAGCCTTCCTGGGGAGATATATTTTTTGGAGACATTGCTCACATTGTTTACTCCTCTAGGTTAAATGTACTAGGCCATCTGTTGTTAATTTTGTAGTTGTATTAAATTCCATTCTTTGGCTGGATTATAAGGATCAAAAGCAAACTTAGACAGAAGCAGGAGCATTTGCAAATTACATAGCTTTGAGCCTAAATGGTGGTTTTTATAAATGCAGTTTTCAAATGGGCTGAGATTCTATTTTGAGTTTTGGGATCAGTAATTTAAACACAAGAATCTTTACGAGTTCTCTGGAAAAGCCCACTTTGAGACCCTGAACAGTTGTTATGCCAAACAGCAAGCTCTTGGGGTAAGGTTGGCGGTGATGCCGATAAATTACTTTTAAGATGCTTGGGACTGAAGGACAATGGTTTTGTAATGGTATTTAAGTTCTCAGGCTGACCTATGAAATCTGGAAGTGCTCATCTGAAAGGCCAGTATTCTTTCTGACAGGTACAGGAAAAACTTGTCCCCTGCCTGATCCTCGCTTAAGCATTTCTTGGAGGAAGCCGGGCCTGTGGATCTTGGGGGCCAGAATAGAGACACTGAGAGCAACACTACTGGCATTTTCAATTTCTGCTGAGGCTGCAAAAACATTTCAAGGGAAATCTGAAGTTACTCTTCACTGTCTACAGCCTCTTGAATTGACTTCTGGGTGTTACAGATGGGACCAGCGTGTGTAAAAGCAGAATTTATATTCTATTTGGGTATCAGAATCAAGTTTCTCTTTTTAAAATAATTTTATGGTAAATCGTGGTTTCTCTGATATGATTTCTGTTGTGAGTTGAACAAAAATGATGGCGAAATGGGGTTATTACTTAACCAAATTGCCTCGTGTACAGACAGGCTGAACTGGTGCTTTGCCTAGAGTTGGCCTGGAGTTTTCAGAAACTCAATTGTGGCCTTTATAAAGCTGTGCCTGGGGTTGTATTTCCAATCTCTCTCAACTTTTGTTCCTGTGGAAGGGAGGAAGTAGAGCTGTGACAGATATATTGCCAGATAGCACACAATAGCACACAAAACGAGAAAGACACGGTGTGAGCCATTCACGGAGACAGATTTATGCTGTGTGCTGCCCTCAAACCATAGATCCATCTATTTCAGAGAAACAACTTGCCCACTGTATTATATTTCAGACAGGGACATGGCTTAGAAGAGAGATGCTGACTCCTTCTGTTTAGCTTTTGCCAATAATGCTGCACGTTTTGCTGTAGTCAATTACTTTTGTGGGGATGGGAAAGGATGTTTGGCAAAGGAAAGCCTGGCTCTAGATTGGAAGTGGAAGAAGGGAGATATCAGGAGAGTAATTGGCCATGCTGTCGCCATAGTGAAGTATATGTGTGTATTTTTGCTGGGTTTTGTTTCCAGCCAACTATATTATCAGGCACTGGATTTTCTAAACTTACTTCACAATAAGAAAAACAAAGCTAGAGAGATTGTGACTGGCCAAGGCCAGAATGTTTGGCATTCATAGTTTCTCTTTAGTTCTCTCTGTAGGACCATTTCCTGGAGTTATGGAAGAATTGACCAATGTGTCAGTGTCTTTCATGTACATTAATGGGCAATAGTATTGGTAGTGGTTAATATAATAGCATGGGTTCTGGAACCAGTCTGCCAGGATTTACATTCAGGCTCAACAATGCCTTAGCTATGTGCCTCAGTTATCTTACCTATAAAATGGGGATTCCAGGTCTTACCTTATAAGGCAGCTCTGAGAACTGTTTAGTTAATACTGAGGCACTTATAACAGTGTTCAGTAAAATTAGCTATTGCATTTTAAAATTTGTGTTGATTTTATGGAAATAAGTGATGATGTTTGATACCTGGTAGATTGTTCGGCAGACATTTCAAATGTAAAAAAATAACTCTGCCTGTATTGAAATCTTTCTAGATCGATAGTTTTAAATAATGAAAAATATATTTTTGGGAATGATCTACATTTGGAAGAAATCAGGAAAGAGAAGACAGTGTGTGTGTACTTTTGCATTTCTGTGTTTTGGGCTTATAAGATACGTGATTGTATATTTCATGTCAGTAATAATTTATTTTGGGGAGTAGAAGCAAATGTCAGTTACATACATCATCTATGGAATAGATTTTTAGTTTTATTTATTTGAACTGGATGAGATGGTTGAGTGTTGCCTTGGTTGAATTTAGAGATTTGAGAAAATATTTCTTTTAATTTTTGTGACACACAAGGACCTTTGAATGAAATCAGTCCCCTTTTCTTTTTTTAAAAAGCTCTGTGATGAGAATTACCATTTCTTGACTAAACAGTTGTGTTTTCTTTTAACATTATATTCTTGTCTCTACATAGATACTACATTTTTTAGTTAGATAGGTTTTGGAAGAGCATCGACTTTTTTTCCTGTTACATTGGAAAAATTTAATGGCATGTGTATGTTTTTCTCATCATGAAGTGGGTTTAGGCATGCTGCCTTATACTAAGTAGAAATTCTATAGTAGTTGTTCTTCAGAAGTAATCCATTCATTCAAGTCATTCATTGATTCATTTCTGAATACTTAAGTATGGTTGCATAGGTGGGAATTGTCAGAATTGGCTTTTGATCATATTGTTTAGCAGTTATAATCCAGGTGGCAGATATACTATCTAATTCAATTACTTGCATGAAATCACTTTAAACAGGTATTAAGATGAGTTGTCCCTAGGCCTGTCTTTATCTACTTATTGTGCATGCGTGCTAGCATACACGCATTACCATTATTGTTTTTTATTGTGTTAAAAAACGTATTACAAAATGTACCATCTTAACCGTTTTAAAGCGTAGGTACTTCAGTAGTGTTAAGTATAGTCATTTCGTTGTGAAACAGAGCTCCAGAGCTTTTTCATCTTGTGAATATGAAACACTATACCCCTTAAACAACAACTCCCCTCCCTTGTTCCCTCCAGCCCCGGTAAGCACCATTCTTATTTCTCTTTCTATGAATTTGAGTATTTTATTTTATTTTTTATTTTTTGAGACAGGCTTGCTGTGTTGCCCAAGCTGGAGTGCAGTGGCGCAATCTCGGCTCACTGCAACATCCACCCCGCCCCCCCTCCCCAGGTTCAAGTGATTCTCCTGCCTCACCCTCCTGAGTAGCGGGGATTACAGGCACGCACCACCACACCCAGCTAATTTTTGTATTTTTAGTAGAGGCAGGGTTTCACCATATTGGCCAGGTTGGCCTTGAACTCCTGACCTCAAGTAGTCTGCCTGCCTCAGCCTCCCAAGGTGCTGGGGTTACAGGCATGAACCACTGCACTCAGCCGAATCTGAGTATTTTAGATACCTCATCTAAGTGGAATTACATAGTATTGTCTTTTTTGTGACTGACTTATTTCACTTAGCACAATGTCTTCAAAGTTCACATCGCATATGACAGAATTTTCTTTCTTAAGACTGAATACTGTTCCATTGAAGGTATATACCACATTTGTTTATTTCCTTATCCTGTGATGGTCATTTGAGTTGTTTTCACCTCTTGGCTATTGTGAATTAGTGCTTCTGTGAACACGAGTGTGCAAGTATCTCTTCAATATCCTACTATCACTTCTTCTGGATATGTACCTGGAAGTGGGATTACTGGATCATATGGCAGTTTTATTTTTAATTTTTGAGGAACCTCTGTACTGCTTTCTGTAGGAGTCATACCATTTTACAGTCTCACCAACAGTGTACGTGTTCCCCAGTCTTTTAAATAGCCCCTTCCAGACTGACAGAGTGGCTACATAGAGAATAGGGCAGCTTTGAAGGTTAGGGTGACCTGTTCCAAGCTTCTTCAGACTCCTCGGGACTGGCTAATTATTTTCGTTAAGGTCATACTGCTGGACCAAGGCCTATAGGTTGACACTGACTTATGCATAGAATGTTGGCCTGTTGTTGATAGACTTAGGCTGCAATTGCTGTGAGTAATCTTGGGCAGGTTACCTCAACATTCTGTTCCCTGCCATTGTCATCTGCAGATGAGGTGTTTGTGCTTCTCTCTATTTCTTAATTTGTTCCAAAATCTTACTGTTCGTTGTAGAATCCAGACATCTAAAAAACATACTGTGCGTAGCTTGGTGTAATTATTTGATAGACTGGATTATTTTTTGCACCAATTAGTTCTGTTTTTTGTTAAACATCTCCTTTTTTTTTTTTCCTTACTCTTTAACTGCCCCAAATACTAAGTGATGAGGATGGAGACCTTGGCGATTGAGTGCTAGCAGTGAGTCCGAATGCCTGGGTTCAAATCCTCCATTTACTAGATGTGTGACCTTAGAGAATGTAACAAACTGTTGTTTCACAGTTTCTCCATCTGTGAAATGGAAATAATAATACCTTTGTGAGATTTAGATGAGTTAATGCCTGTAAAGTGTTTTGCATGTGCCTAGCCCATAGTAAGCACTCAAGCATAAACTCTTAATTATCATATAATATGCTAATTATGATGGTGGTAAATGAGTGAGGTCATCTTCCATTTGGTCATACTCCACATTTGGGTAGCTTTAGACTTTCTGAAGATACTATTTGCTTCAGTGTTTCTCTGTAGGTGGGGAGGATATACCTATTACACAGTTAGAAAAACTGAACAGTAGAGATTATGCTTTATATGGCTGGGATTAAAACTTCAGTCTCGTGTTTAGAGCCTAGTACTTTCTGGCCTGGCATGTTGTCCTACATTTAATGACTGTAGGGACTGAGTGGGTTTTAATGTTAGAATCTGGTAAGAACTCTTCCTGACCTCCTTGCCCATTTATAAACAGCCTTCCAGGGTGACCTGAGTGAGATCATTTTCTGGCTATATAATCCTGGTGGTATGAAAACATTAGATGTCTATAGTTTTTTAGAACTGTGACTTAGTACTAATGCTAGCCTCTTCAGTACTCATACTCTTAAGGCTTAGTATTTGTCTCTTTAGTGATTTACATATTTGAAACCTAGCCATTCTTTTCAAAGGTGAGTAGATATTTTATATGTCTGCCTTCTGATAGGTAGCAGCAGTTGTGCAGTTACTCAGCTATTGGCAGTTCTGTTACTTAATACAGAGGCAGAGAGGGAAAGACTTATTCAGAAACAAAACCTCTGCTTGAAAAGTTCTCAAGGCCAGCCATGGTGGTTCGGCCTGCAGTCCCAAGCTGGCGTGGCCTGCAGTCCCAGCACTTTGGGTGGCTGAGGTGGGAGGATCACTTGATCCCAAGGGTTTGAGGCTGCAGTGAGCTGTTGATATGGCTCTGTTGTCTGGAGAAACACCCAGGGTCCCTGGTCTCGTGCTGAGAAAATCAGCGACATAGACACACATGGAGTGGTTTAAGGAGTGGAAAGTTTAATAGGCAAGAAAGAAGAAAACAGCTCCACCATACAGAGGGAAGAGGGCTCAGAACAGAAAACCCCCATTGCTGGGGGGAATGCTGTAGGTTATATTGGCTGGATGAGGCGGTATCTGATTTGTATAGGGCCCAGGGGATTGGTTTGACCAGACTTGTCATTCAAGTAGCCCGTGAAAAACCGGTCCTCCCATCCTAGTCTTTTAATATGCAAATACGGCTACCTGGCTGGTTGCCATGATGTCTTGCACACATAACCTCTACCTGGCTGGTCGCCATGATGTCCTGCACACGTGGCAACAAAAAGTGGCAGGAACCGCCCTACTGGGTGGAGCTGGCTTTTAGCCCTCTGCATTTGCATATCAATGCTTGCAGGTCTGGTTTTTCAGTTTGCTTTCTGTTAGAAAAGAAATGTTTTGGGGACTGCTTTTTTAGTAAAAGAAAAAGCCTTACCAAGGACTCTTTTACCCTCTCAATCTGCTTAAAATAATTTCTTAATAACTCCTGTAGTATCATGAGTGTGCCACTGCACTGCAGCCTGTGTGACAGAGCAAGAACTAAGACCCTGTGTCTGAAAAAAACCCCCCAAAACCCAAAACCCAAAATGAGACTGGGCACAATGGCTCACACCTGTAATCCCAGCACTTTTGGAGGCTGAGGCGGGTGGATCACTTGAGGCCAGGAGTTCAAGATCAGCCTGGCCTGTTACATAGTGAAACCCTGTCTTTACTAAATAAAAAAGACAAACCAAAAATTAGTCTGGCATGGTAGCGCTTGCCTGTAGTCCCAGCTGCTCGGAAGGCTGAGGCAGGAGAATCACTTGAACCTGGGAGGTGGAGGTTGCAGTGAGCTGAGATTGTGCCACTGCACTTCAGCCTGGGCAATAGAGTGAATAAGACTCCATGTCAGAAAACAAAAAACAAAACAAATGTTCTCAAGTCATGTTCAAGAGATAATGGCGGACATAGTGGAACCTCCCTAAATCTGATTTTCCCAGACTATAAAATGAAGGGCCCAGATCAGGGGACGTTTAAGGGCCTTGCAAGTTGTAAGACTCAGCCATCTTGAGATTGGAAACAGCCCTGTAGGTTCTTAGGGCATGATGAAGACCTTTGAAGAGAAGTATTTTAACAGCTTTGTGTCTTGGGGAGGAAGAGGCATGGGGAGGTGATTAGGTGGGCATTAAAGGAACAACTGGAAAAATGAGACACTAGGAGTCTGTTTTGATAATCCACATGTGAGGCAGGCTGCCCCTTCCTGAGTGCCTGAGGGGCACCTGCACCTTGGGACAGGGTCAAGGTTTTCTCTGAGATAGGAGCTCCCACAGGCCTAGGAGCCTTCTTTCATGAGCTTGCTGCCCTGGTTCATGAGGGAGGGATTGATGGATCCATGCCCCCTTCTGTTTTTTTTGCTAGCACTGTCTTCACACCCTGTTGCCATTTATGTTTTTTGATGAATGATTAATTAGAAAAATAATCATTTGTAAATTGTGAGTGAACCAGACATTTGGCCCTGACTGTAGGGAAATGGCGCCTCTGAGCCGGGTGTAGCTTGCAGCCAGTACATCAGAGCTGCAGTATTCCCAGACCAGTGATGAATTTACGTGAAGTTCCTTTTCAGCATGTTAATGACTGTTACAGCTGAGTAACTAGTGAAAAATAATAGCAAATGGGAAGAGTAAATATTTAATGCTTTTATATCATTTTTAGCTTACTGTGGAATATGTATTTTGATTTAGGAAGGACATGAGAGACTTAGACATTAGAGACAATGTTAGTTTGTCTGAGCCTCATTCCTTGTTTCCTTTTCTTTCTTTGTACTTAGTTAAATTAAAAGGATAAAGTGAGTTGTTGTGAGATGGATTTTACTAGGGGAGTGGTTTTTCTGTAAGTTTTAGGTCACAAGATGCGTCTTTCCTGGCAGTTAGAATCTATATGTTCAGTCTACCTCATTGATTAAGTGCCTGGTGTGTAGAGAGACTCATATTGTTTCTAAAATTCAGCTTTCATCGTTTTACTCTCCTGCTTAAAAACTTTAGTGACTCCACACTGCTTCTGGGCTGAAAGATATACTCAGTAGCCTGACTTTTTAGGGAGGGCCTCTGTGCTGTGAGCCCAGCCTCTTTGCAGGCTCTCTCCCTAAGGCAACTCCATGTGGCTACATTGCTCAAGCCACAGTGGTTGACTCCCTGTTCCTCTAACTCGCTGGAGGCTTCCTCACCTTTGCACCTCTGCTCAGATCATTTTGGGGCATGAAATGACCTTGTCTTTTTCTCTGTCTATCTAAAGCCTGCTTTTCCTCCAAGGCTCAGTTCTAGAAGTGTCTGTGACTACTATGACTGGATAGGAGCCTGTTCATTTTGGAATATAGAGAAAATTGAAAGTAGGTCACAGTTCTCTATTCCTTCCCGTTTGCCACTTCTCTACCACAGAGAATTCATAATGAACCCTACTTTTCCCCACTTCCTATTTGGCCACCATCTAGTCTTAGACAAACTAAGCTGTTTGTCCAGGTAAACAAGTAGTTGTTGACTACAGAAATTTCTGATGATTAGAATTGAAGTTAGTAGGGAAACAGGCCTCAAGGATACTGCTGTATTTTCTGAGAGCAGATGATTTTCAGACAGAAGGTTTTACCAAGAGCATTCTATAAAGTACTGCTTTAGTCTGAGTCTGCAATGGTAGAAATAGAGTGTCTAAAGAAAGGATCCATACCTTTTTTTTTTTTTTTAAATAGAGGCAGTGTCTCATTATGTTGCCCAGGCTGGTCTGGAATTCATGAGCTCAGGTGATCCTCCTAAAGTGCTAGAATTACAGGCATGAGCCACCACTCATGGCCAATCCATGCCTTTTTAGTCTGTTGTAGAGATTGTCTTGAAGTGTTCAGTTCAGACCCAGATAAAACAATAACCTTTAGAAGAAATGACCAAGATGACCAGAGGTGGATCTGAAAACATGAAGGCTGTGTGGGTAAGAGAGAACAAGGGAGTCCATGCCTTCTGTTTTCAAATATTTAGGATTCTATTTTCAGGAAGGAGGTATATTAGATTTCATGTATGGAACCATGGAGTGAGAACAAAGATTGCTGGGTATAGGTTATAGGAAGATAAATTTTAGGCCAATATAAGAAATAATTTTCTCATAGTGCTGTGAAAAAATGAATTTCCCCAGGAGTAGGAAGGGATTTGAACAACTGTTGATGTTTGAATTGTGAATATATGTGCCCTTATAGTAAAGGACCACAGATACTCGAATGTCAGACCTTTAGGAACAAGTCATTTTCTACTCTAAGGTTTTGGAGGATTCGTAAGAGAAAGTAACACATCTCATTGTGTCTGAAAATAGGAATAAATCCCAATATGAACCAAAAAATATATTAGGTACAGTTTTCTAAGTTGATATTGAAATAATGATGAAAAGTAAAGCAATCTGGAACTGGAGGTTCTTAACACACTGGGTTTAGGGACCTCGAGAATAGTGTTTAAGAATGATGAGAGATTTGCAGAATTTCAAAGGACTCAGAAGCAGTTTCAAAAAGTATATTTAATATTACCCTTTATGTTTTTGAGGAACTTAAAAAAATTCTGTTGTTTTCAAAATACCGTAGAAAAGTAATATTACAAAATGGTCTTGACATAAGTAATTTGGGTATGCTGTATTTTAAAGGCTTCTAAGAATTAAGAAACATGGCCCAGGTTGCAAATTTTAATGCATGAGTACCTTTTTTTTCTATAGAGCATAGCTTTTGTCACTGGGTTTAGATTCTCAACAGTGGCTCTGATCCAGAAAACATTAAGAACCACTGGTCTTGAGTGGTCATTCTCAACTTTTTTGGTCTTAACCCACTTAGGTGGGACAGAAGCTCCTTATCTCACCTATACCATCCAACATCAAAATAAGCACATGTTAATATGAACCATATACATATTTTGTTTTAGAAAAGTATCCCATAAGCTTTAAAAATGTGATTTTGTCATACTTACCTTGGTATAGTAGATTGCAAGTTATTTGGAGACTATAAAATCACAGATGAATGTTTACTATACAAGTAATCTTTTTGGAGGTGGGCTTATTCTATCTATGTCTTCTTTAGCAGTGGGGATTTGGATTGTTCTTATTTTAACCATATCACATACGAGTCTCATTATTGGAAAATTACAGGACAAAAACAAGTGCTGTAAATATGCACCACTGCGTATCATGAGATTAAACAGATAATCTTCAAAAGTCAAATTTCTAATGATAAAAGTAAGTAATTTATTTATATTTAAAAAGCAGGAATAGCAGCATTGCAAACTGTGATTGACTTAAGACCACAATGAGGTTACAGTGATAATAAATCATTCTTCTGGAGAATTGTGAGAATTTTGAAAGTTCTAACTGTTGGTGTGTGTAAGTGCATGGTAGGCACTTTGTGTAATTGTATAGTAGCTGGTGTTCTTGGTATGCCAGTTTCAAGTCCTTTGTATACTTTGCTAACTTGCTGAGATTAATTTATTAATACAGAGTTTTAGGACTTCCCTCACTTATCTAAGGTAACTAGCTTTTTAAAGCTCATATTAGAGAAAACAAGTATCTTTGGAAACGGACTTGTGGGTACCAGTGATTCTAGAGCCTTATGTTAAGAAACACTAGTCTAATGGATCAATTTATAGGTAAATGATATTAGACATTTTGAGTAGGATTAAGATCCAGGAGACTACCTGAATAATGACCTTTCTCTTTTTAAAATATGATTGTCCTAATGCATATGATAACCCAGATACTATTTCTCTTTAAATACCCTTTTATTTACCAACCCTCTTAAACCTGGCCCTGAAGTAAAGATCAACAGCTATGTGTGAGTAATTTTTTTCCTTCTCCTTTGCTTTGCTTTTCCTATCAAATTGAAATACCCTGGCACTTTCTTCCCTCTTTGAAAACACAAAAGAGGATTAGGCCATATAATGGACTATTTATGTGTCAAATTAAACGTTTTACTCTGAGGCTGTTTCTGAGTTATGCGAGCAGTAAAAATATGTATTAAGCTGCCAAGCCTTTTAAAAAATGCATATTATTTAGCTGATAGCCTGTAACAGTCTGATGGACCCATAATGGTGTTTTGAGTAAATATGCATTTGAACAATTTATGAAACTTATGTTTACATGTATATTAAACAGCCTGGGTAGGGAGTGACCAAAAGTTATTACCAGTTGACAGCTGTTGTCTGGTGACCAATTTGAAATGAATTGGTGGATTCCCTTCAATGTGGAGTAAACAGGATTCCCAGTCAGGGGAGCATGCTGAATAATTATCAGTGTGTGGGGCCTCAGCCCTGGAGGCCTGTGTATTGGTTGAATGAGGTGCTGGAATAAAATATCTCAACTCTACAGTGAAGTTGCACCTTAGATTCGCATTTATGTTCTAGTTTATTTTGTACTTGGAAATTTATAATTATGTTCAGAGTACAGGCTGTGCATAACAATATATTCTGCCCTCGGGAAGAGGGTTCATGTTTGTTTTATTTCCTTTTTTTTCTTTTATAACTGACATATAATCGTACATAGTGATGTTCAATACATACAATGTATAGTGATCAGATTGGGGTAATTAGCATTCCATCATCTCAAACATTTATCATTTCTTTGTGTTGGGTGCATTTAGTATTTTCGTTCTAGCTATTTGACAATATGTAATATATTATTGTTAACTATAGTCATCTTCCAGTGCTATAGAACACTATAATAGAACTTATTCCTCCTATTTAGCTGTAATTTTGTATCCTTTAACAGAGCTCTCCCTATCTTCCCCGCACCCTCTTGTTTATTTCTTTGGCATCTATCTATCTAGGGCAATAATCTTGAAATTTTTATGATGTGTCCCTATCAATAATACATATTTTATATTTGTTCACTTCAAAATTATATGCATATTTACATATATAAATTTTATTCCAAAATTAGGAGTTTAAAGTATTGAGATAAAACATTAATTATATATGGATAATTTGATTTTCTTTTTGTACCTGAATGAATCCTCTTTGGCACTGCCTGGGATGTGCAGATTTTGCCTTGGAGATCAAGGTGAGTGTCTTGAAACCTTTGTGTAATGAAAAGGGCATTGTGGATTATAGTCATTCATAAACCTGGGCAAATCATTCAACTATCTTGAGGAGAATATGGATCCCTGCCTAGGGGGTTTCATAAAGACTACTGATAGTAAATGTCAGGTGTCTACCTTGACCACAGAATCACTTCCTCAGAGAGGCTTTCTCTGACCTCTTTTCTCCCTGATAGCTCCTCTTCCTGATCACTCTCTAACCCCTTTTTAATTAATTAATTTTTGTTTGTTTGTTTATTTATTTATTTATTTATTTTTGAGATGGAGTCTGTCTCTGTCACCTAGGCTGGAGGGCAGTGGTGCGATCTTGGCTTACTGCAACTTCTGCCTCCTGAGTTCAAGGGATTCTTCTGCCTCAGCTTTCTGAGTAGCTGGGACTACAGGCGCATGCCACCACGTCTGGTGAATTTTTGTATTTTTAGTAGACAAGGTTTCACCATATTGGCCAGGCTGGTCTTGAACTCCTGACCTTGTGATGTGCCCGCCTTGGCCTCCTGAAGTGCTGGGATTACAGGCGTGAGCCACCGCACGCAGCCATTTATTTATTTATTTATTTGAGACAAAGTCTCTCTCTGTCGGCCAGGCTGGAGTGTAGTGGCGTGATCTCGGCTCACTGCAGCCTCCGTCTCCCAGGCTCAAGCAGTTCTCCTGCCTCAGCCTCCCAAGTAGCTAGGATTACAGGCGTGTGCTTAATTTTGTATTTATTTTATTTTCTTTAGTAGAGATGGGGTTTCACCATGTCGGCCAGGCTGGTCTTGAACTCCTGACCTCAGATAATCTGCCTGCCTCGGCGTGGCAGGCGTGAGCCACTGCGCCTGGCCAACTTCTTAGTTCTATTAAAACAACTTTTTACCATCTGAATGAATATTGTTTAAGTTTCTACTGGATTGTAAGCTTTGTGAGGGGGAGATATTTTTAAATTTTTACTTTTTTGTTCTGTTTACTGTTGTATCCATAACTCCTAAAATAGCACATGCATGGCACATAGTAGGTACTCAGTAAATATTAGTCATGATTTGAATATTTCATTATTTAGTAGTTGATTAAGAAATAGAGACTGTTAATGTTTTCATGGAGTATCCTACATATAATATAGTTGGTGTTCTAGGATAGAAGAAATAATTCTCCACGTATGAATTGCTCTCACTGTCACAGGATCCTTAGGGTGTCACTTTTCCAGCTGGAAACCTCTGGCCTGTGGTGTCTTTGCCCAAGTTTTGCTCCAGCCTGATGGGCTTGTTCCACCTATTCAGCTGAGCAGTTTGTGCTCAGCTTTTGCTGCCAGGCTGGATCCCATGCCTGCCAAGCGTGAGTAGGCGCGGAGTGGCAAGGGGTGTGTGAGCAAGCGCAGGGTCCGGCCACTGCCACAGCCAGCCATACTGGCTGTGGTAGGGTGGGGAGCTCCATGTGAGGCTGCGGTTGGACCAGGTGTACTGCAAGCAGCTTCCACTGTGGGCACTGGACAATGCAGTGGCACCTGGAAGCTTGTAGACACCAGGAACCACAGAGCCCCAAAGAGGGTGTCACAGTCCTGGCTTGTAGAGCCGCTAGGTTTGGGTTCCCTGAAGGGCTACAACTCTTCTCTCCTTGTTGCCTACAAATGGCTAGTAGGGGGTTGTGTTTCAGCCCTCTTTGTGTTACACCCCTTTCAGTCCCACCATTCAGTGGGTCCTGAGTTTTGTCCTGCATCCAGGAAGAATGAGATATGTGGACAACCAGAGGGTGAGCAAGGCAGAGAGGAGCTTCATTTGAGTGACAGAACAACTCTCAGGAGATCTGAAGTGGGTAGCTCCCTTCCATAGCAGGTCATCCTGATGAGTTTCCAGCTCTCAGCGGAGAGGAGACCCATAGTGGGTAGGTGCTTTCCATAGGCAGGTTGTCCTGATAAGTTGAGAAGACCCAAAGTTGGTAGCTCCTTCCTGCAGCTGGTAGTCCCAACATCTGCCTGAGTCCAAGGGTTTTTATGGGCTCAGAAGGGAGGAAGTATGTGCTGATTGGCCCATGGGTGGCCATGAGTGGGCCTGGAAAAAGCACCATAAGTTCTCATTCCAGCCACCCACTCCAGCTGGAACTGGCAGCATGGCCCCTAGGCTTCAGGCCGTCCCTGGCTTGAAGTTGGGGTTTCACAGGAGAGCCACCCCTTTCTGCCCAGGAACCTGTCTGCCTCCTACCATCAACATGCTGTCCATGGTGTCCAGGCTGTTTGTGCAGAGGGGTGCCTGCAGGCCTGTGCCAAGCTTCCCTCAGCACCCACCCCCATCCCCTGCTTCCCTCCTGCACCTGTTTGCACCCAAAGTCCAGAAGGGGCAGAGGTGGCAGAGGGCTGGTGTGTCAGTACCACCCTGAGCTAGTATACACCTGGCTGGGTCGCGACAGTGCCTGGTCTCAGCCACAACTTTGCTCCGCACCAGAGCAGGTGCCGGGAGTGGGGAGAGGCCAGGGAATGGGAACAGGTACTTGTGAGCCTGTGGGAGTTGGGCCCCCCAGAACACAGGGATGCCTGGGTCCAGAGCCACAGCTGGGCAGCTGCAGCTGTGCCCAGGAGTGCAGGGCTCCCACCCTGCCAGCTGGATATGGGATGGGGCTCCTGTCTGTTCCTGGCTGTGCCTCCCCTGCTGCAGCATGGGCCGCTGCTGCCATCATCGGTGGGGCCCAAGGCAGGAACTGTTTTTTCCCGCAGGGAGGATAGATTTTTTTTGTCTGTTATAGGTAGCATCTGGCAGGCATGTAGAAATTAGACATGAAGCCTCCAGCCATGGATCTGAGCCAAGTAGACTGACCTGTGTAAGCTTCAGATGCCTCAATCTTGGTCTCCTTAGCTCCCTGTTTTTGTCAACTGTGCCATCCAGCTGAGCACCTGAGAGCTTGAAGCTGAGAGCTTCAGCGGGGCCAGTGCTTACAAGGGCCATGTGTATATGCTTTGGAGGTGGGAGAATTGGTGCTGCCAGTGGTCCTTTGGCCCACTAAGAACACCTATGACCTCTACAATCTTCGCTATCCCCCACCCTAAGGGCAGACTACCTTGGCATTCCAAGTGCCATTCCAAGTCTGTAGAGATAATAGAACAAACCATTTTTTGCATGATTGGCGGTGAGGACTGGAGGATAAATAATCACACCTTTTGAAGACTTTAGTGGTCCTTTGAAATGAGGAGTTTTTATAGAAACACTTATTATTTTAAAGACCTACCATTTTTAAGGTCACTCTTCTGCTAGGGCTGTGAAATAAAGACCTATGAAATGTTTTCCAGTGTTGCTCTGAGACTTATTTGTGTGATGATTTTATTGGAGAAATGGATAAATATGAGGTTGGAGAGTCTTTACATGTATGAACCATCACATATACAGTTCAGTAGCCTGAAAACATTAACAAATAGCATTCATTTATTGTATCCTTATGTCTTTCAATTTGGTTCTTACCTGTTGTCTTTTCAGTTGATGCAAATTTGCGCTCAACTTTTCCTGAGGGGAAATGGAGAGACATTTTCTGGGATTAGCTGATGATCTTGAGCTTGACTATTTTAAAGAGTCATGGTAGATACCAATCTGGATTGTGTTTAGGATGGGGCTTGGTGGATGGTTTCTTTGTTCTCTTTTGGCCCACATCTAACAACCCATTTGTTTAGGGGGTTTTATGATGCTTAGAGTGAGCTGAGAATGTGCTCAAGCACATAATTTTAGACTATTTTTCAGGTTTACATGAAAACTTAAAACAGTCTTCTGAAACCCCTCTGGGTTCCAGCTTTCAAGAGGCTGGTCAGGAATGCACTGACCCAGAGACCTCCCTCAAAATTAATTTACAAACACGCTAGAACTTTCCTCACCTTAATTTTGAGAAAAATATCTCTCTCGTGGCATTTTCAAGTGTTATGGTAGATGGAAATAATGAGGAAACGGTGGCACCTTGAACAGAGTGAGAGTTTTAGAGTTGTATAGACCTTAGTAGAAATTTTGACTCTGTCATTAATTACCTGTTCTGTCATGAGTGAGTTATTAACATTTCCTGAGCCTCAGTTTCAGCATCTGTACAATGAGGATTCTATTTATTTCATAGTGTTGTGGTGACTTGAGCAACAGAATGTGAAAACATCTGTCAGTGCCTGGTGTATTTTGGACATTCTGTAAATCTTAGCAGCCCATTTCTCCCTCCTGGGGGTAAAGCCACAGGACTTTTTTGGCAAATAGTTGAGATACTTGGTGCCAAAAGGAAATTCAACTCATGCCATGACAAGATTTTTGGTATAAGGATGGGATTCTGGAAACATGGTAATTTTTTCTCTTGGCCATATGGATTAGCAAAGCCTTTTGAAAACTACAGAAAAGACTAATTTGTTGCCTCTGGATGTGTGTGTTATTTGGGGCTGTTAATGTACTCGATTGCTTGTTTCAAGGACTGGAACCTTTTCTTTTACCTTTAAGATTACTGCATTTTCATGTGCGCATTCAGCTGGGATTTGAATTTTGTAGAACCGGTAGTATTGGAGGTAGAGGAGATACTCTGTTATCATATCTCTCTTTCTCTCTCTCTCTCTCCATCCCCCGCCCCCCAAAGAAGAAAAGACAAAATTTAGAGAATTTGAGACTGCTCAAAGTTGTGTAGCTAGTTAGCGATAAAGCTGGCATTGCACCAGATTTGATTTCCATGACATTGCTTTAGCCTGGCGGTTCTCAAAGGGTGGTTATTGGACCAGCAGCATCCCTTGGGAATTTGTTAGGTATGCAAATTCATGGGATCCCCGTTCCCTTATCAGAAATTTTAGTAAGCTGTGTAGGGTGATTCTGATGCCTGCTAAAACTTGGGAACCACTACTGTGGTCTTTACACTATTGGGCAGGGAGATGGGAGATTGCAGGTAGATTTGCTGAATTCCATGGGCCACACTAGGTTTTCATTTTACCTTATTGTTCTGCCATTTAGATGTCTCCTCTTAAAACATTTTAACTTGCAGTGGTGGCTTCCTTAGACTTGTGCGTGATTGTTGCTGGGGCAGTTAGGTGGAACTAATACTTGTTCCTTGTTTATTCCTTGCTACCAAGTACTAGTTCTGAAATTTGAGTATTCATTAAAAACAAATAGGGATTTCTGGGTCTCACTCCTGGAAATTCTGACTCAGTGGGGTAAGAATTAGGAATCTTCTATTTTTGGAAGCCCTGCAGGTGATTTTTTTCTACTTTTTAAAAATTATAATTTTTATTTTCTTTACTGTTCTTTTAAGACATCCTGTTATAGCATCTGCAGGTGATTTTGATGCCCAGCCATGTTTGGGGAAAAAAGTTTGGGTTCTGAGTAAAAAAGGAAAATGTAATGACATGGACAGGAAGTCAGGGGATAAGAAAAGCTCTATGGCCAGCCATGGTAGCTCATGCCTGTAATCCCAGCACTTTGGGAGGCTGAGGTGAGCAGACAAGATGGCTTGGGCTCACGAGTTTGAGACCAGCCTAGGCAACATGACAAAACCCCGTCTCGGGAACAAAGAATAGATCACAAATGAAACTCTGTGGGTTTTCATAAGTGGTATAGTTGGCCTTCGTTTTTCTGTATTTGGGTGCTTATGGACAGGAGTTATCTAAAGAAGTAATTATAGTTGTAGTGCCGACCCTCAAAGTTGAAAGTAGATTGAAATCCATTATTTTACAAGGTGGCCTTACTATTTATAGTTTCACTATAGGTATGGCAGTGAGAGATAAAATTACTTTTTCTTGCTTTGCAAAACGCCAAACGTCTTTGAAATTAAGAGTAAAAGGGGTTTAAAATATGTACTGCTTTATAAAGCAGGAAAGCCCTGCTGGAACGTTTTGGGTGTTTACAGAAATGGGTATTCCATGGGAGAGAAAGTGGTAACCTATGTTTTATCATGTGCTAATATCATTTGTTTAATCACTGAAAATATATTAACAGGCCAGGCACAGTAGCTCATGCCTGTAATCCCAGTGCTTTAGGAGGCTGAGTTGGGAGGATCGCTTGAGCCCAGGAGTTTGAGATCAGCCTGGGAAATACAGTGAGACTACATTTCTACATTTTTCTACAAAAAAAGAAAAAAGAAAAAAAAGTCACGTATGGTGGCACAACCCTGTGGTCCCAGCTACTTGGGAGGCTTAGATGGGAGGATAGCTCGAGCCCCAGAGATCAAGGCCGCGGTGAGCTGTGATCGCACCACTGCACTCCAGGCTGAGCAACAGAGCAAGACTCTTGTATCAAAAAGAAAAAAAAATATATATATATAGATTAACAAAGTAACAGGGGATATGATATTTTCAGGTTGGCTATATAGAGGAAATACTAGATTGTGTTATTCAGCTTAATAAAATATAAAATTGAAAAATTGTAGTCAGATATTTGATTAGGGGTAGGTCCAGATTTGGATGAATTTGAATCACATCCGACTAAATATTGTGCTTTTTAACACTCACTTTAAAAACAAAATATTTAACTGGGCAAATGTTCATATCCATTTTAAAAAACTATCCTCTTAACTACATTGATAGTAGACATTAATAGGCTTGATGTTGTTTATAATATTTTGTTGTATTTTAAGAACCTGCTTTTGTACATTTTCTGTTTCAGTGAAGCATTTTAAAAACGCCCCCCTCCCACAACTGCAGGAATAAACCTAAGAGGTTTTGACCAAAATTACTCTAATTTTGAATTTCTTGAAACTGGGTATGGAAATTAGACATTAAAAAACATTTTTATTTTTAAGCATGGTTTCTTGGTCAGCAGCATCTGTATTATGGGAGAACACAAGAAGGGGCCTTCTTGACACTCAAGAAATGCTCTTTTTCCATCTACAAATAGGAAGACACCCTTCCTGGTATTTTTGTTTTGTGGGCCCTGAATGAAAACATATTATTGCCAAACCAATATCAGTTTTAAACATTGCTGCCCCTTTACTGTCTGAATATATTCTTGGCTAGTGAAGCACATGCATCTGTCAGATCATGGGTGAGAATTCACTTTTCTTTTTGAGATTTCTCCAGCCTTAAGGACAAATTTAGTTTTGCAGAGCAGTTTGACACCTCTAGAAGCCTAAGGTGGGCCTTGGGGCACCTCTGGCAGCTGCATAGGCTTAAGAGGACATCTGTTCTTCCCTTTTTGGTTTGGTTACCCCTCCTTAGGGAAAGGCCAAGAGACTCAGCACTTCCTCTCCAAGTGAGTTTCCTTAGTAACATCATCCTTCTCTAATGCTGGCCAAGGGTGTCTGTGCTGGGCTGTTTTCCCTCCAAAATAGACTGACTGGTGTATAGAATTTTTTTTTATATGCAGGGCATAGAATTATTTTCAGTATAGCCACAGGGTAATTAGGCTCATTGTTGACATGTCATTGAAGTCTCCATGTGAAAAAATTGCTCCTCCCTCTTTGAACACTCTGAATACCCTTACCCTGTTATCTCGATGTGCTCTTTAGAAATACCAGCAGATAATCTGGGAGAAGGCCGCCATAGCCATGCACAGAGTGGGGAGAATGAGGAGATCTTTGCTGAATGTCTTTTAGTTGTTTGAGTTGGAGATAAATGCAAAATGACCTCCATTTTGCCCTAAGAACCTGACGTTCTTGTCACTTTGTGTAACATTAATTTTCTAATGTGTTCTGGTCAGTTTGTAAAAATATTTTTTTCTAGTGTCTCAGCTGTTGGTTTGACTTTTGTATTTTCATTGGTAAAATATGTATGTCTTTGCTGTGAGCAGAGAGAAACAGATTAATAAAAACCACTGAACCAGCATTGCATATGTAATTGATTAACACCACCAGAAAAGCTGGTTCATGGTTGTGTGTAAACTTATTTCTAAACATCTAAAAAATGTTTAGTTATCTTATTCAGTTGTCTCACTTCTAAGGGGTCGGTTAGGAAGCTGTAACATGTATGTATGCACAGAAACTGTTGGACAATGATTCTGAAACTTTACTTTTCATTAAAATCATCTGGAGGGCTTATTAAAATGTAGATTGCTAGACCTCATCCTTAGTTTCTGATTCAGTATGCCTGGGCGGGGCCTTAAAATTTGCATTTCTTATGTGGCCCCAGGCATTGCTGATGCTGCTAGTCCAAGGAGCTTACTCTGATAATCAGTTTTAGGATGTAGATCTTATGTTCCTCTTTGCCAAGGGCAAATGAACTGAATTGTACAGACTTCCTTTTCTTTTGTAAGAAGCATTGCCTCTTCTAAGTAGACATCCACCAAATATTTATGTACTGTATCCATGGTGCTATGCACTGAGCTAGGGGCACTGGGGATAAATGAAATGGTCTCTGCCTTGGGGAACTCACAGTTGAGAGAGGATTAAAATAAGAAACCCACCAATTGTGATCTGATATGAGAAGTGCTGTGGTGATGTCAAGGGTAGGCTTTCTAGATATGCTATGAGGTGTGCAGTCTGAGCTTTTTCTCAGACTGTCTTAGCTTTATACCTACAGAAATAAGTGAAAGAAAATAAATGTTCTGCAGCTTAGGATTTTGTTAATGCTCAGATCAGTTTCCTCTCGTCCTTGACTTTGGGTATCCCAAGCTCTGTATTCAGACATTCCTGAACTGGCATTGCCAGCTCCCCACCCCAGCTTTTGTGGAAGAGTCCTTCCTCCATTTTTAAAATGCAATTTCAGATACTGTTCACTGTGGCAGCAGGATTTGTAAGAAGACCAAGTTAAGTGATCTTGGCTGAACTGATTTATGAGACAGCTTCAGAAATTCATGAGGTACCACGGGAACTTTCTGTAGTGGATCAGCATGCCGCTTTTCCTTCACTGCTTCAAGTATATCAGACATTTTGTGATAACACAGCAGTTTTTAGTGGAGCCTTCTAGATTATGGCCCTGCTGATTAAGACACTAAGACAGACCTGAAGAGAAAGAGAAGGGAGAACAGGATGTTACTTTTAGAAGCGCCTGTTATCCTAAGCTTGAGCAGGGACTTTGGGTGAAATACACTTATGTATAACTCTATTTATACATAGAATTCTGAAGGGCAAGTTTTTCTCTGGGGGTGATCTGATATGGAGTGTCTTGGGCCGTTAATAATGGTCCCATAATTTTAAGCACAATAAAATATTAGGTGTGTATATGTGAAAAATTGAGTGACATAGTAGTTGTCTCTCCTCTCTTTATGAAAACCTGTAGACAGAAACAAAGGATGTGGCCAAAACCAGTGACAGGTTACAGTGCTTTCCCTATTTTATTGATTGCTCATTTCTAGTCTCTGACCTTATTTGCTACTTATTGATCTAGTAGAAAAGCAAATAATTTTCCCTAGATAGCACTTTGTTGAGCTGGGCTTTGATGACTTGTCTAGCAAAGGGTTTTTAAAAAGTACTTACCTGCTGAGTGGCAGCCTGTCTACCATTTAATGTTATTATCTGTGAGCCTGGGGGCTCCTTTTTGGTAGGATTGCTGATGTCATAGGCTGCCTCTTCATTCTGCTTGCTTTCCTGCAAGATACCACACATGACCGTGGTCTGTTTTAATGGCCTCACAGTGCACACAGCCTTAGAGTTAACACAAGAAACATATGAGTGATCCCATTGGAGACAATGTGTTGCCGAGTCAATTCGGGTCAGCATCTGCCAACATGTCAGATTTTCACACTAGGTTGTATTTTGAGATTTTTATTCATGCTTTTGGGCTCAGATTTACTCACAAATAAGTTCTGAACTTCTAAGTGCTAAAACTGCTGAGTTCTTGACTGTCTGTGCTTGGGGAGGGGAAGGTTAAGGATATGGGGTAGGTATGTATGGGAAGGAAACAGTAGCACAGATCATCTAACATAGGAGGTAAGATAGATTTCCCAATGTCATGTATAACTTTGACTATATATCTTTTCTTATGTTTACATTTTCCTGTTTATGATTATACTCTTTTGGTTCATATTAAACTGGTGTTTATCTCCTAGGATGATATATGGCAAGGTGTGTCATAGGAAGCAATAGAAAAAGAATTTGGAGACTGGTCACTTATAATTCTTGAATAATATAACTATGTAGAGGTAAAAGCAAAGATTGATCCTGTCATTTGTGGGATTGATGGGTATTTTTGCTACTATGTTATTATTGTTCATTTCTGAGTAGATAATATATTCATATGATCCCAAAAGCAAAATTGTATTAAGAAATATATAGAGGAATGTCTCACTCTCATCCCTGGACCTGTGTACCCCATTCTTCAGCCTTTTATAACTACTTTATTAGTCTCTATTACATCTTTTGTAATTTCTCAAATAAATTATGTGTATACTCTCCTATTTGTGTATGCTCTCGCTTTTTCTGCCCTTTGTTATACAATATTTAGCATACTGTAAGCACTGTTCTGCATCTTGCTGTTTTGTAGTTACCAATATATCTTGGAGATCATTCCATCTCACTACAGAGAGAGCTTCCTTGTTCCTTTTCACAACTGCTTAATATTTCATTGTATAGCTGTACCGTAATTTACTTAACTAGTGTGACACTGGGGCTATTTACAGTCTTTTGCTCTTACAAGTGATGCTGCAGTGATAATTTTTTGTTTGTTTGTTTGTTTGTTTTTGTTTTTGTTTTTGTTTGAGACGGAATCTCGCTCTGTTGCCCAGGCTGGAATTCAGTCCATGATCTCGGCTCACTGCAACCTCTGCCTCTCAGGTTCAAGCGATTCTCCTGCTTCAGCCTCCTGAGTAGCTGGGATTACAGGTGCCCGCTGCCACACCTGGCTAATTTTTGTATTTTTAGTAGAGATGGGGTTTCGCCATGTTGGCCAGGCTGGTCTCAGACTCCTAACCTCAAGTGATCTGCCCGCTTCGGCCTCCCAAAGTGCTGGGATTACAGGCATACAGTGAATAATCTTGATCATATGGCATTTCATCCTGGGTGTGTGTTCAGTTCAGTTGTAGGATAAATTCCCAGAAGTGAAATTGTTACAGTGAATGTGCATTTGTAATTTTGATAGTCACTGCTAAATCCCTCTATAGAGGTTGTACCAATTTATATTCCCATCTGCTTAAGACTAGAGATTTCCCCACAGTCTTGTCAACAGGGTGGTGGTGTTAAACTTTTGAATTTTTGCCAATCTGATAGGAGAAAGTTGGTATCTCAAAGTGGTTTCAATTTGCATTTCTTATTATGAGTAATGTTGAGCATTATTTACTATGTCCAAGATCTGATAGTATTTCCTTTTGTGTCATCAACAGTCTGGTCATATTCCTTTCTTGTTTTTTCTATTTGATTATTGCTATTTTTTAATTTTAAAAATAAACTATTTTGGAATACTTACAGACTTACAGAAAAGTTGCAAAGATTATGGGGATTTTTTTTTCTTCTTTTCTTATGCTCTCATTAGCTCTGTTAATTAGGTTAGATGGTTTGAGGAAGGATAGTTCTCCTGGAATTCTGGGGCTTGTCATAGGTATGTCAGCCTAAAGAAGGATGCACATCCAATTCATGACTCCTGGCTGCCTCTGGGGATTTTCCATATGGAGTGACAGACTTGGGAAATTCTGCTGAGCTTCTGACTAGCCTCCATTGTGAGGCATATAATTCAGAGCCCATCTTCCATTATTCTTTTACTAGTATCAATTATTAACTAGAAAGGTTATTGAAGTGAAAACCTTGCCTCGAGTTTGTATTTCTTGAGATTTACTTCTAATAATAAATGTGGTTTTCAAGTGACTGAATCTTTCATAGACCAAGTTTCGAGCACATTAAATATTTGGTGGTTTTGCGTCCTCTCTGCATCACATGCTCATTGAGAGGATGAGTAGCTATAATTTTTCTGGAGCTTCAGGCTGTCATTCTGTCCTGTTAATTGGTTCTTGGAGTAAGGAGCTAAAATGTGGAGGCAGAAATGCTTTCCCAGATAGAGACATGCCTTGAAGCTTTGTGTCCTATAAGTGTCCACCTAGCCTGGAAGTTAAGAATGCTGGCTCTGGGATAAAACCTTGTGGATTCAGATTCCTACTTTGCCACTGCCAGATGTGTCACCTCGGACAAGTTATCTAACCTCTGTGTGCCTCACTCTCCCTGTTTATAAAATAGGGATTATAACAGTACCTGCCTCATCTAGTCGTTGTGAAGATTAAATGTGATAAGACATGTAAAGCACTTGGTACAGCCCTAGAACATTGTAAGTGCTCAATAAATATTGGCCTAAAAGTAGTAAAGGGCAGTGGTTTCAGAGGCCATGCAATAAAATAGTGGGTTATGTTGCATTTGACTTTTGTTGATTAACCTTTTTTCTTCCTCTATTCTTTACCTTGTGAGGCACTTAACCTACTAACTGAAATGCCATTCATTCAGCCAGTATTTGAGTGCTCAGCAAGTGCCAGACTCTAAACAAGATGATGTGTAAGATGCTGCAAGAAGCCCTCATCCCTTGCAGCCTGAGCACAGGTGTCTATAAACGCAAGGCTGATTGTCATCATTGCCATCCCCAGTATATTTTGTGAATACAAAAGAATGTAAGGTCACTCTCCTTTGACTGGGGTGATGAGGACATGCATTGTGAAAGGGGGAACTGTTAGAACTGGGAGCCATTCGTAGGTGAAATAAGGATAAGAGGGATATTATAAGCATTGATGCTAATTAGCATTTCTGTAGCATTTTGCAGTTTGGGAAATATTTTATGTATTTTATTTTATCTCAGTCTCATAAAATAGCTTTGAGGTATTATTATATCCAGTTTACAACTGAAGAGATGGGGAGTCAAATAGGTTATCTGACTCTCCCAATGCCATACAGCTCGTTGGTGCTGGAGTTGGTGTTTGAGTCCAGGTCTCCTAACTCTGAATCTCCAGGTGCTTCCCTCTGGTCTTTTGAGTGAAACAACTGGTACTAGCAGGAAAGAGAAGAGTATGTCGGCAAAAGAGAAACCTGGAATAGTTGCCAATTGTCCCTAGGTTTAGATCACATACTTCTAGGGCATCAGAGCTAGAAGGAAGATGAGATCAGTGCATCCTCTTTATTTGACTAATGGAAACATTGATGTGCTTGTGAGCGACTTCGAGGGGTCAGTGTGGTGCCGGAAACAGCTCAATGGAGAGGGTAGACAGTTCCCCTTGGATGCTTATGGGTGGTCTTCTGGGGATTGATTAGTTGCTGGTAAGGAAGGAGCTCATTTTGGGGAAAGTAGATACATAGATTCATAGAGGGAAAACGTGTATTCAGAAGCAGGCAGTTTTTCTGCAATATTTTTCTGGGAAACACAAATAAAAGGGCTGTAGTTTAGTATTCAGATGTGGTTCTGGCTGTGCAAGGATAAGGAGAAAAGGCAGAGGCAGGGTGAGAAGGAAGGAAAATGAGTGATTTGAAAGAAAGTGAGTGAGAAGTCTGTGAAAGGTACATACTTAGTATCTGTAGGGCAGTCATTTGAAATCCAGCGTACTTAGTATATATATATAGGAGGTCTTTGTCGTAGTTCTCTGACTGGAAGTGGACTGGACTGCCTTTGGTGTGTGTGAACTTCCATCATGGGGGTGGTGGTTACTACATGCTATTTCTAAGAGTTACACTTGTGGGGTGATTTCTCCTTTGGGTAGGAGGTTATTCTAGGCAGAGCTAGTGTGGATCAGCAACATCAGCCTCACCTGGGATCTTGTTAGAAATGCAGATTTGGGGACTCCTACCCTAGACTTACTGAATCAAAATCTCCAGTGGGTGCAGTTCAAGAATGTATATTTTAACAAGATCTCGAGGTCATTGGTCTGCATTTCAACGTTTGGAAGCATTGCTCTAGTGCAGAGGCTCTCCAGGATCCTCCTTTGGGTTTTCTGCTTATGTGATTAATGTGCCATTCACCAAACATTTATTGAATTTCACTTATGTAGGCACAGCACAAAGCCAACTCTAGCATGTATCCTACCTCTCCAGGAACTTGCATTCCAGTTGAGGAGACAGGATTGTTTACAAGTAACTATTAGGTTGGTGCAAAAGTAATTGAAGTTTTTGCCATTACTTTCAATGGCAATTCCAATGGCAGAAACCATGATTACTTTTGCACCAACAGTATAAAGACAGTGTTAAATGCTAGTACAGGAGACACAGAGAATGCCTGTGAAAGTGGAGGGTGGACGTTTTCATAGGTGTGTGCAGGGGCAAGTGGTCTTCACAGTAGGGGGAATCATTACTTCTGTGCAGGACTCCTGAGTAATTTTAATCTGTGGTTTGCTGCTGCTGTGCAAGCCCAGAGGCCTGTCTACAACTTGTTTAGCCTCCCCTAGCCCTTGACAGGGTCTACTTTATTGGCCTGATAAATGGTTAAAAATTGGCAGAGTTATGAAGATGACTCGTGGAAGGATATCCTCAGCATCTTCTTTTGGATTTCCTCACACCTGCACTGCTTCTTCTTAAATGCCTGCATATCCACCACTTTGTAAAAGAAAAAATTGATTTGTCACTGAATTTCCATGCCTCAGCCTGAGAGAAATGTAAATGTTGTACTGGCCTTTAGTACTCTGCCTTCAAGCCTAGATTTAGAGCTGATCATTATACTTTTAGAGTAGGCTAGGTATGAAAATAGCAGCAGGTTGAAGAGTCAGAGGAAGCTGTTTGCTCTCATCTGCTGGTTTGGTCAGGGTAGAAGTACGAATATTAATACAGTCCACTTAAACAATAAAATAGCTCCCAGGGAAGAGGAACTATAAACTTTAGTAAATATCAGAAATGTTAAGTGCTAAAAATAAAAGCTCTCTGCAGTTGTTTGGCTCTTTAAAGAGATTGTTTATTGGTCGAGAGTGCTAGTCTGTTTGGTCATGTTTTGCTAGCTTTTTAAAATGCATGTATGTAAATGAATGAGAATATAAGTTAATTAAGCAGGGCAATGTTTATAGAATGTGAAAATAGTAACCTGGCTAGTTAATTTAATTAAGTCCTTGGTCATTTTCTTTTTGAAACAAGTTTCATCTTGGGAGGTCACAGCATCCTGGCTGTTGTGCTTCTGAGCTATACCTTGATTCCATCCTCTCCTCTCTGTCATCCTTTTCTCTGGCTCAGTCACTTGCATTTGCCCCCTGACTTGTCACCCTAACTTCATTTCCTCTCTCCCAGCTGTTTACTCTGCTATGACAGTGGTCTTTCAGAAGTCCCAAACTCTGCTGTTGAACTGGGTTCTAAAAAACTTCAGAGGCTTCATGTTGTCCATAGGATATACTGTTTTCTAAACTCCTTAGTGTGCCATATTAGGCTCTCTGCAGTCTGGCTCTAAAATACTATTACAGCCTAATTTTCAGGCTTACTTTTTCTTGTGGTCCAGGCCACAGGACTATCTGCTATTCCCAGTACAAATAAAATATAACCAATAGCCACCCTGGAGTGGTAGGGACAATACAAATGCCTCAACAAGCATTGTCTGATTACACTATTCAATACAGGATCAAAGAGTTTTGTCATTTGCCCAAGGTCATGTACTTTGTGTTAGAGCTGAGATTCATATTCAGTATTTTGATATTCTGACTCGGTTTCCTGCTTTCATGTCTTTGTGCTTTCCTTGTATGTTTTCTTTCTTTTTTTCTTTTTGAGGCAGGGTCTTGCTCTGTCACCCAGGCTGGAGTGCAGTGTCTCAGTCACAACTCACTGCAACCTCAACCTCCCAGGCTCCAGTGATCCTCTCACCTCAGCCTCCCCAGTAGCTGGGACCACAGGTGCATGCCACCATGCCCAGCTACTTTTTGTAGAGACAGGGTTTCACCATGTTGCCCATGCTAGTCTCAAACTCCTTAGCCTGAGCTCTCTGCCTGCCTCGGCCACCCACAGTGTTGGGATTACAGGCATGAGCCATTGTGCCTGGCCTCGTTATGGTTTCTATGCCTAGAATGTCTCCTACCCTTTTTCTTCACAGACTTACAAATGTATAGGTGTTAGGTATTCCTAACAATGTGCATCCATAGGTCATCGGGCCTATCTCAATTTAGCCTGATAGTGTAAATACTAGTACTACTACTACCTAGTGCTAATACTAAGAGCTGATCCCAGATCTTAATTTTTCTTCATTTCCCCTCCAAATAATAGGCGGTTTATAAGTATTATGGAATGAATGCATGGATGAATGAAAGGATGACTGGATAGATGGATGATCAGTCCCAGTGGTTGGGTCTGTTTGTGATTTTACTAAGTTCAAGGCTGCAGGATTGCTATGTGGAAAGAATGCATATTATTTCAGCTATATCAAATAGCACCTAGGGACGGGCTGACAGGGAACAAATTGTCAGCCCCTTATTTGGATCCAACTGGAAATTCATCTGAAGAATTTCGAATGGGCCTATTCATGGGAAATTGCTTATTTTATAAGAGTTCATTTTCTAATTTGTGGCTATATTGGTTGGCTAGGGCCACTGTAACCAAGACCAGGTGACTTAAACAATGGAAATTTATTTTCTTGCAGCTCTAGAGGCTAGAAGACTGAGATCAAGGTGTTGGGAGGTTTGGTTTCTTCTGAGGCCAGTCTCTTTGGCTTGCAGATGGCTACCTTGCTGTTGTCCTTACATGGTCTTCCCTCTGGTCTCATACAACTGTGTGCAGATTTCCTCTTCCTTTAAAGACAGCTGCCATACTGGATTAGAGCCCACCCTAAAGACTTCATTTTAACGTAATTACCTCTTTAAACACCTTCTCTCCAAATATGGTTTCATTCTGAGGTACTGGGGATTAGGACGTCAGCCTACAAATTTTGAGGATCCCCCATTCACTTCTACGCAACCCATCCCCTCTGCCTTTTCCTCTTGTTTTCTTTCTTCTGGCAATTTTGTTTCACCCAAGGGCAGTCAGGAAGAGAAGTAAAGATAGAGGAAAAGGAAATTCATTTTGGGTGCAGTTCAGGAGGTGTAGTTGGGGTTGGGGATGGGCAGTGGCTGAAGCTATCAGTGGAAATGAGATTTTGATAATGCCTATAGATTAGTATTGCCCTGGCACATTCTGTGCTGGTTTCCTGGACAGCTGAAAGCTGGCTGTGTGTGTTGGAGGGCCCAGGAGGTATCTGTTCTGTTAGTAAGTGAGGGGGAAATTGATAATCCTGCAACTGGCCTGGAAAAGTAAGGAGTCTATCTTTGTCAGCTCTTCCTCCCGGAAGTAGCTCAGAGACTTGTTGAGCACACCTAGGGTAGAAGCCAGGATAGTTCAGTTTTGGATGCTCTGCCATGGCTAACACCCTGCCTGGCATCTAGCAGATGCTTATGAAATGTTTGTCAAATTGAATTACTTAATTTACTTGACTCAAATATTTTGTTCTTCTCCAAACCTTTTGTGAAGAGTTTTTTCTCCACCTTTGTTTGTTAATTCCCACCCTTCTCTCCAGTTCTCAGTTGTGGCTTATGTCTTTTCTTTCCATTCTCTTTGTAATTATCAGGTAATTTATTAAATGGAGACAAGCTTAACTAGACATTAAATAATTGCAGGTGTGCAGCTAACTGAGCCGCTGTCCTTTAACTAGGAAATCACAGCTGCTTGTGTTGTATTGTGTGATGAGATTACACTTCACCTCATTTGGTTACACGATATCTTGCTTATTGTAAGGTAAAAGAATGTTGAAGCTTCTGCTCTAAGCAGCACACAAAGGCTGGTACGTTCCCAGGAAACCAACATAAAAAAAAGTACTTGGAGGTTAGATCTGGAGCCTTTGCAGCCTCTGATGCTTCTTTTTTCCTGGAACTTTTCATTTCCTTTGCCTTTTTCTGTATAGAGAACACCTGAATTGCTCCTTAACTTGATACCTGTTTCACATTTTAAAATTTTCTTTTGGTCACCTTAACTGTAAAAGCAAGATTTTTCTGTGTCCTTCTAAGAGATTAGCAGTGGGTCCATTGGTTAGCTGTTTCTTTGCTTTTATTATCAGACCTCATCTGCATACTTTTTATACACATTTTCCCCACTGGTAAGAATTGTAGCTTTTATGAATATAAATTTTAGTCATAGGTTAAATTGCGATGTCACGGTTAAATTGTGATGTCACCAGTCTGTTTTCTTTGGCTAGTTTCATAATTAGTGACTATTGCTAGAGGTAGACACTAGCTATATAGCAAGTACCTAGCTCATTGCAGAACTCAGAGTATGCTGCTAATAAAGGATTACTTGATTGCTTGAAGGGTATGCGGGTATAAGAAACAGTCATCTTTCAATTGGTGTCAAAATTTTTATTTAAAAAAAAAGTCATGCTGCCACTTGCCAGTTATGCAACCTTGGGCATGCCACTTAAATATCTTAATCATTAGATTCATCATCTAGGTAGTTGTGAGGGTTAAAGAAATTCAACAAATATTTGAATCAACAATCTTTTGTGCTTTTCTGGATGCTAGGGATATATTTGTGAACAAAACAGAGTAAATTCCTATTCTTGTGGGATTAACATATATGAATCTGGTTTTGACTGTCAACTGGACAGAGTCCAGTTGGTGGGCAACATGATAGCTACCATTTATGGAAAACTTTTTAACTGAAATACGTGCCTAATAACACTAACTTTCTTTATTAGGGACATTTTAACCCCTTTTGGGCTTTGCAGAGTAGGTCTTAGAGAAAGCCCTTCTCCATACTTGTTCATTCAGTCATGTATCACATACAGTCATCCATTTTATGGTTTTGGCTGTTGTAAAGAGATGGCTAGAGCCTGTGAATCTGGGGTTTTGGTGACTCTTAGTCTTGGGATGCTTGCCTCTTCCTCTGGGTCATTACTTTATAGTCTGTCCCTGAGATTCCAGAAGGGGCTCAGAGAATGAGCTCCAACTGACATGTTTGAGCCTTTGAATCTCTTCATGAAAGCTCAGTTTGTTCAAGTAAAATCTGAATGGCTCAGAGAGGACACTATGGTGTTTAGCTTACCAAGCCCAGTCTGATATCACTGGTTTGTTGATATCTACAGAAACACACACAGGAAAAATATCCTAGAGCATCATATTGCTCAGCTTCCCTAAATTCTTTTTTCATGGATGCTTGAAAGAAAAACCTTTTTGAGTCTCTTCTTTTTGTGGATGACTAATAGAAAAAGACATTGGCAACTTTCAGAAGCATTGTGATAGCATTCTGATGGCATTCTGGTGTTCAGACATGGGAGGGTATTACCAACCAAACATCATTTCCTTTAGGGGACAGGAGGTAGTGGTCATCTGTGAGTCTAGAGCTGTCTTCGAGGGAAATGGCCGTGGCTCTTGCAAGGAGACAGAGATGTAATGCACCTCTCTCAGGCATGCAAGTGCTACATGTTATGTCCACAGTATTTGCAGTATTTAAACCAGGAATAACATGTAGTCTTCATTATTGGAAGAAAGAAATTAGGTCAGAGTTAGCATCCCATCATGTGATGCCAGTTTGTATTCTTTAGTTTCTGTACTTGCTTCTAGAGAGGGAGTAAATACTGTGTGATAATGAAGAAAGACATGTTTTTGTGACTTTTCTGATTTAGGACACTTTATGTTGTGGATGTTTTTTGAAGGATGTGGAATTTGGTTGCTTATTGAGAACCCCTTGAGAAAATCAGATTATCTCTGATACACAACCAGTCCTACATTGAATTTTTTCCATTTATTGCTGTAGAGACATGAACATTTATTTTTTATTGAAGCTGAGAGAGGCGTGTTATGTGGTTATCAGCTCTGCCAAAAGTAGCTCAGACATCCCTGATGACTCAGCTGATGCCCTTGCTGCCTGATTGGGTGCTTGTGTACTAAGTACTTGTTTCCTTGTTGAGGGCTAGGAATATGTCACAAAGCCCCATTGCTGTGAGGATTGTTGCAATGAGCAGACTTAGCAGAACTGCACAAGGCTGGCTAGAGGCCAGGTTTAGACTACCTTGGAAGAGTTGGCTTAAGGGCAGAGGAGAGGTTTAGAAAACTCCTTTCTTCCTCTTTGGTGGCATTAATCTTTGTGAAACCAGACTCAGATTCTTTTTGCACCTTTCCCAGGAATGGGGTAACATAGCTCTTCTTCCTGTGTGAATCACAGGAAGGGACTTTGTGTGGTTGCTGTGTGTTAATTGTAAACCACTGATGCTGCTGTCTAGGTGGAGTTAAAGTTGATACCAGCAGAGTAAGTTAGCCTGAGCAGGAGGGTTGAGTTCTGCAGTATGACCAGAAATTTTCACTTCATAGTGTTTCTACTGTAACTTCTCAACCTCAGTGTCAAAAAAAGGCACACCTGGCCATTTGCATTGTTTGGATATGTTTTAACCCATAAGAGTACTGTCCTCAAAGATGATGAATAGAGACATTTATAGCCCCTTGGAAATAAGCACATTTCTGAAACCACCCATCTGAGTACATACTTGTGCAGATAAACAGGTACTTTTGTTTATGCTCTGACTCAAGTGGAAAGGGCAAAGTAAGAGATTTTCCTTCTCCTGAATCTTTTCACTCTGAGGATTTTGTCCTTTAAATAAAATAAACTGGAACTGTAAACTTTATTATGGGAGGAGTGTGGGGGAGTTAGAAATAAGGCAAAATGCTCTCCCTGTTTCTCAGATAACTCTTGCTACCTTCTGAGCAGTGTCTCTTTAACAGATTTAATGCATTGCCTCAATAGCATCACACGAAATATATCACTACCCTTTTTAGTTTCTTCCCTTTAAAAATTTTCTTAAAAATGCCAGCACCTTACCAAGTCACTTAAATCAATCAATCCAAGTATGAAATGATCTCTGAAGTGACTTAACGCAAATGATTCTGACTTTACTACTTGGGAGACTTTTTTTTGAAGGCCAGCCCTCTAAATTGTGGAAGATCATTTTCTACCTCCCTATTGTCAAAAAACAAAGCAAAATCAAATTGAATAAGTCCCTTAATTCCCATAAGTAATTTCTAAATGATCTCTTTATATACTTTACTTGTATGCAGCTTGCAACTGAGTATCACTGTGAGAGCTACAGTTTGTCAGGGTTTAGATCTTAATTAGCTCATGAGATTGCATCCTTTTGAAGCTGTATACCACAGGTTGTTGGCTAGTTTTCCAAAAGCAATTAAAATGTCCACTGTTACAATTAAGCTTGTTACCGGTTGTATGTTCTAGTTATAAAATATATTTGGCAATTAAGGAAACTGAGATTGAGGCTTTTGGCTTGGCTCTTTGAGATGCAGTAGAGTGGCTCCCACCTTGATCTGTTAGGATGACTGGTGTGGGTGCCTGGATGGTGGGACATGTCTTAGTCCTTGAGTACCTATCTTTATGAGTAAGAGCAACCACAGGTTTTTACAAGAAAGCTAAAGTTAAAAGAATGTGACTTATGTCCTCACATATGCCGATTATGTCCTACTTCAGGAATCAAAACCTAAACTTCTAAGTTGCAGTCTCTTAGTTGAGAAGTCCTTTTTACATTCTCTTATCTTTAAGAAGATGGCTCGACTCTGACTGTGAATACTTAATCTGTTAAACTAACACCTCCATGGTGTGGTTTAAATTTCTGTCTGGTTGTTGAAAGGAAGGTGTGGGAGAAATGTTGCAGGTACAGGTGGTTAATGTCTGTTTCTGAACTGTACTGCATTTGGGAGTTGTTAAGCTATGTGCCCACCATCTCAGAGACAGATTTGTCTGAACTGGCCTGTGGAGGAAGATCTCATTGTCAGGGCTGGTCTCAATGGCAGATACAGTTCTTAGTGGTGTGCTTTGTGTATTGTGTCTTTTATTCTCCCTTTCCTCCTGCTCACCCTTAGGAATGTTTCCTTTTTGTGCCTTAACACCAGAACGGCATGGTGGCTGAGACCATGGGACAAATGAGTCACTTAGTGGGCAGATAGAAATCAGTATTTAAAGTATGATTGAGGTTTTTGTATTTATTTTGAAGTTCATTTAGTACACATGGAAGAAAACAGCACTTGGCTTATGTGGTTCTATCCCATTGCTTTGCCTGTTTGTGCCCCCATGCAATTAACATGAAAATGATGGTTTAAGAATGAGCTCATTTACATTTAGAACTGGGTAGGAACAGGGCTTCACAGGATGTTAAAATCAGAGAAAAAGAGAAAAGAGCAGGTGTTTTGTAAATACTATGTGGTTTTGAGAAATAGTGAAAAGGTTGGGTCTTATTTTAAATTTCCTTTTTCCAGAGTCCCTTTAAAGTTGTGATGAATGATATACATTATTTTCTTTATTGGGCAAAATATTAGAATTATTAGAGGCACATTTTTCTTGGGAAAACCACTGTAGTTCTCTGGACATTTTATGTTAACTGTATAATATATTAGTATAGAATAAATTCAGAGGCTTGTGGGTCTGAGGACATTTGCTTGTTTCCTTTAAATCCATTTATACAAACATTTCCTAATCTTCCTTCATAAGAAATTTTCCATAATTTATTTCTGGCCTTGTAAAAATAGAGGGAAAATAACCAATTAAATTACTAGCTCGATTCCTTACATGAGTTCTTCAATTTTTCCTAGGTACCAAACAAAATAAAACCAGTCTTTGTAACAGAGATTATCGGTTCTGAGGAGATGACCATCCACAAAGTATACATTTGTGTGTAATATGTGGTATGCATTCTGTGTGGTATTTTACAGTTAAAATACAACATAATTACCATAAAATAACGCATATGAAATGAGATGTAACAGTAAGATAAGATTGACTTTTAAAAATAAACAACCGAGAATAAACACAGCAGAATTCCTAATCAGCCTTACTCATAGGTCAAATTTGGCTTTGATATCCTTTCTCCATAAGCCATATTTAGGCATCAGTTCAGGATAATACCCCTTCTTTGTGCTCCCATAGCGCACTTCATCCTTCCCTCGTCATGGCACTTACTGTGCTGTATTGCTTATTTGGCTGATTCCTTCATTTGGCTATAAACTATTAGGATATGAGCAGATGTGATGTCTTTTTTCCCTTTGTCCTCTGAATTCTTTTTTTAAAAATTGAAGTAAAATTGACCTGCAATAAACCTATATTTAGTATACAATGTGTTAAGTTTTAACTTAGTGTTATCCATGAAACCATCTCACAGTGAGGATCATGAACACATTCCCCAAAGTTTCATCATGCTTCTTTGGAATACTTACTTCTACTTCTCTCTTTCCCTGTCTTGAGACAACCATTGATCTGGTTTCTATCATTATAGATTAATTGACACTTCCAACAATTACGTGTAAATGAATCTCATATAGTATGTACTGTTTTATTTTCCTTGGCTTCTTTCAGTGTAATTAAGATTCATCCATGTTGTAGTGTATATTGATAATTTCCTTTTTATTGCTGAGTAGTAGTATTCCATTGTATGGATACCCCAAAGTTTGTTTATCCATTTTTCTATTGCTGAGCATTTGAGTAATTCCAGTTTTTTGCTGTTATAAATAAAGCTGCTATGAATACTAGAATACTAGTCTTCATATGGATATCTACTTTTGTTTCTCTTGGGTGAATATGTAGGGTGGAATGGCTGGGTAAATGGGTATGTTTAACATTATATGAAACTGCCACAGTTTTCTCAAGTGTTAATACCATTTTACTTTCCCACTAGCAGTGTATGAGAGTTATAGTTCCTTCACATTCGTGCCAACACTTGATATGGTCGATATTGGTAAGATTTTAGCCATTCTAATAGGCATGTAGTAAAATCTCATTGCGGCTTAAATTTCCCTTTCCCTAATGACTAGATGTTGAGCATCTTCTCATGCTTGCTGTCCATGTATCTTCTTTTGAAAACCATCTGTTCAAATATTTTGCCCATTAAAAAAACCTTAGTTGTTTGTTTTCTTATTGAGTTTCAAGAGGTTTTGTTTGTTTTTATTGACACATGATTATGTGCATTTACGGGGGACAGTGTGATGTTCCAATATATGTGTATATTGTGTAAAAATTAAATCAGGGTATTTAGCACATCTGTCACCTCATACATTTATCATTTCTTTGTGACAACATTGAAAATTTCTGATTTTGAATACTACAATATACAACCCATCATTAGTATCAAATTTTGAAATATACAATCCAATATCATTAACTGTAGTTACCCTACAGTGCAAGAGAACACCAGAAATTATTCCTCCTATCTATCTGTAACCTTGTACCTGTTGACCAATCTCTCTGTGTTCCCCCGCTTTCCCTCCCCAGCGTCGGTAATGACTATTCTGTTTTTAAGATTTTTTTTTTTTTTTTTTTAAGAGGCAGACTCTGGCTCTGTCGCCCAGGCCGGAGTGCAGTGGCGCAATCTCGGCTCACTGCAAGCTCTGCCTTCCAGGTTCACGCCGTTCTCCCGCCTCAGCCTCCCAAGTAGCTGGGACTACAGGCGCCCACCACAACACCCGGCTAATTTTTTGTATTTTTAGTAGAGACGGGGTTTCACCATGTTAGCCAGGATGGTCTCAATCTCCTGACCTAGTGATCTGCCTGCCTCGGCCTCCCAGAGTTTTTTCTTTTTTTCTTTCTTTCTCTCTCTCTCTCTTTTTTTTTTTTTTTGAGATGGACTGTTGCTCTTGTTGCCCAGGCTGGAGTGCAGTGGTGCAATCTTGGTTCACTGAAACCTGCACCTCCCAGGTTCAAGTGATTCTCCTGTCTCAGCCTCCTGAGTAGCTGGGATTACAGGCGTGCACCACCATGCTTGGCTAATTTATGTATTATTAGTAGAGATAGGGTTTCACCATGTTGTCCAGGCTGATCTCGAACTCCTGACCTCAGGTGATCCACCCACCTTGCCCTCCCAAAGTGTTGGGATTACAGGCGTGAGCCACTGCGCCCGGCCTCAAGAGTTCTTTATGTGTTCTTAACTAAAGTGTTTTATTAAATGTATGATTTGCAGATAATATTCTTCCAGCCTGTGGTTTGTATTTTCATTGACTTAACGGTATCTTTTGAAGAATAGAAGTTTTAAATTTTGATGAAGTCCTAATATCAGTTTGTTCTTTTATGGACTATGCTTTTGGTCTCATAACTAAGAAATCTTTGCCAATTTAGGGTTACAAAGGTTCTTCTAGAAGTTTTGTCATGTTAGGTTTTACATTTAGGTCTATGATTCATTTTGAATTAATTTTTGTATATAGATTGAAATTTTTTTTTTAGATGGGGTTTTGGTCTGTTACCAAGTCTGGAGTGTGCAGTGGTATGATCACCGCTCACTGCAGCCTTGACCTCCTGGGTTCAAGTGATCCTCCCACATCATCCCCTCAAGCTGTAGCTGGGACTATAGGCATGCACCAACACACCCAGCTAATTGTGTGTGTGTGTGTGTGTAGAGACCAACTCTCCCTATGTTGCCTGAGCTGGTCTCGAACTCACAAGCGATATTCCTGCCTCAGCCTCCCAAAGTATTGGGATTACAGATATAAGCCACTACACCCAGTCTAAATTTTTTTTTCATATAGATATCTAATTATGTCAGCATCATTTGTTGAAAAGACCATCCTTTTCCATTGAATTGCCTTTGTACCTTTGTCAAAAATTAGTTGTGTATGTATGTGTGATCTATGTAAAAATTCCTTATTCTGTTCCATTGGTCAGTGTGTCTGTCCCTTCCCAAATACCCCACAGTTTTGATTACTGAAGCTTTATATTAAATCCTAAAATTTAACAGTGTGAGACTTTCAACTTTGCTGTTTTTCATCCTTTTTTTAACTCTTCTACTGGTTCCTTTACCTTTCCATAGAAATTTTAGAATCAGCATTTCTATGTCTACAAAAATGTCCTTCTGGGATACTGACTAAAATTAAATTAAATTTATATACCAGTTTGGGGAGAATTGTTTATTATGTTGAGTCTTCTAATCCACAGTCATTCTCTATTTATTTTGGTCTTTCTGTAAGTTTTTTTAGCAGTATTCTTGTAGTCAGTATTCAGCATACTTATATATATACACACACACACACACACACATATATGTGTATATGTATATATATTTTACATTTGCTCTTTTTATGTAACTTTAATTCAAAAGGTACAGAGACTCTTCCTTAGTGCTGTTCTTAAGACATGTTTATATGACATCTTTCCATTGACATCTTTGGTCGTGTTCCTGCAGTATCCTCAGTTGTGCTCACCATTGCTGAACTCACCTTTGCAGCCAAGTTTCATTTTGAGTCAAATCTACCATAGGAGGTCATTTACTAGCTGAGAAATCCCCCACTTAGATTGAACAGAAATGAATCACTTTAAAACAATTGATACAGCTCCTCTTTTGGCTTGTATAATTTTCTTCAGGCATAAGCAAAAAAGAAAAAGAAAAAAGAAAAAGTGATTTCAAACATCTTTAGAGTAATTGTAATCCAGCTATGATTGAAAGAAGAATTGTAAGTGGTTAAAGAGCTGACTGACCATATTGGTGGCTCTTGAAACACTGTCAGCTTTTCTTAACCAGAAGGCAATCAAGGACATACTTGAGGTTGGGAACAGATATTTCATAGGCCACTGGAGTGCTGCAGTGGAAGGATTCCCTCTGGATCCTTGGTTCACAGACAGGGAAGGTGAAGCCTGAAGAGACTTGGTTACTTGGTTTCCTTGGAAGATCATATGCTCAGTGAAGTCTTCCTGAAAACCAGCCTTTTCCCATCAGAAACTGCAGAGACATAGTACTTCTCATTCAGCAGGTTACATGGAGTCAGGGTAGGCAGTTAAAATGGAGAGATGAGGGATTGGTGTTCGGTAATGAGAGCAAGGGTAGTCATAGAACTCAGAGATGATGTGACCAGCAGGATCATTATGCAGATTTCCCAAGAGGGACAAATGTGGATGATGATTGCTTACATAAGCTAGTGGAGTTAATTTCTGTCAGACACTATTCTCAGTGATTTTGTATATGAACTCATTTAATTTTCTCAACAACCTTGTATGGTATAGGTACTGTAATTATTTCATTTTGTGAATGAGCAGAAATTAATCACAGAGGTGCCAGAGAACCTTTCTAGTAGGTAATGAAGGTATGAGAGGAACCCAGGCAGTCTGGCTCTAGAGCACAGGCTCTTAACCACTGCACTGTCTGACTGATGGCAAAGAGCATGTCTATTAAGAAAGCCTATGGGGAAATGGTCACCAAATCCCTCTCTAATTCTTGGGGACCCCAAGTTTCAGGGTTTTTTGGTTTTAGAAATAAGGGAAACTCCTGTCAATGATAAGATTGACATTTGTCATTTTTGGAGTTCTAAATGTAAAGGTCTTTGGAATGTATAGGTTTTCAGATACTCTGTGTGTGTGTGTGTGTGTGTATAAGTTCAACTCCTTCAAAAGCCCCATCTGTCTCACAATTGCATTTTTTTTCACACTGCATTTCACCCTACTAATACTCAGAGCTTAGGTTTTAGGGAGGTGACTAGGATACTGTTAATTAAAAATATATGACCTGATTAGACAAATTAAGAGAAATTTTAGATAGGGAAAAGAAGCAGGACAAGGACTGAACTACTAAGAGATAGTAAAAAAACCAAGGTGTTTTTCTTATTCTCAGTCACTTCACCTTTTACGTCTGACACTAGATGTGTGGTGGGTTTTCCCCACACACCAAGCAGTTCTCCAGAAGACATGAATTAATTAGTTGAGCTCATTCAATTTAATTTTGACACTATGTACCAGGCATTCTGACACTGTCTACCTGGAGATAGTGTCAGATCCCACAATCTCAGGGCTCCGTCCCACGCAACTGCCCCTGACTTCAGACACCAATTGCAAGTTCCAGGTTATGATGTGTACTTCTGACCAACCAGCTATAAATAGGGGTTCTCATGAACCCCTCCTCAGGTTTGATTAATTTGCTGGAGTGACTCAGAGAACCTGGCGGGGGAGGGGGGGGAACTTTGCTTATGTTTGCCCACTTATTATAAAGAATATTACAAAGGATACAGATATGAACAGCCAGATAGAAGAGATGCATAGGGCGAGATAGGAGAGAAGGGGAGTGAGTGGACTTCTATGCCTTCCGTTGACTTGTCACCCTTCTGGAAACTCCACGTGTTTAGCTCTTGTGAAGCTCATTTAAACCCTGTCCTTTGGGGTTTTTGTGGAGAATTTATTACATAGGCAGGATTGATTACATCGTTGGCCATTAGTGACTGATTCAACCTTTAGTCTCCTCTCCTATTTGTTTTAAACGGTTGTTTCCAAAGTTTTTTTTCCTGCCATTTGAGGAGGACAGATTCAGGCTTATATCAAAATGGAATTAAATGTGCCATTGATTTGGAATGGGGCAACCAGAGCTGACTGCATGGCTGTGTATATTTATTTATATGGGGTCAGGTAAAAGCACTTTTAAAATAAGCAAGTATTAGAGATCAGAGGTTATGGAGCAGCTGCTGGCTCTGGATGACAAAGCATTCCTGGTGGCATTTGCCACCATCTCTCTGGGTTTGGGTGTTAGAGAGTGTGAGAGTTGGCCTGATGGCGTTTGTGTTTGTGGCCCTGTGTGGAAACTTTATAGCATTTCAGCTGTTCTAATCTGTGCAGGCACAGAGCCATGACTGACCATAACTCTTAGGGGAAATGAGGACAGAAAAGTCGAACAGCATTCTGTACTGTGTAGAGTATGGAGACCAGAATGAAGAGAACAGAATGAAAGGAAAAAAAATTTTTTTTGATGTAACTTGCTTCAGTGTTTCCATTGTTTGGGAAACAATTCCTATAGAAATGACATTTGTGCTTTGTGAAGGGGGTGGAGGTAGATTTTCTGGAGTGTAATTTTCTGGAGTGATTCCTTATTGAAGGGGGAAAACAAATGATTGGAAGGGCTCTCACTCTGTCTCTCTCATGCATCCCCACACCCCCAAAATATGCACTGTCCTTGTTTTTCTTAAATATAGAAACTATGCACAGGGCAGTTAGAGTTCATCCACTCTTTTACTCATTGGATGAGATTATTAAGTGATAAGGCCATTTACTGCTTAGCATGAGAATCTTATTGTCCCGGCCAGCAAAGGAGGCCAAAGATTTCATCTGAACTTTACCTCTTCAGTTCAAGCCACCAAAGATCTATTGGAGCCTACTATGTACCAGCTATAACATATGGCATATAAAGGCTAATTTTAACAATTATGTTGCCGTTTATGTTGTTGGTCTGGGTAGAAACCCAGTCTTCCACTAATCCTTACTTTTCCTATAACACAAAGATTATCATTGATGAAACTTATATTACAGATTATTATTTTAAGCTATTCAACAAATATTAGACATTTTCTTAGAGAATGGGCATATCAGAAATTTTGGTGGATATGTTGGTTTCCTATTTGCTGCAATAATAACTTAACCACAAACCTAGTGACTTAAAAACAACACAAACTTTTACATTTTTGTAGGCTAGAAGTCCAACATCGATCTCACTGGGGTAAAATCGATGTCAGCGGGGCTGTGTTCCTTGTAGAGGCTCTAGGACAGATTCTGTGACCTCCTCTTTTCCAGCATCTAGGTGTGTGTGGCTCTTCCCTTAATCTTCAAAGCCAGCGACAGCAGATTGAGTCCTTCTTAAAATGCCATCTCTTTGTTTCTCTTTTCCATAGTTACATCTTCCTCTTCTACTTTTAAGAATGCTTGATTACATTGGGCCCACCCTGACAATCCAGGGTAATCCCCTTATTTTAAGATCTGCTGGTTAGCATCCTTAATTCCATCTCCAACCTTGATTCCCCTTTGCTATGTATAGTAACATCTTCATAGGTTCCAGAAATTAAATGGACATGGACATCTTTGGAGAGCCATTATTTCTACCTATTACAGTAGGGTGGACTTTCCCCAAACTTTGCTCTTTCCCCACTCAAGTGAAATTGTATAGTGCCCTGTATTAATTCTTTGCAAAATAAATTGTTACCTATGAATGTGTCTTGTGTGAGTGGTGGGAGGTTTGTCACTGCTGAAAGCCTCACTCTTCTTCACTGTGACAAAACCCCAGCCACTGAAGAACTTAATGATTAGTTTTGTACAATCCCAGTGTTCAAGGAAGCTAGAGATCCTCTTAGCCAGCCCGCCCTGCAGGAGTTTTGCAGACACATTGTTACATCTCTTCAAAATGGCTGTCCCACCTTTGCTTACATGAAATGGCCTGCCTTGGCAGATAAACCTTCTTTGAACAGTTCTGTTTTTGTAGGATAGTTCCTGCTTTATATTGGGGGAAAATATTTCTCTTTGTGGGTTTGTAGACCCTACTGGTTCTTGTTTAACTCTCTGGGGTCATATTGAAGAAATCTAATTTCCTCTTTCACACTTGAAGCCCTTGAGATTTTTTTTTTTAAAGATAGTTCTCATATCCCGCAAGTATCAGACTTAAAAAATCTCAATTTCTTCAACTGGGTCTCACATAAAACTGCCTTGAGACTTCTCTCCATCCTGTTCCTTCTCCTGAGTATGATACAACATGAAGAAGGGGAGACTGAAGGAAGATTTAATAGGAGGCTTTAAATGCTGGGGGAATTGTCATACAGAAAAAACTGGTAAGGTCTTTACCTTTACCATGGAAACAAGAAATCACAGGCTTATATCGTGGCTAAAGAGATTTAATTATCAGGAAACCTGTCTTAACCTTATGGATTTGGTGTCAGGAAACCTGTCTTACCTTGTGGATCATGCAGTGGACTGCCTGCTGTGGGAAGTTGAAGGATCTTTTGCCTCAGTGTAAGACAGGTCTTCAAGCTCAGAATTCGTATATTTTGTATAAGAGATGTTGCTTTTAGTTAAATGTTTTGCTTAAAGTATTCTTGTCATTGCTTGTCATCTATGCCTGATGCCTGAATTTCCCTCTTGTGTTGGTTCATTGGATGTAAGGCATCATCATGACTGCTGTTAATCATAGGGGGAAGGAATATGGTTCAGGGCTTTATGAAGGAAGGGAAACAGTGGCATAGCACAGGATAATTAATAGCAAGTGGAGTGACAGTTTGATTCCCTGGTAGGGACCCTGGCATTGTTGAAGGAAAAAAAAATCACTTTATTCTTTCATAGAGAGAGGCAGCTGTAATTCTGGTTGGATGGAATCCAATTAAAAGGAACTGACATGCAAATTGATGATGAGACAGTGTGAGCATAGAAGTAGTCCAAGAAGAGTTCTGTAAGAAATGGCAGAGAAGAGTGTAAGTAATTTGGCATGGTAATGTGTGTAAGAAAATGGAAAGCTGGTGGGTTGGCTACCTGAACATTTATGTCTGGAATCTCAGCCAGCAGAGAACAGGAGACTGGTTGGTTTGGTAGAGTAGCTAACAAAACTTTCTGGTGTTTTGAGTTGAGGTCTACAATTTTAGGAATTATAGCCTTTCATAATAGAATGAAATACAAATCAACTCTTGAAGGTTATAGGCTTTCAAATTGGTGGTGGTTAAATATAATATTCTCAAGACTCTATGATGGGAGTCCCAGACTGGCTCTTGAAAAGAGGATCTCATTGTACAGGTGTACTTCACCTGACCTAATGATGTATTCTCAAAGATTTGTGTGAGAATTGGCTCCTAAATTTAGGATGAAATAGGAGAGCTTGCCATTTATAGTAATGCTATTATGAATCATTTTCTAAAGTAAAAAATCCTTTTATAACCAAAGTCATGCCCAATTTATCTTTTAAGTAAATTCATAAGTCCACATATTAGATTTGCTTAAACCAAAGGTATTTTTCTTTGAAATGAAATAATTGTAGGGGCATGTAACAGTTAAGCTTTAGAGTAACAGAGGAAAAACTGGGTAAGATTTTATAAGTCAGTATATTGCTTTTTAGGTAGGAAATTCTGCTTAAGAAGTCAGACAGCTTCTGCTGTTACTATGGGAAAAGGAGAAGGCTGCCCAGCGTATTTCAGGGAGATTTACTAGGATCTCTTGGGAACTGCAGCAGAAATCACTACGAAATATTTTGAGGATAGAGGAAATAGGACAACAGCGTTTACTAGGTTTTACTCTGAAGAAAGCTAAAGAAGGTGAAATGGAGTTCATCTTGAGAAAGCGGTAAAAGATTGAGAAGCTAAGAAAAGACTTACACAGCAGCAACAAGAAGAGACTGGAGTAGTGGGCAGAGTTTCCGGTCAGCAAGAGAGCACCATCCAGTTGTCATGCTGGTTAGCAGCAAGGAACATTAACGAAGGAGATTAGGAATGACCAGGGTCAGTTTTTGTTCATCCAGGTTTGAGCAGGGTATTGCTTATGATTCTCCATGCAGTTTTGCCTCCCACAATCTCTCTCTGATCTTTCCCTCCTGATCTGTTTGAGTACTGTAGCAGCCATGCACTCTCTGCTGAAGGGTATCACGTTTACCTTTCACTGTGCCTAGAATGCTCTTCGCCTCAAGCCTCCCTTCTTCACTTGATTCAAGTTTCTGCTAGAAGCTCCCTTATCAGAGAGACCTTTAGTGACCACTCTGTCTGAAGGAGGCAGACACTCTTCCCTTATTCCGCTTTACTTCATAACATTCATTACCACCTCATACATGGTGGTTTAATGTTTCCCCAGTTTTCTCTGCTAGAAGTAAATTCTTTGAGAGTTCAGCTTCCGTTTCTTTTGCCCATCACTGTATTCCCAGTACCTAATTCATATAAAAATTTGTGGAATGGATTTTTAGGGTATCTCCTGCTATCACTGTGAGAAGAGCTGAGAATGAGGAGTACAGGACTCAGCCCTTGTTCTATGTTATGCAATATATTATATGGTTATACTAAGTATAACAGCCTGAGGACAGAGTGCTGTGAGCTTTGAGAAATAAGCTAGAGATGGTCATCACAGAACTGGATCTTGAATGATAAAGAGGAGTTTTGTTCTGTGGTGGAGACAAGGAATGATCTTCTAGGCTATCAAAGCAGGGTGAGTGAAGTTGGAGAGTTGTAGAAATGAGTTTTGTGTTTGGATGTCATTGAGTGATTTTGATGTGGCTGCTAGAGCACAGGTGCATGGGAAAGCATCACAAAGGGGCCTGAGAGGTAGGGTTGGGGAGGACATGTAAAACATGTGGAGATCTGATTGGTAAAGTTATTGATAGGAGTTTGGACCTTATCTTTTGGGAAGCAAGGAAGTAGCAATATCCAAAAGAGGGTGCTTACGGATGGATTGAAAGAGGGAAGGTTATAGAGGGGATAGAGAACAAAACGGGATATGACTTTCCCAACCCAGAAATGCATGAGAAGGTTGGGGATCTTCACAATGAAAGACAAAAAAAAAAAAAAAAAAAAAAAAAGAAAGAAAAGCAATTCTGTTTATGGATATATAGCAATATACTGTGTATAGGTGGTGGCTATTAGAAGACTAGTAGTTCTTGGAACTGTTCCTTTTTTTTCCTCAATAGTAGTAAAGCTGTGTCATTGGGATACAAAGAGGGAGGAGAAGGCTATTTCCATTCTTAGAATAGAAAAATTGGAAAATGCCTTGGCAAATGGAGGTATTCTTATTCTCCTTTTTTTTTTTTTTTTTTTGAGATGGAGTCTCGCTTTGTCACCCAGGTTGGAGTGTAGTGGAGCAATGTCAGCTCACTGCATCACTGCAGCCTCTGCCTTCTGGGCTCAAGCGCTACCATACCTGGCTAATTTTTTTATTTTTATTTTTTAAGAGATGGAAATTTGCCATGTTGCCCAGGCTGGTCTTGAACTACTGGGCTCAAGTGATCTGCCCGCCTTGGCCCCCCAAAGTGCTGGGATTACAGGTGTGCACCACTGTGCCTGGCCATACCTTATATGTTAAGCAGCTACGTGACCTTGTGCATTTCATTTACCTGTGTTTCATTTGTCCTTTCATGGAGGTAGACTTTGCTGATATCCTTTCATTGCTGATGTGCAGAACAGAGTATGCTGCTTGGGAAATTATAAACGTACTTTTGTTTGAAATATTGGGTAATATCAGAAGTCCTTTGCTTTAATAGAAGTAGATCTGGAATTGCTTTTTTTTTTTTTTTTCATGGAATGTGGTAACACCAAACCATCTGAGCTACTCACACCGATTTCCAGAGGAAAACATGATCATTTCCAGGAGGTGGCCTGCACGGTTTTTAAAGCCAGACAGTGGCTTTTTGCTGCTTGTTTTCTACAGGTCAAAACACATCCCATTTCAGCAATTGGTGAGTGCTACCATAGAGCTGTTCAGAAGCAAGAGGGAGGATTGAATCATGTTGTACGTGCGGCTGCATATTAACCTGCAGGTCATAGCAGTCCCTGTTCCAAAGGGCTGTCTGACACTTTATCCTCATTCTTACTGCCTGCATCATTCACAGCAGCCAGTGTAGGACTCTCCCACTTTAGCCTTGATCATTTGGAGTAGCAGAATTGTGGTCTTATGTATATATAGAATGTTATATAGGCTACATGATTCTCACACACCTTTTTAGGAAGTTTGGGCAACCTTACATATTGGAATTCTTTCCTCTTTTTCAGAAGGAGGAAAGAAATGTGTAAGGATAGCTTTGAAATAGATCCATTTTGCAGGGTTTAAGTCAGGCAAACCCCAGACCAGCTTAATAGTTAATATTAAGTTACTGGAGTTTGAATGCCTAGGTCCCAATCTGAGCTTCACCATTATTAGCTATATGACCATTAGCCAGTTTCCTCAGTTTCCTCATTTGTTAAATGGTGATAATTATAGTATCTTCCCACAGAGTGGTCCTGAGGAATCAATGAGTAAATACATGTAAATCACTTAGACCAAGTACTGGCATTATGGATTCTCTGACTGTTAGCTGTTTTATTCCTGATTTTCTCATAGCCACTGGCATTTCTAAGACCTTGCAAGAACCCCTGGTCACTTTTCTGCCTGCTATCTTTAACTAATAGAATTCAGAAAGTGACTTGGTGGCAGAGTGCTAGAAATGATTCAGTGGGTAAGTAATGGACTAATGAGCTTCACACCTCAGTCCACTGGCATCATATAAGAAGCGACTCATTGTACTCTAATGGTAGTTTAGTAAAATGGATGAGTAGTTTCAGTCTGCCTCCTCAGGCTGCAACAGAAAGTCAAGCCAAGCAGCCAGGAATGTCTGGGAATCACCTGGAGAGAGGACAGACATCTGAAGCACAGTGGAAGGTGATAGATGAGTGGGACCCAGGAATAAACTACAGAAGCAGTGTGGATTGTGTTGATTCTAGCAAGCAGGAGGGGTCCTCGTGGTATTTCTGAGCATAAGCTGAGGGATTATGTTAATGTGGGGGGAAAAAATCACCGAACTGGGAGAGAGTCAGACTTCCTTGGGTGTGACCTTTGCCCTGTCACCAACATCGTATGTCACATCCCCATGGACGAGTCACATTTTCTTTCTAACTTTGTTTCTTTGTCTGTAAAATTATTAAATGATTTCTTGACTCTTTCTTTTCTATATTCTTTTTAACGATTTCATTAGCTTTTAATAACTATGTGGGGAAAGGAGAGCAACCTGCTATAGACCTTGGCCTGTGTGAGTCTTTAATTTTGTTTTTTGTTATTTCAAAGAAGTTCTTGTTCAAAAGACCATGAGACATTTCATCATTGGACTTGTGAGGGAGTTGTCTCTTTAATCTCTCATGTTTTCTTTTTTCCCTACAAATGATACCCACAATACTGCTGTTGTCTTGTGCTCTCTGGATCAGCACTTTTCTGGAGAAATGAAAACATTGCACTTTTAAAGGCACAGAAAGCAAAATTACTGTAGCATCAGGATTCAAGGTTACAGAATTGGTTAACTTTGTGGTTTGTTTTGCTGAGCTGAATGAAAAAGATTTGATCAAATGTTACTGCTTAGGGATAAATATTAATCACCACAAACTCTCTCAGTGGTTATTGTCCCCCCTTTTGCAAAAACTTTCAAATTACGGTCTGGGACTTAGATTTGATTGTCAGCTGAATATGGGCATGAAATATGTGGAATAACCAGATAAAAGACCCTTAATTGGTTGTAGAGAAACAACTCTTTGGGGGTCCATGTCCAGAGAGAGAATTGGTTCTGTATTATTGATTTGTATCATTATTTTGATTAAGTGTCTAGCAGTTGCTGTAGACTTTTATAACATTATATAATAGAATTAGTATTAGAAAAAAGTAATCAAAGGTAGGTTTTTTTAAAGATACAAGAACTGAAGTTTTTAATCTTCAGTCCTTCATAGAGAAGGATTTATTAGGTTTGAGAGTTCTCAGTACCAAGTAAATTTTAACCGCAGACTTAAAACATGAGTACACTCACATATAGTAACCCCCTCCTCTGGCCTGGTTTTGTTCTCTATTCCAGTTGACTTTGCTTTAGGGGAAAGGAGGGAGAGTATTGGTATTAATTTATTTGAAAAATCAGTAGAAATGTGTCAGACACTTACTATATGCCAGGACTTACATTGATACATAAGAGGTGGACCCCTGTCCTTATGGAGCCCGCTTGAATCAAAAAGTAAACATATGATTAGCATGCAAATAGATGGCTATAAGAATGTGATGGGCATGCTGTTGTTTCTAGCAGGTTGCCTACCACATGGTCTATATGTGTTAGAGATATGCATTAGGTACACAGAAGAGGGTGCATTTGTGGCATAGAGAGAGATTATAGGAATCTTCATGAAGGAAGTGACATGATGATGATATTTTAAATGACAGGAAGGAGTATGCAAAAAAAAAAAAAAAAAAAAAAAGGCAGGGTTGACATTCCAGGCAGAAAGACTAGTATGGACCGAGACATGTGGACATGGAAATGGTTGGCTCCTTTTGGGGTACTGAAAGTAGTAAGTGCAATGAAGCTGGAGAACTGGGTTTGTCTTAAGGGGCTGTGAGAAATGAGGGTCAGAGTGTAGGCTCCTATGAAGGCTGACTGGTCAGACAGGTATGCTGGTAAGTTGTACTGAGAATAGTTGCCAGCTGTCTCATATTTCAGCATCTCTTGAAATAGATGTATACTGTGATGTGCAAGTTCCAGGATCCAGTCAGTTCATGAGCATCCAGTTAATGTGCCTGCAGGATTTGGGCAACAATATATATAGGGTGTTGTGTGAAAATATTGGATATGCATAATTACAATCTCGGCTTGCATAAGAAATCATTGTGATGCAGGAGGGAAGGGTAGAAAAGTTACATTAACTTGTTTTTTTCCCTCCAATGCAGTGCTTCTCAACTTTGCTACAAATTAGAATTACCTGGGGAATCTTATTTATTTAGGATATTGTTTACATGCAGTGAAATGCACAGATCTTAAGTGTACACATCAATGAATTTTGGCAAATATACCCATGTAGCACACATACCCATCAAGTTATAGACCATAGTCAGAACCTGAAAAAGTTTTTTAGTTTCCAATTTGAATCAATTCCTACCTACCCCTCCCAAATGTAACCACTGTTCTGATACCTATTAACATAGTTTAGTTTTGCCTGTTCTTGAATTTCATGTGAATGGAATTATACAAGTATGTGCTCTATTGTGTTTGCCTTCTTCTGTTAACATAATGTTTTTGAGATTGTTCTATATTGTTGCATGTCAGTGTTGTTTTTTTTTTAATTGCTTAATAAGTACTCTGTTATATAGTATATCACAATTTGTTTAATCATTTTCCTGTTGGTGAACATTTAAACTGTTTCAGATTTTTGGCTATTATGAATAAAGCTGTAATGATCAGTCTTGTAAAATTTTTTTTTCTTTTTTTTTGTAGACATAGGTCATAATTTTTTTTTTAATGTAAGTGCCTAATTGTGGAATTGTGTTATAGGTATGTCAGTATATATTTAACTTTATAAGAAACTGCCAAACAGTTTTCTAGAGTGGTTGTACCATTTTACATTCCCTCCTGCATTGTATGAGAGTTCTTGTTCCATACTGTCAACCATTTGGTGTGATAAGGCTTTTTAATTCTAGCCATTCTAATGGGCATAATATAGTATTTCAGTATGGTTTTAATTTACATTTCTCTGATGACTAATGATGTTGAGCACTGCTTTTTTTTGTGAAGTGCGTGGTCAAATTTTTTTTGGCCATTTTTAAGTTGTTTATCTTTATGTTATTCATTTATAGGGCTCTTTATATACTTTGGATACAAGTCCCTTGCCAGATATATGTAATATGAGTACTTCTTTCAGTCTGTTACTTGCCTTTTTAGTTCCTAATGGTGTCTTTGGATCATCATAAGTTTTTAATGTTGATGAAGTATAGTTTATCTTATTTTTCCCTTATATAGTTCGTGTCTTTTGTATCCTCACTAAGAAATCTTTTCTTACCCTAGGTTATAGAAATATTCATCTTTGTTTTCTTCTAGAAGCTTTATTTACTTTTTTGTTTATGTTCCATCACAGATTTTTGTGTGTGATGTGAGGTAAGGGTAGGGGTTCATTTTCTCCATACGTTTATCTAGTTGTTCCAGCACTATTTGTTGAAAGACCTTCCTTTCTCCATTGAATATCCCCGGCACCTCTCTTGAAAATCAGTTGCTTGAGGGCTGGGCGCAGTGGCTCACGCCTGTAATCCCAGCACTTTGGGAGGCCGAGGTGTGTGGATCACAAGGTCAGGAGTTCAAGACCAGCCTGGCCAATACAGTGAAACCCCATCTCTACTGAAAATACAAAAATTAGCTGGGTGTGGTGACGGGCACCTGTAATCCCAGCTGCATGGGATGCTGAGGCAGGAGAATAGCTTGAACCTGGAAGGCAGAGGTTGCAGTGAGCTGAGATTGCACCACTGCACTCCAGTCTGGGCGGCAGAGCGAGACTCCATCTCAAAAATAAAAATAAAAAATCAGTTACTTGTTTATGTCTATTTCTGTTTAGGTCTATTTCTGGACTCTCTGTTCTGCTTCACTGATTTATTTGTCTGTCATGCCAATATCACACTGTCTTGTTTATCTAGCTTAATAGTAAGTCTTGAAATGCAGTAGTGTGAATCCTCCCACTTTGTTTTCTTTTCAAGGTTGTTTTTACTATTCTAGGCCATTTTCTTTTTTATATAATTTTTAGAATCAAATTGTCCAATTCTTAAAAAGAAAGGTAGCTAGGGTACTTTACATTACAAAATCTCTTGATACCCAGACCATACTTCATCCCAATTAAATCAGAATCATTTAGAAGTGAACATAATCTGGTTCGTTCCCTAGATTCTTCTGAGCGTAGCCAAAATTGAGAACCTATGTACTAATGGGATTTTAGTGTGTACACTAAAAAAGATACTGTCATGGATTGCTGGGATGGAAGCCATTCCAGTGGAATATATGCGTAGGAGCTGACGTGGGCCCCTACATGAAAGAAATTGTTGATGCTTATGGAACCAGGAGAGCTGATTGAGGAAGAGAAGGAGCAGGAGTGAGAAGCCTTGTGGTCCAGGTAGTAGAGTTCCCTTTCCTGGGGCACATGGAGCCCCATTGCTGAGGCGCTGCCTTGAGTGGCTCCTATTCCTGATTATTCAGGGTATTCCCGCCCTAAACCTGCTGCAGCGCAGCCAACAAACCACCAACTTGAAATCTACGGAATACTCTTAGTAGAGCGTGTGCATGTACTATTTTAAAGAATTGCTTTCCCCTGGATTAGGGAAATGCTTGTGAAATCTGCATAGTAATGAACAGGGTAGGCACATTCTAGAAGTGCCTGTGTGGGTTTTTTGCTTTTTGAGTTTTTTCTGTCTTTTTAATTTAATGTCTTTAGACAAACATTGATTCATCTGTTCTTCCCAAGGGTAGGTAGTTCAGTCAGAAGTGATGTTTTCCTAAAAGGCTTTAAAGAAAAAAGGGACAAAAAGTTACACTCAAGTAATATGTTCTTTGGGAGCACACAAAGTATGTAGGCTGGTAGGTGCTTGCTTGTGGCTTTTCTTCTTTTTTTTTAAATACACATTTTTCTCTTTGAAAAGAGAGGTTGCAACTAGTCAGCTGAGCCCCTCTTTCTGAAATACAAGTTCCCTAAACAGCTGTAGAGAATTAATTTCAGTCAAAGATAGCAGAGCTTTAGTCTCAACTTTCTGCTCAGTGTTATAGAAAATCCTTTCTAGAAAATAGCTAGTGTCTACCTGCTATGGGATGTTAAAAAATTCAAATGAACATTGGATTTTTTAGTGTTTTCCTAGTAGAAACAGCATGGAAAATCCTTTAGTGAGCTAGATTTTACAGTGTATACAGAAAGCAAGTATCTATGATACATTTATTATTTTGTGTGTGTCACATGTTTGTTGTACTATTTTCTTATTCCTAATAGAATTGAAATATACCATGTCCAACTCCAAACTTTTTTTTGTGTGTGTGTGAAGGGTGAAGCATTTTGGACAAGAAAGAGCTTTGATAGTAGCAACTTTAAACTCATTTATAGGATATATATATACTTATATAATACATATATATGTATGCTCTTTCAAGGCAGAGGAAGAAGATAGGCAGAGTATGAGAGGAGAGTTGCCTTCCTTTTTCTACTTATGATTGTATTTAACACATACTCACATGTACACACATGTTCTTTTAATAGCTTGCTTTTTTTTTTTTTTTTTGAGACGGAGTTTCACTCTGGGCTGGAGTATGCAATGGCACGATCTCGGCTCACCGCAACCTCTGCCTCCCAGGTTCAAGGGATTCTCCTGCCTCAGCCTCCCTAGTAGCTGGGATTATAGGCATGTGTCACCACGCCCGGCCAATTTTGTATTTTTAGTAAAGATGGGGTTTCTCCATGTTGGTCAGGCAGGTCTTCAACTCCCTACCTCAGGTGATGCGCCCACCTCGGCCTCCCAAAGTGCTGGAATTATAGGCGTGAGCCACTGCGCCTGGCCTTAATAGCATTTTTTTGTAGTGAGAGAAAACTTAACTTTAAGAAGTCTCTAATCTGTTATGGGATTAAGAGTTTTAAAAATGTCCCCCAACTACTCCTCCCATTTTTATACTTTTATTTCTAGGATTTACATGTCATGTGGACATCACTTTTTGGTGGTATGATTATATCGGAATACTTTTGTATTTTGCTTAACATTAAAAAAGCCATTTCTTACATTGCTATATATCATGGTAGTAATTTAATGGCAGCATAATACTACATCAAATTGTGCCATACTTCATATTCTTCTGTTGTAAGTTTTCTATTTTGTGCTGTTAAACTGCAGAGAACTTATTTGTGCATAGAATCCCTCTTAATTTCTTCAGTACATCCTCTGTGTAGAACAGTAACAAGGCGCATTTTGTTTTATCCTCGTCTGTGTACAGTTTACACTGTATACGATCCTCAGCGATATAGGTTGTACTTACCTTAAGAATGATCATTATTTACATTTCTGGGGATAAAAAGCTACTATATTTCTTTCATAATTGTATTATTTAAAAAGTCGCTCTTCCCCTTTATTCTTGTGCACAAATTTGAGCCCCATTTATGTTTGTCTTTTAATGGTTTATGGGTTCAAATTTTTTTTTCCTAACTGATGTGTGTTTTTTTGTTTGTCTTAATTTTTTTTTTAGAAACTAGGTCTTCCTAAATTGTCTGGTTTGGCCTCGAACTCCTGGGCTCAAAGTGATACTCCCACCTCAGCCTCCTGTGTAGCTGGGAGTCCAGGTGTGTGCCACTGCACCTGGCAATATGTAACCCTTTGTAATATTTGTCATGAATAATTTTTCCAAGTTTGTTCTTGTTTTATTTTAGTGCCATTGTGCCTGGCAATATGTAACCCTTTGTAATATTTGTCATACCTTTTCCAAGTTTGTTCTTTTTTATTTTAGTTTTTCATTACAAAGGAGTTTATGAAGTTGAGTTTTTTATATTTTCTTCTGTTGCCTTAAGATGAACAAACTTGTCATCTCTTCTGAGATCTAACATCAGTTCTATCCCCGCCTGCCCCCCAATATTTCCTATGGTTTAATTAAAAGCGGTTTTTAAAATCCATCTTGAGTTTCTGTCGATATATATGCCCTCCCCTTACCTGCTGTGCTATGAGGAAAGGTGGGCTAAATCAGAAGCTTGTCTTGGGAGAGGAATAGAAACAGCCAGAACTCCAATCTCAGCTTCCTGTAATGTCTACAAGTCAATGTTTACTCATCTATAAAGCTGGGATGAAAATAACAAATGTACAGAGAATTTTTTTTTAATGCACTTAAGCCTTCTCTTAAGCACTGTTAAGAACTTCAGTTGAAAGTGTTAAAAGTTGCTTATCAGCTTAAGGAGATTTTGGGCTGAGACAATGGGGTTTTCTAAATATACAATCATGTCATCTGCAAACAGGGACAATTCGACTTCTTCTTTTCCTAACTGAATACCCTTTATTTCTTTCTCCTGCCTAATTGCCCTAGCCAGAACTTCCAACACTATGTTGAATAGGAGTGGTGAGAGAGGGCATCCCTGTCTTGTGCCAGTTTTCAAAGGGAATTTTTCCAGTTTTTGCCCATTCAGTATGATTTTGGCTGTGGGTTTGTCATAAATAGCTCTTATTATTTTGAGGTACATTCCATCAATACCGAATTTATTGAGCGTTTTTAGCATGAAGGGCTGTTGAATTTTGTCAAAAGCCTTTTCTGCATCTATTGAGATAATCATGTGGTTCTTGTCTTTGGTTCTGTTTATATGCTGGATTATGTTTATTGATTTGCGAATGTTGAACCAGCCTTGCATCCCAGGGATGAAGCCCACTTGATCATGGTGGATAAGCTTTTTGATGTGTTGCTGAATCCGGTTTGCCAGTATTTTATTGAGGATTTTTGCATCGATGTTCATCAGGGATATTGGTCTAAAATTCTCTTTTTTTGTTGTGTCTCTGCCAGGCTTTGGTATCAGGATGATGTTGGCCTCATAAAATGAGTTAGGGAGGATTCCCTCTTTTTCTATTGATTGGAATAGTTTCAGAAGGAATGGTACCAACTCCTCCTTGTACCTCTGGTAGAATTCAGCTGTGAATCCATCTGGTCCTGGACCTTTTTTGGTTGGTAGGCTATTAATTATTGCCTCAATTTCAGAGCCTGCTATTGGTCTATTCAGGGATTCAACTTCTTCCTGGTTTAGTCTTGGGAGAATGTAAGTGTCCAGGAAATTATCCATTTCTTCTAGATTTTCCAGTTTATTTGCGTAGAGGTGTTTATAGTATTCTCTGATGGTAGTTTGTATTTCTGTGGGGTCGGTGGTAATATCCCCTTTATCATTTTTAATTGCGTCGATTTGATTCTTCTCTCTTTTCTTCTTTATTAGTCTTGCTAGTGGTCTGTCAATTTTGTTGATCTTTTCAAAAAACCAGCTCCTGGATTCATTGATTTTTTGGAGGGTTTTTTGTGTCAGCAAAGTCTCAGGATACAAAATTAATGTGCAAAAATCACAAGCATTCTTATACACCAGTAACAGACAAACAGAGAGCCAAATCAGGAATGAACTTCCATTCACAATTGCTTCAAAGAGAATAAAATACCTAGGAATCCAACTTACAAGGGATGTAAAGGACCTCTTCAAGGAGAACTACAAACCACTGCTCATTGAAATAAAAGAGGACACAAACAAATGGAAGAACATACCATGCTCATGGATAGGAAGAATCAATATCGTGAAAATGGCCATACTGCCCAAGGTAATTTATAGATTCAATGCCATCCCCATCAAGCTACCAATGACTTTCTTCACAGAATTGGAAAAAACTGCTTTAAAGTTCATATGGAACCAAAAAAGAGCCCGCATCTCCAAGACAATCCTAAGTCAAAAGAACAAAGCTGGAGGCATCACGCTACCTGACTTCAAACTATACTACAAGGCTACAGTAACCAAAACAGCATGGTACTGGTATCAAAACAGAGCTATAGACCAATGGAACAGAACAGAGTCCTCAGAAATAATACCACACATCTACAGCCATCTGATCTTTGACAAACCTGAGAGAAACAAGAAATGGGGAAAGGATTCCCTATTTAATAAATGGTGCTGGGAAAATTGGCTAGCCATAAGTAGAAAGCTGAAACTGGATCCTTTCCTTACTCCGTATACGAAAATTAATTCAAGATGGATTAGAGACTTAAATGTTAGACCTAATACCATAAAAATCCTAGAGGAAAACCTAGGTAGTACCATTCAGGACATAGGCATGGGCAAAGACTTCATGTCTAAAACACCAAAAGCAACAGCAACAAAAGCCAAAATTGACAAATGGGATCTCATTAAACTAAAGAGCTTCTGCACAGCAAAAGAAACTACCATCAGAGTGAACAGGCAACCTACAGAATGGGAGACAATTTTTGCAATCTACTCATCTGACAAAGGGCTAATATCCAGAACCTACAAAGAACTCAAACAAATTTACAAGAAAAAAACAAACAACCCCATCAAAAAGTGGGAAAAGGATATGAACAGACATTTCTCAAAAGAAGACATTCATACAGCCAACAGACACATGAAAAAATGCTCATCATCACTGGCCATCAGAGAAATGCAAATCAAAACCACAATGAGATACCATCTCACACCAGTTAGAATGGCGATCATTAAAAAGTCAGGAAACAACAGGTGCTGGAGAGGATGTGGAGAAACAGGAACGCTTTTACACTGTTGGTGGGATTGTAAACTAGTTCAACCATTATGGAAAACAGTATGGCGATTCCTCAAGGATCTAGAACTAGATGTACCATATGACCCAGCCATCCCATTACTGGGTATATACCCAAAGGATTATAAATCATGCTGCTATAAAGACACATGCACACGTATGTTTATTGCAGCACTATTCACAATAGCAAAGACTTGGAATCAACCCAAATGTCCATCAGTGACAGATTGGATTAAGAAAATGTGGCACATATACACCATGGAATACTATGCAGCCATCAAAAAGGATGAGTTTGTGTCCTTTGTAGGGACATGGATGCAGCTGGAAACCATCATTCTTAGCAAACTATCACAAGAACAGAAAACCAAACACCGCATGTTCTCACTCATAGGTGGGAACTGAACAATGAGATCACTTGGACTCAGGAAGGGGAACATCACACACTGGGGCCTATCATGGGGAGGGGGGAGGGGGGAGGGGGGAGGGATTGCATTGGGAGTTATACCTGATGTAAATGACGAGTTGATGGGTGCAGCACACCAACATGGCACAAGTATACATATGTAACAAACCTGCACGTTATGCACATGTACCCTACAACTTAAAGTATAATAATAATAAATAAATTAAAAAAAAAAAAGAAAGTGTTTAAAATACGAAATAGCTGTAACCTTTGATTGTTAATATGTGTGCACCATCATTTCTTAGATTTTTCTCAATAGCTAGAGACCACATGGGGTCTTTGGTGTTTTCCGAAACGAACCACCACGCTATTACCTGCAGACATTAAGTATCTGATTATACAAAGAAACTGCGAGTTGAGGATGTCTATCAGAAATACACTGTTTCAGAGCCAGATCTGAGTACTTGGTGAAGACTGGGGACTCCATAATAGTAATGATTACTAGAAAAATAAACACTGGCAATACAGATAGTGGTTTAAAAACATGGGTTTTGGACTGGGCATAGTTGCTAATGCCTGTAATCCTGGCACTTTGGGAGGCCAAGGTGGGATGATCACTTGAACCCGTTTGAGACCAGCCTGGGCAACATGCTGAAACGGTGTCTCTACAAAAACTACAAAAATTAGCCAGGTGTGGTGGTATGCCCCTAAAGTTCCAGCTATTTGGGGAACTGAGGTGGAAGGATCGCTTGAGCCTGGGAGGTCGAGGCTGCAGTGAGCCATGATCATGCCAGTGCACTCTAGCCTGGAAGACATAGACCAATCTTGTCTCAAAAACAAAACAAAACAAGACAAATAAACAAAAAACGTGGGCTTTAACAGAGAGACTTAATTAACTTAGTTTTGCCATTTAAATGATTTGGGGTGAGTAATTTTAGCTCTCTAAACTCAGTTTCCTCCACTGTAAAATGGGGATAATATTGATGAGTGGTTTTATTAAGAAAGTGTATGTGAAATGTTGAGCATGGTGCCTGACCCATAGCAAATCCTAAGTAGTAGCTGTTATTATTATTATTAACAAGTAACATATGTATAACATTTATGACCTACAGAGCTCTTTTACATGCTGTTTCTTATTTGTGAATCTGAGTTTTCTACAGAATGGGTTTTTAAATGTTCCATAGGCTTTTTATTCATGGCTTCAAGAGGTTGTTCCCTTTTAGGGGCCTGTACAGCTTGTGTGTACTCAGTTGGCATTTGTCATGTATCTTCATGCCAGTGTCTTTGTATCTAAATTCTAAAACTGTGTGAACACAAAGGTTATGTCTTACTCATCTGGGTTGTCACTGGAACAGAGTCAGGAGACATTCCTATTTATTACATGTGTAATCGTAGGCAAGTCAATCTCCGGCTTGCCAAAGCCGTCCTTTCCTCATCTGTAAAATGGGTAACAAGTTTCTTTTGAAGATTACATTAAATGGTGCATTAGGAAGTACTTTGTATAGAAAATTACAAATAGTTTTTTTTTTTTTTTTTTTTTTTTTGCCATGCCTCACTAGTCTAGCATCACAGTAGATGCTGTAAGGTTGGAGGCTGTTAGGAAGGCTGTGGAGCCAAGTCTTAACTTTAGTGTCATAATACCTTTGTTAAACAATGAAATTAAGTCTTTGGGGGCTAGTTGTCATGCCGGGTGCTATGCCAGGCTAATTAATACTTTGGTACCTTGCCTTTAAAGTACTTGCTGCTGCTGTCTCCCCCCTCCCCTTTGGTATTCATTATTTATAGTATAAAGCATTTACTGCTTGCTGTGGTAAAGGTGGGGGATGGGGTGTAGTTATACATAGGTGCTCAGAGCAGGTTCAGTGATTTAACCCTACATGAGGAAGTAAACTTAACCTACATAAAATATGGATTTGGGGGTGTGTGGTCTCTGTGGTCATTCTGGAGGAGTGTGCGTGCGGTGCGTCAGCCACTAAGCAAACAGTGGAGTGCTGACTCTGTGGACTCTTGGCTGAGTCAGCATTGTTTCCCATGGAATTTCTTTTTCTCGTAGCCCACAGGTGTATTTGTGTGTCCTGGTATTTCTTCGTTTTTATTTTCCCCCAATTCGATTTCATAAATGATAGTGCAAAGTGCTGGTTATGGTTAATTTCAGTAAATAAGGCCCAAATACGAGGTATCTGTTTCTCTCTTGAGTAAAAAATAAAGTCATGTTATGGGGAATAAAAGCAAAAGCATTTAATAAAAAATCCCTTTGTTCATTTTAGAAAATGGTACCTTTGTTAATTCCCTAAGAGACGATTTATTATATTCTGACAGTATCTTTGAATAGTCAAAGAAAGCATGATGTCTCAATTTAAATTCTTCTTCCTGGCACGGCTTTTATTCTGCACGGTTCGTGCTTTTAGGAAGAGGGTATTGTTTCTCATAGGAGAGTAGAGTGCCTAGTGGACAGAGAAAGGTAAAGATTGGTATTTCCTTGAGCATAGATTGGTGTTTAATTTCTACTTAAGGGTGTCTTTTGAGAAGAACAGAGCCCACTCTGTTTAGCAGCTTGCTTTTTGCTAATCATGTGGTACATGGTGTGTTTTCATCTAGTCCATTCCATTAAGTCTTATTTATGCTTTGGGGATATGGATAATTGGCTACGGCTCAGGTGAGGTGCATAGGTGATATGCCATTTCTCTCCTGAGGGGGCAGAGATGACAGAATTCTTTTAGATAATCACTGTCGGTGGCTGGGACCCAGGAACCTTTGGTATTCCCCTGTTTAGTCAGTGGGTGGCAAATTTGATGCAAGAGTAGAGAAGGAACTGTTTTTAAACTATGTATATAGTCACTATGTGATTAACTCTTTGGTGGCCCTTTAAATACAGGATAAATTTGCATTAGGAACCTAGTGTCTCAGAGTCTTCGATTATATGCAGTCTGAGAAAATGATGACCAGTTGTCAATATTTTGGTCATATTCCATGAGTGCCCCCTCAGACCATTGGTAGAGATAGGTTTGCAGGTGGTGACCCTGGTGAAATCCTCCTCTGAGAAGGGAGTGGTCAGGGGCACACGTTGGTATCATTTAAGTAGCAGAAGAGATCATCCCATTGAGGTGGTTTAAAAATGAGTTGTTAACTTTCAAAGTTTTTTAAGTTTTATTTTTTACAATGCCTGTGACGCTACTATATTGTATGAACAGTATGTAGTGTTAAGGATGTGCCTCACATATAAGCCACCACTAGCATCCTTAGTGTGGGTGTACTGTCCCTTTTCTACCCAAATCCCTGCAAGGTGTTCTGAGACTTCAGTACCAAGGAGTCTCCCAACATTCAACATTGTTAAAACACACTTCCTTATCTTCTTTGAGGTTTTTAAATAGCAAATCCCAAGCCACTCACCTTTTTCTCATAGTATTAATGTTCTAAGAGGGGCTATACGTTATGTTAAAGTCAGTGTAGTTCTCCATGGGAAGGCTGTTTTTTAAATGAGACTTATTCAACCTCTTTTTAGCTGGTGTTTCATTACCGCCGAGGATTTATAATGCAATAGCTCTGAGGCAAAGCTGGTAAGAATGCCAGCTTCGCTAATATTTAGAGTCATAAAATTCTGGATATTGGACAAGCTCTTAATTACTCTGAATCCGTCTTTGTCTTAATAAAAGTTGGATTGTACCCACTAAAACAAGATGGCTGTGTTTGCATTAATCTCCAAATGTAGGTTAATACCTTTTTAAAAGCTGTCTCCTAGACAAGAGACTTGAAAATTAATTTCCCATTTTCAGCTTAAAATGAAGAGCTCTTCCACGTGTGGAGTTTGAAGGGCTGCCATTTTTCTGATGCTGTAGATTCAAGTGCCAATAATAACTCTCTGTTCCTCTTTAGTTTTTTTTTATGGCTTAGGTAAAGAAGTCTTTCTTTTCTGGTGTTTGGGGACTTGTATTTTTTAAAAATCTGCTTCAAAGTAAATAGATGAAATTTCATTTTCTCAGTGGAGTTTGGATCACTGGGATTCAGGGGCATGAGGAAGGGCTGGATAGATAGTATGAAACCTATTGGATTCATACTATGGCTGGAGAAATCTGGGCTTTACACATTAGGCTGCTACCAGCTAGGTATTTTGAAATCTATATATATATATGTATATCCCTGTAATGTTTTAGCATTTGTGTGTTGGTTTTTTTTTTTTTTCTTCCCATAATGGTAGGTTCTTAACTTTTTCAAATGCACAGTAAAACTTTCTTTTCCTTTTCTTGTCTCCAGAGTACTGCTATGTAACCACTTAGTACCACTAATGCCAGGATTCATTTCTGTGCTACAGATGGTCAGTGAGATTATAAGAGCTTTGGAAAGATTTTTATATAATTTGAGATCTTCTCAGTTGAGAGTTTGTGTCTGACACACTAATTCCTTCCTGTCCACCCCCTGCCCCATTCACAATGTAAACCATATGGGACATGTGTTAAAAAACAAATTTCAGGCATCTTCTGGAGATTTTAATTCAGTAGTTCTGGGATAGGTTGCAGGAATCTGACTCTTACGATCAAGCACATTTGACATTCAGACAACTCTATTGCATCCTCCAGCAGCTCCAGGATTCTGTATATAATTTGTAGGATATACTTGCTTCTTCTGTGTCAAGTCTCTTACCCAGTTTGATTATGTGAGTTGTCTTAAACAGAGTGTTTTTCCTAAACCTTTATGTAGGATAACACTACTCCTAAAACACTTTATTACATAGTTTTTGGATTGGTAATGGCCAAAGAATGAGAAGACACCTGAGGAGGCACCATTGTGAGTGATGAAACTGAGGTGTCAGACCTGGTTATGAAAGGAGATGGTAACCCTTGTACTCTTTTCAGATACTTGCATAGTTATCCTATGGAGGAGGGGAATCATACTTTTGGTGGCCCTGCAGAGCAGACTGGGTACTGATGAATAGATGCTGTGGGGGCTGAACATAGAAGAATAGGTTTAACAGAAGGGACCAGCATCCTTTGAGAAATACTACTTTTTACCTTCTAATTATTTTAACCCATGGAACTATTATTTTCTTGCAAAGACACCTGTTTTTAGACTATCAGTTAATAAAAAGAATGGGGCTACTTAGGTGGAAGCTGGCTGAGGGGCACAAGCAGATTAAGCCCCTTTTCTCCCCAAAGCTAGCAGTACCCTTAGCCAGAAGCCTTGGGCTCCACAAAAGTGGCCACAAACACAACTAGAGTGTGGTGAGTTCTGTTCAGTGGAGGTGGCTGCACAGACCCCTGACAAGGAGTCTTGTGAGCTCCGTAAGGGCTGGCCCTTATCTGATTTGCTGCTGTAGACAGCCAGTGCAGGGGGCCAGAACAGAGGGCAGAGCTTAGTGAAATGTCTTTCAAATGAAAGCTATGGCAGACATTTGTATCTCATATTCAGTGCTGAGTGAGATTTAAAAGTCCTTTCTAACATAAAAAGTCTGTGATCTCTGCTTCCAAGATTAATTCTTAGGTCTCAGTATGGATGGCCCAAGGATATAAGCTGTGTGTCTGCAGGGACTTTGTTTCTTGTAGTGCTGGATTTCCAGTTTGTAGACTAGCACCTGACATTAATGGGCACTCAGTGAATATTTGTTGAATGCATACATTTGTTGAAAAAAGTGAAAATTGTTTAAAGTGGTGCTGAGACCACCTTGGTCGGGGAGACCCTAACCCAGCGGTGCTAAAGGAATTAAAGACACACACACAGAAATATAGAGGTGTGAAGTGGGAAATCAGGGGTCTCACAGCCTTCAGAGCTGAGGGCCCCAAACAGATATTTACCCACGTATTTATTAACAGCGAGTCAGTCATTAGCATTGCTTCTATACATATTAAATTAACTAAAAGTATCCCTTATGGGAAACGAAGGGATGGGCTGAATTAAAGGAATAGGTTGCGCTAGATAACTGCAGCAGGAGCATGCCCTTAAGGCACAGATTGCTCATGCTATTGTTTGTGGCTTAAGAATGCCTTTAAGCAGTTTTCTGCCCTGTGCAGGCCAGGTGTTGCTTGCCCTCATTCCGGTAAACCCACAACCTTCCAGCTTACCACAACCTTCCACTGTGGGCATTATGGCCATCATGAACATATCACAGTGCTGCAGAGATTTTGTTTATGGCCAGATTTTGGGGGGCCTGCTCCCAACAAAGTGGTGCTTTGTGAACCTTTTTTTCTCTTTTTCTGTCATCCTTTAGAATTCTCATTTAACCCCCGGTCTGTCTAGTGATCCATGCTCTGTCCTTCCTTCATGGCTCACACCACCTCCTTCCCAATCCGTATTTGGCAAAGAGGAATAAAGACACTAAGGATGTTGTGGTAAACCAAAGTCATCTCAGAAACACAGTGAAATTCCCTAGGCACATGAATTAGGAAACCTATTGGCTGATTTGCTTTGACTTGGATATTTCCTGTGATTTTCAGTTGGGGTATGCTCCTGTGCTCAGAAGTGAGGATCTGTTGTAGGTTTATGGCCTAGATTAATTGGGATATTTTGTGAAGTCTCTGAAGTGTTATCACTTCATCTTTATCCTTGCCTGCTATTCCGCATGAAAAGCATTTGAATTATTTTAGAGAAGATATAAATTTGCTTGTGTTATCCAGTGTCAGCTTAAAGCTGATTAGCATTTTGCATCACCTTTGCAACTCATAAATCATCCACTTCCCCTCTCAGTGAGCAGGCTGTAAGTCAGCATGGAAGCACCTGCCGCAGCTTCTTGTCCTGTGATTTAGAGAACACTCCAGACTCTCTGCAGACCCTTCTGTGGTGTTATTCTCTGGTAAGCCTTCACCTATATGGGAAATGAGTAAAGACTTTTGGTGATTTTTTTCCCCTAGGGAGTTCTTAGGTGTTAACCAGGACAAGAGAGTTCTCAGAAATATAGTCTTTAATAAACCTGGTCAAGGCACAGGTTTGGTTCATTTGGCATATTTGTTGTTTTAAAAATTTTGGAGGCAGTTTCCAACATTTAAAGTCCAGGACATTTCACATTTTAAAAAAATCCAGATTTAGGGTTATTCAGGGAAAATCAGAACACCTGGCAGTGCCAGGCCATGCTCCATGCCTGGCTTCATTTGGTATTGAGAGCAGGAGTGCTCTAGGAAAGGGGTACAGATTTTCCATTTTGCTGTAGACTCTACCCCTCTCAGTTTTTCCATGGGGTGAGTCAGCTTTACTCAAAGTCCTACACTGTAGGTGCTTGAATTGGTGACATCCTGCTATGTTGTGTGAGTGTATAGATTTTGTTTTTGTTTTTGTTTTTAGTAATAACCATTTAACTCAAGTGAATAATAACAAGAGGCTAGCATTTATCAAATGCTATTAATGTACCAAGTACTGTGCTAAGTGCTTGTAATATGTTTGCTTATATATTCTTTACAATTATCCTAATTGTATAGATGAGGAAGAAATTGAGGCAAAGAGAGGTTAGGTAACTTGCTCAAGGCCACCTAGCTAGTAAAAGTCAGGCAGAGTCACTGTGGAACCAAGTCCTCAGAACCAAGTCCCTGCTTGGGCTAGCATTTTTGCCTAGTCCTGGTTATCTTCAGAACCTGGCCTGCTCCTCATACCCATATCCTGTTAGGAACAGTGGGCATCAGTTGTGAAAGTGGATGACAGTAACACACTCCCTAAGTCCCCAACCTGCTCCTGGGAGGAGCAGCCTGCCTTGTTCATGGCAGTCATAGCCAGAGGGATGTTTGAAAGACAGCCCCTTATACAGTGTCTATTGATTTTCTTCACCCTCTTGTTTTGCTCATCCATCCTGTTGTTTAGGATGCTTATTTGTCATGCATAAAAGCCTTATTACAGTGAACCCAAACAAGTCATTGACATTTAAAATTAAATTGCAACAGGTATTGTCAATAGCTAAACTGCTCATTGACAGTGCATTGCTAATTGCATTGAGAGAACATCCTAACTGGGTATATTCTGCCAAATCAAATTGGAAACATTGGCTGTCTACCAGCAAATTCATTTTGACTTGCACAGAGTTTGGGGATCCACAGATCCCTCACCAATCTCAAAATACTGTGTTTATGGGAAACTCTAGCGATTTTTTTTTTCTTTGCTGAGGTTCTTTGCAGGGAAGGGGAATTCTGATAATCTTCACGGACTACTAAGCCAGGAGTTAGAAGCTGTGCCTTTGGAAGGGAGAGACCTACAGATTTGGGGTGGAGTAAAGTTCAATGCAAGGGGGTCGTGGGAGGAGGTGGGCCATTAGGTTCTATATCTGTAAATCTAAGCCATATCCTTGGATCCATTTTCCCCCCTTCTCTCTTTTTTCATCCCCTTCTGTGTTCTCTATAGGTACATGGGAAGGGGACAACGGTGGAGACATTTAATGTATTAGACACTGTTCCTGGTATTTTATGTGAATTAATTTCTTTACTTCCCACAATGACCCCAGGGAACAGATATGCTATCGGGTAAAGAAACTAAGGCACAGAGAGGGTAAAACTCTTCGAAAGAGTCTTGTGGTTAGTCAATTTCTGTGAGAGTGAGAGTGGGCTGCCCTGAGGCCATCTGTTCCTTCTCCCCAGCTGATATTTTTGTGCTCTCAGGGTAAACATTTAAGCCTGTGAGTTAAACTCAGCCTTGGACTAGTTGAGTTCCTCTGGAGGCCTTGCAAGTAGCAGTTTGGTTGGCAGGGCAATTAAGTATGCTAGGTGCACTGTGCTGAGCCCCAGGAGGGAGGGAAGGAATGGAATCTAGTCTTTGCTTGCGTTATACATGCTTATTGGTTTGTGGCAGGCGTGATTGACGCCAGAATCAAAATGACTTAAAGCAGCTTCCCTTGAGAAGCACTACTCTAACGGTTTTTTTTCCTCTTTGTTGCCCTAGGTCCCTTGTGAATAGGATTTAGCTCTGATTCAGCTGCTGCTGTTCTTTTGGTAATCAGTGTGGAGGAAGGAGATGAGGGCTGCTATTAATGGCTTCTTATTTTGCATTCTCCTAATCAGATATCCTGCAGTTATTAATGTGCATGCAAGATGTTCGGTGGTGTCCCTGGGTGGTTTTCTTAGGTGTACTGGACTGTTAGCTTTCTAAGATGGAATGTTTTATTAGGTTCTGGCCTGGGGGGTTGGTGACATGGGTGGAGGTTGTTAAAAAGCACTAAAGGAAAGGAATAGGATTTAAAACCAATCTTCAGGGGGTGGGAATAACAACCCACCACCTTCACTTCCCTCCCCTCCTGCCCTGAAAACCTTATCTTGCTAATACCCTTCAGATATTAAAAGTGAAATAACAGAGCTATTTACTAGGCAGCTAAATGCAAATTCTCTCCCCCATTAGTTTTAATTAGGATGAAATCATACATTTAAATAACCACTTCTGTTACTAATAACTGAACTTCTGATTCACTCTGAACCCAGGCAAATGCTTCTTCTGGTATGAATGGCCCACCTCTGAGTCATTCCGCACCTGCATATTGACACAGCCAGGCTCCTGATGTGGGTACACACATCTGGGATTTAAGGGCATGACTGGCATGTTGAATCTTGGGTATAAAGCTTTCTGCACTATACCCCGGGGACAACAGGATAGCCCAATCGGAGATTAAAGAGCATGCAAGCTCAAAAGAAAACAACAACCAAAAATACTTGTACCAAATTCTGCTCTTGCTTCTATCCTACTGTTTCTTTAGGTGTTTAAAGGGCTGTCGTTTTAAAAAATCTCCCACCCGTCTTATCTTTTTAAGTAAATGTCACAACAGTACAGTGTCAATACAGTTGAAAATAAGTATTTGAGTTGAAAGAATTGGCTCTTTGAGGCTTTAACTATCAGATTTGTGCTAATTATTTACTATTTCCTTGACATAGTATATGCAGTCTGTGTTGAGAGAGTATGGATGTTGTTGGTGGTGTGTAGAATGGTGACTATTATAAACTTCTGTATGTTGGGAAGGGATTGAACCTGCTGTCTGGAGAATCAGAAACCAGCAGCTTGACTTCAATCCCTCAGTGGCACGACCAGCTAATGAAGGAGAGGACTGCTAAACTCCCGGTTGTCTTTGTGGCTACAAGGACTTCCTAAAGTTTGAGACTATCTTTAGTGGGCCAGTGAGGTAGGAACACAATCAGCAGAGGACATGTAGTTTACAGCAGCCTGAAATATGCCAGAGACATGACTAGCTGCCTCTTTGGCCCTGGGGAAGTGTTGCTGGCCCTTCTTGCATCCTCTGTGAATGGGAATTGTGCCAAACACCAGCTAGACATGACCAGCTGCTGCTTCGATGTTCTGTGGACATGATTGGCTGTAGCTTTTGATCAGAACAGTGTTCCTAATGAAGTCTGACCAGCGTCATTTTGACAGGAAAGAATGACAGCTGATGTGCAAGAATTTTTCTTGATTGGCAGCATTTGGAACTAGTTACCAGAGAAGGTAGGTGGGGGGAGGAGAAGCCAGCTCTGATTGACAAGAGCTTATCTTTATTTAATCTACTTCTGAGGCACTGCAGTTGAAATTTTAGGCAAGTGAAAGAAAGGAAGACACAATTGTGAAACATAATTAAAGATTCTTGACAAAAACATACTTAAATCAGAAATGTCTTTTTTTTTTTTTTTTTTTTTTTTTTTTACTTTTTTGAGTTGGAGTTTTGCTCTTGTTGCCCAGGCTGGATGGAGTGCAGTGGTGCGATCTCGGCTCACTGCAACCTCCACCTCCCGGGTTCAAGGGATTCTCCTGTCTCAGCCTCCCAAGTAGCTGGGATTACAGGCGCCTGCCACCATGCCTGGCTAATTTTTTTTTATATTTTTAATAGAGGCAGAGTTTCACCATGTTAGTCAGGCTGGTCTCGAACTCCCGACCTCAGGTGATCCGCTTGCCTTGGCCTCCCAAGGTGCTGGGATTACAGGCATGAGCCATCACGCCTGGCCAGAAATGTCTTTCAATAGGAGAGCAATGCAGAGTTTAGGTGTGAGGTTATCACTGCTCCTTTGGCTATGAAAAAAAGCTTTTTGCCCAGGGGTTGTTAATTTTTAGGCAAAATTTAAAGTGGTGATGGGCTTGGATGGTTCTAGCTATAAAAAAAGTTCTGCTTCAAGTTACCATCTTGCTGACTTTCCAACCTACTTGGAAAGATTTCCCTTGCAGAGGCCAAGAACAAGTGCTGTGTATGGAGTGTGGCCTGTGGTGGTAATTTCTCATTAACTCTTGATCCATTGAGGATTTAGATCTTAAGTCCTCATGTGCTTTGAGAAAAGATGGCAAGCGGAAATAGTATGTTTGTTTCCTAAGGACACACATGTGATTTCTGAGAGCTGATTGTATGCAGTGTGGTGATATTGTTTTGCGAATAGGCTTGGGAACTTGGCATCCTGGATTCGAATCTGTGCACCACCATTTTCCAGTTCATTCCTTCTTATTCAACTCTACCCCACCCCCAACCCTGATTTGGTTTTAAAGATTCAAATGGTATTGTTTTAGTAATTACCCTTGAAATAAAGTCACATATACTTTTGAGTCTAAAGTTAATCCAGGCCAGGTGCGGTGTCTCACGCCCAGAATCCCAGTATGTTGGGAGGCCAAGTTGGGTGGATTGCTTGAGCCCAGGAGTTGGAGACCAGCCTGGGCAATGTGGCGAAACCCTGACTCTACTAAAAATTAAAAAAATTAGGTGGATGTGGTGGCATGCACCTGTGTAGTCCCAGCTACTTGGGAGGCTGAGGCAGGAGGATGGATTGAGCCTGGAAGGCAGAGGTTGCAGTGAGCCGTAATGGCACCACTGTATTCCAGCCTCAACAGCAGAGCAAAACCCTGTCTTAAAAAAAAAAAAAAAAATTCCATAGCCTAACTATCTTGAATAATATAAGTGGCCACCCTATATCTGATCATACTCCCACCCCAACCTAAATCCAGTATTTGTTTTGCCTTTTTTCTTTCTTTTTTTTTTTTTTTCTTTTTTCTTTTGAGACAGGGCCTCCGTCACTCAGGCTGAAGTTTAGTGGTACAATCTTGGCTCGCTGCAGCCTCAGCCTCACGGGCTTAAGCGATCCTCCCCGTTTAGTACTCCCAAGTAGCTACGACTACAGGCATGAGCAACCACACTTGGCTAATTTAAAAATTTTCTATTTTGTAGAGACAGGATCTCCCTATGCTGCCCGGGCTGGTATTGAATTCCTGGGCTAAAGTGATCCCTTCCACCTAAAGTGCTGGGATTATAGGCATGAGCCACAGTGCCCAGCCTGTTTTACCTTTTTTTTGTGGGTGGGTGGGGGAGGAGGAGAGGCAGATGGTCTTTTAGATTTACCTATATATTTGACAGTTTATTTGTTCAGAATTCTTTCTTGCATCTCAGACCTTCCTTCAGGTTTGACTTTTCTTTAGAATTTCCTTTAGCGAGTGCCTATTGGTAGTAAATGCTCTTTTTTGTTTATCATAGATGTCTTTCTTTTGCCCTTCATCTCAAAAGGTAGTTGGCTGGATACACAGTTTTAGGGGGAAAGATTTTCTTCTCTTTGAATCTTGTAGGTTTGTTGTGAAGATTACCTGAGTTCATATCTAAAGCCCTTAGCACTATGCCTGGCATGTTTGCTCTGTAAATAACAGTGACTGTTACAGTCTCAGAAAAATACTGGAACAGTTGGAGACAATGCAGGCTTGGTTGGGATGTCCATAGTTTTACTAACTTTTTACGTTATTTTCTTAAGACTTTGATTTTATTGAGATTGGGTTGGGAATACATTTAAGCATCAAAACTAACTTTGAAGATAGATTTGATTCAAGTGTGAGTTATATCACTAGCTGGTTGTATATACCTTTGGTAGATTATCTTACCTGTCCTAAGAATCAATTTCTTCATCTATACAGTGGTCATTATAATACTTCCTATTTCTCTAAGTTGCTGTGAAGGTTGCATGAGAACACATTTAAAGCTCTTAGCCAAACCTCACATAGTAGGTGGCTAGTTATGGTAATTATTTGTTGCCTGTAAACCACTTTTATGACTTTTATGTAGAGATGTTACCAACTTTTTTTTTTTGTTCTAGCTATTCTGTTTTTATTTGCTCTTCTGCAGATCCACAGAAGAGATGAGGTTAACTTTCTACTCTACTGAAGGGGAAGGCCTTCTGCAGAGTTGGTGGCTCTGGCTTGGAGGCACCACTTTGATGCTTGTCTTTAGGTGGGAAAGTAGCTTTCCAGGCCCAGTACTTTGCTAGTTGTAAGACTCTCACTTACCTGAAAATTGTTTGCTCTGGCTTTTCTTGTGACTTTGGGCAAGTTACCTAACCTCTCAGTGCCTCAGTTTCCTCATCTGTAATATGGGAATAATAATAGTTCCTTCCTCACAGGGTTGTTGTAAAGACTAGATGGGTTGACGCACATGAAGACCTTAGAGCATGTATGACACAGAGGATGTGCTTAGTACTTCAGCTTTCATCAGTGTTGTCAGTAGCCAGGACTTCCTTCTGTACCATGTTGTTGACTTTCAGAATAAAAAATACGTTGTTTGCTATGACTTTGTCCCAGGGCATGTGCATTAAGCTTCCACATATAATTTATATCACTTATTCCTTAATAACATTGTCATGGGTTAGATGGGACATGTATTTTTTTCAACTTTATTTTTTACATACAATAAAGTGCATCAATTTTTAAGTGTACAGTTTTATGACTTCCAGCTACAGTCACCACTGCTATCAAGATATAAGGATATTTCTGTCACCCTAAAAATTCCCTTATCTCTTTCCCAGTCTGTCATTCTTACATTTAGCCCCAGGCAACCACTCATCTGCTTCCTGTCATTATAGAGTTTTCTTATTTAGAGTTTTATATAAATGGAATTACATTTTACACACTGTCTTATGTCTGGCTTGTTCACTCAGCATAATTATTTTAAATCTTATCTACCTACCTGCATACCTACCTATCTACCTACCTATTTTTTGAGATAGGATCTTGCTTGTCACCCAAGCTGGAGTGTAGTGGCATGATCATAGCTCACTGTAACTTAGAACTCCTGGGCTCAAGCAAATTCTCCCACCTCAGCCTCCTGAGTAGCTGGGACTGTAGGCATGTGCCACCTTGCTAGGCTCATTAAACATTTTTTTTTCCTTTTTTTGGTAGAGACTGGGTCTTGCTGTGTTTCTCAGGCTGGGTTTGAACTCCGGGTGTTAATTGAGGCCTCAGCCTCTCAAAGTACTGGGATTATAGGCATGAGCCAGCACGCCTGGCCAGCGTAATCATTCTGAGGTACATTCATGTTGTTGGCATGTATCAGCAGGCTGGTCCTTTTTCTTGCTCTGTGGTGTTCCAGTGTTGCATGTACTACAGTGTGTTTAGCCATTCTGCCATTCTGCCGGTGATGGGCTTTTGGGTTGTTTCCAATTTGGGGCTGCTGTAAGTAGAGCTGCGATGAACATTTAGGTACAAATCTTTGTGCAGCTATGTTTTCATCTCTTCTGAGTAAATATCTAGGAGTAGAGTTTTTGCATCTTAAGGAATATGTATTTTTAACCCCCTTTTATTGATCAGGTGGAGCTTAGAGTGTTGGAGTTGACCAAGATCTCACAGCCAGAAAGATATCAAGCATGGATCAACATTTGATATTCCTTTTCTGTTTCCTCTTCAAGATTCATTCTATTAGACCAGTGATTTCACACTTTTAGAGCACCAAGACTCTTTTTAAAATAAAATATTGTTAGTCCGAGTGTGATGGCTCATGCCTATAGTCTTAGCACTTTGGGAGACTGAGGTAGGAGTATTGCTTGAGCTCAGGACTTGGATACCAGTCTGGACTACAAATCAAGACCCCCCCCCACACTACCAAAAAAAAAAAAAAATAAAATTAGCCAATATCGTGGTATATGCCTGTAGTCCCAGTTACCCAGGGAGGCTGAGGATCACATGAGCCCAGGAGATGAAGACTGCAGTGAGCTGTAATCACACTGCTGCACTCCAGTCTAGGTGACAGGCTTATCTCTAAAAAATAAAAAAGAAAATATTGCTTAGAATTTCTGTAAACAAGCTACACAAATCACCGTAAACAGGCTCCTCAGAAAGTTCAGTCACTTTTTTGCTGTTATCCTGTTTTGCACCCAAGTGCTTCTCAAGGAATGTCTTTTTTGCAAAGTGCTGCAATCCATTTGGCTGCTTCTGGAGAGGAGCGTCCTGGACCCCCTGAGGCCTAGTTCTTAAACATCTCTTCTTAGTCCACATTGCATTAGTGTTTCAGAACAGGTCATCAAGCATTTCGTCTTTGCATTTTGGTGGTTCAGAGAGTAAGAAACTCTTTTTCTGTCTGACCAAAAAAACCACCTCTCCCTGCGCCTCGTGCATAGGTTGGGCTGTACAACTGGTGAGAACAGTAACATTACCATCCCTGTTGCTATAAATCACTGCTGGTAATGTAGCTCCTTGATCCAAAGGGTACTTCAGGGAATGTAGGCCAGATAGGTACATTCAAACTCAGACTATTTACCTTTGTCACCTGGTAATATTTACAGATGGAGCAGATGCCAGTATGTTCCATTGCCCTATTTTGGAGCCGTGATTCTCATTTTATGTTATCAGAGCCTAGCTTATGAAATTTGAAATGCACTTTTGCCTCCTTTGCACTGTTACCACTGCATCAGAGCATTTTAATCAACTTGCTTTCATTGAAGTGTACACTTTTTCTTCTCATTACATCTGCAAGCTCTTGAGTTTACAGACATGATCTCCTTGGCTAGACTAATATTACTTGGCCATTCTTGCATGCAAATTTAAAATTTAATATCTTGCTGCAGGTCTGTTGAGTTTTATGCAAATTCCAGTATAGATTATATTTTGGAGCTGTAAATTAGAAATTACATTTAGGGGAAGTAATATTTGTGTGGGTTTAAAAAACATAATCTTGCCGTTTGCATGGTACATGGCATTTCTTCTGAAGAAATGGGGTTTTGAGTATTCTGTGTGGGTTTAGTAGATATCTTGCCAATTGTGTTACTGATAATGATAATACAAAAACAATGCCAGTCATTTAAAATTTTTTTTCCTTAGGAGACAAAGTCTCACTCTTTTGCCCAGGTTGAAATGCAGGAGCACGATCATAGCTCACTGCAGCCTTGAGCTCCTGGGCTCAAGTGATCCTCCTGCCTCAGCCTCTTGAGTGGCTGAAACTACAGGCGTGCCCCGCTAATGAACATTTTTTAAAATTTATTTTTATTTTTTATTTAGAGACAGGGTCTCCCTATGTTACCAAGACTGACCTTGAAATCCTGGCCTCAAGCAATCTTTCTGCCCTGGCCTCCCAAAGTACTGGGATTATAGGCATGAATCACTATGCCTGGCCTACATCAACATTTTTTATGACATTTGGCTGCTTTTTCTAAGTTGTTTGGGATTAACTGTGTTCTCTCATTTATTAATTCATCGAACATATGGTTATGGATGCTTGATAGGCTCTCCTCTTGGCTTTGATGGTACAGCAACAAACAAAACAGGCTCTGTCCTCATGAAACTTACCTTCTACTTGGGAGAAACAGACTTCAAGCAAATAAACATCAAGTAAATATTTGGCATCTCTGATGGTGATACATTCTATGGAGGGAAATAATTCAGGGTCTAGGAATAAGGGTGTGTTGAGATGGAGGTGCTAGACATCAGGAAAGACCTCTCTAAGGTTCCATTTATGCAAAGACTTGAAGAGGGAATGGAATGAGCTGCACAACTCTTCCTAAGAGAATATCAGTCTAGGTGGAGACACTGCAAGGTACAAGTGTCCTAAGTGGGTACTCTTGCCAGGTTTGAGGAGTAGCAAGGACGTCAGCCTGACTCGAGCAGAGAGGGAGGTAGAAATAGGGCAGAGATTAGAGGGGTAGCAGATGATGGGGAGGTGTCACAGGTCATACAGGACCTTGTAGGTACTAGAAGGACTTTGGCCTTTACTCTGAATGAGGTGGGGCACTGTGGCGAGGGTTGTATTGGGTAAGAGGACTCTGACCATTGTGTTGAGAATGGAGTTTGTTGGGGGAAACTCAGATCTTTGGATGATGGACATGGGACACCATCATCAGCCACTACAGGTGTGGACCTTGGATGCTGCCTGCCTAGGGCTGGTGACCATAAACAAGGTAGAGTTGGACACAAGAGCCTGGCCTTGTTGGCATTTTTGTGTTTGAGTGTCCAAAAGATCGTGGCAGAAGCCTCAGTATCTGTGTTGCTTGGACCTAGCATCTGTGTTTTAACAAATCCCCCAGGTGATTTGATGCACTCTTTAAAACATGGAACGTTGGGCCCTACCCAAAGGGTTTCTGATTCAGGAAGTTTAGGGCAGGGTCCAAGAATTTGCATTATTTACAAATGTCAAGGCATGCCAGTGCTGCTGGTCAGGGACCACCCTTTGAGAACCACTGCTCTGGTGAATGGGAATCGCTGTGTTGTTATCTGCAAAGTTACCTTTGTGTACTTCTGCTTTACAAAATAGGAAGTAGCCTGAACTCTGAACCGAACTGCCATTTACTGTGGTATGACCTTGGATATGGCATAAAAGAGTGATTCCTTGCACATGGTATTAATAAGTTATTAGTAAATGCTAAGGCTATTTGAATATGGTATATAGGTATAAAATGATGTGGAGGTAAAATATGAATAATTTGCTGAATATAAGCTCTGGACTGTGGGCATTATAAACGAGATCTTGTTTTGTTTTCAGCATGACTTGGAAGGTTCATTAGCTTTGTTTTACACGTAGAGAATTGGCTTATTCATGATCATGCAACTAGAAGTAGCAACGGTAGATTTCAAATTCAGTTATTTCTGGCTTCAAAGCCTGAGATTTGCCACCACATGAGCTGCTTGGAGTACTGGATTGGCTCTCCCACAGTTTTTGTCATTGTGTGTGTGTGTGTGTGTGTGTATGTATATGTATGTATGTGTGTGACAGAAGGAGAGAGGTGTGCGTGTGTGTGACAGAGAAAGTGTGCCAGAAATTATTTGCATAAGTTTTGAAATCTGTTAGGCCATTTTTCAATCTATAAAATGGGCATGAAGCATACAGAGTTCATAGAGTTTCTTTGCTGAGTAGAATATGAGATGGCTTAGCATTTTTTTTTCTTTTCTAATTAAAAAAATTTCAAAGCCAAATCAAATCTAGATAGAATATATTTATGGAATTTTTCTTTAGGGTTCCTTATGAGAATGGATTTTTCCTAATATGAAACTTGAGTTACTGAATTTTGTGTAGGGGTCTCAGTTTGGAAAGAAGAGATTATGTTCCCTTTAAAAACAGCTTACCGTGTTTGCGATTTTAGACCATATCTTTAATTTTTGAAAGGGCTAGGGTAGCCTGGTCATTTGGAAAAATTAGAAGTATTGCATAAAAATCAAATGTGATAGTAATTATTGTTACTGTTGTAAACTCCCACTTATCCACAAATCAGATGGGTGGCAATCTCTTTATCTTAAATTCTGGTTATAAAGCTGAAAAAGCCATTGATTAACAAATAACTGTCACAAAACTGGAACTTTCGTAGTAACAGTTTCTGGTGAAGCTTCCTTTGACCCCTTAATCAGCTAGGTAGAGATGAAAGAGAACTTTTATATTCTGAAGATGTACAGACAATTATAAAGAACTCTGATTGACTGCAGGGGGAAGAGACACAATAGCTATTAAAATAAAAGTATGACAGTTGGGCTAAACAGGCAGCCTCAAACATCCTAGGAGTCCCTGAGGGCAACACTGTATGTAGTGACTCAGGTTCTTAGAGAAAAGTGGGTCATCAACAAGAAGCATACAGGCTTGTTTTTGGTGTCTTTATAAGAATAGAGGGAAATAATGAGTGTGTCAGAGAGCTCTTGTCAAGTTTAGTTTCAGTGAAACAATTTGCTTAGGGGCAAGTTTATTTGAGAAAATAAATCACTGATACAGTATAAATACTGTGTTCCTCAGTGATGAGATTAGATGAGTAGGGAGGTAGTGGGGTAAGGTGGAAGGAGCATGGACTTGGAGACGGATACTTGGTTAGAAGCAGAATCACCTTAGATATCTCTGAGCCCAAGCTTCTCTGTCTGTAAATTGGAAATAATGCCTGAAGAGGTCGTTGTCAGGATTGAATGAGATGACATAAGCAGTGCACCTTGCCCAGGGCTTAATAAATAGTGATGAGACTGCTAGATTTCTTTGTGATGGGGCTTCAGGATATACCTCCCATATACTGACTTCTATTCCTTTTTGAGTCCACCACCCCCCACAACATCTTTATGTACTGTACTGTATCTCATACTATGCAAGTCACCCATTTAAAGTATACACTTCCATGACTTTCAGTACATTTACAGAGTTGTGCAACCACTACCACCGTCAGTTTTAGAAAATTTTCATCACCTTGCCAAGAAACCTGTGCCCTTTAGTTATCATTACTTTATTCCCTCATCCTCTTCCTCTTCAGATGTTGTGGGCACCACCTTCTTTCCCTTCCCTTATCCTCGTTTCAGCTGTGGACTGTGCTGATTTGTCTGTTGCTGGACCATGTGATTGAAATTCTTTGAATTTTTCTGTCAATGGCCAATTTAGCTTTTTCCCTTCCCAAGTATTTGTTCCTTTGGGTGTGGAAGCAGCTGCTGCAGCCAGTGCAAGGGCTCACCATTTTGCACTTTGCGGCTGTTCATATGGCAACTTTATTCAAAACCACTCCTGCACTGCTTATTTGTTTTATACAAAAACAGTTCTCCCTGACTTGCGGCTTCTCTGCTGCCATGTTGACAAATGTTGCTTCTAGTGAAATACACAAAAATAAATAACAGCAAGGGAGAGGGGAGCACAGAGCTAAGTGAATTCATTTTGCCTCTTGAGTGCCATTCTCATTTGTTTTAAAAACCACCCTGGCATTACAGACAGGAAAGGGGGAGGGAGAGAACCGCAGGAAAAGAATGGGCCACATTTGATTCTTTGAATTGGGCTGTAGGGGCTGGCTGAACAGACAACTTGAGAAGTATCTGGAATGTAGGGCCTGGGGATGAGGAAGAGTTTACAAGGAATCTGAATACCCTGCAGATGTTCATATTGCAACAGCCCGCATTTACATAGTCTTCAGAGTTCATTTGGTATGTTCTCTTGTTTTCTCATTCTGTTGATGAGGAGACCCAGATTTAAGTACTGCTGATGTAGTAGTACATGACGGTGATTGGTTTCTGTCAGTGTGGTAGGGTGTGTATTAGAAACTGGAAAAAGGCAAAAGTGTAAGGGAGTTGGGGTTCTCAAGTTTCAGTCCGAAGGTCTGACCCACATGAGAAGGTGGAGGGAATGCTGACAAATATTGATTGCCTTTCTGAGCCAAGTATTTCCACAAATACTATGTTATTACTATTATATTAGGATATATTAGTATTATTATTAGTAGTATTATATTAGTATATTAGTATTGTTATTTGTATGTAACAAATACTGTGTTATTATTATTAGTAGTATTAGTAGTAGAAGTATTTTTCAGAGGGAGGGTCTCCTAGGCTGGAGTGCAGTGGTGAGATCATAGCTCACTGTAGCCTCAAACTCTTGGGCTTAAGTGACCCTCCTCCCTCAGCCTCCCAAGTAGCTAGACCCACAGGCATGAGCCACCATACTCAGCTGATTTTTAGGTTTTTTTGGTAAAGATCTGGGCCTCACAAAGTACTGGGTTTATAGGCAGGAGCCACCAGGCCTGGCTTCAGAAACATTGTTTCATTGGTTAGCATGACAAAGGTTGGTGGTCTTAGCTTCATTTCACAGACTAGGGAGGACAGAGTTTTGAGGAATTATGGTACTTACTTGCAAAAGGTCTTACAGAAATTAGGGAGTGAAATGAAATGGAAACCCAGAGCTTCCAGACCTAGAACTTGTTCCTTTTCTATGTTAATAGTAAGCCATCAGAGGTATGGAAGAAGAAAAGGAGAAGGGCATTGGAAAATAAGCAGGGATAACAGCAAGCAGTAGAGGCCAAAAACATTTTGTTTAGGGAAGTTGCACATCTTCTTTGAAAGCTTTTGTTCATTAAAAATCACCAGGAAAACTAAAGTGACTTGCAAGTGCACACGAAACTTTGTTTTGGGTGTGTGAGTTAAGAATGATCACCTGACCAATTATAATTGACTAGAAAAACATTTCCCTGAGCCTTTCATAAATTATCTTAATGTGCATATTGTTAAGGCAGTGTCTGATAAATAACAGCCTAATTGGCCACCCAGGGTCTGAGAGGTTTGCTTAACCAGAACTAGCCTTTCATTCTGGGTCTGGCAGATTGATTTCTTTCCATTTGTTGAATGATTTTTCAATGCTATTTATCACCTAAGTATTCTGTTCAAAATAATTTTTTTTTTTGGTCTATTGCTAATAGTAGATGCCTCTAGGGAGAAGAGGAGAGAAGCAAGAGTGAGGTGCCAGGGACTTACTTTTCCTTATACTCCCCTTGTTACTTTTTGAATTTTGTTCCATATACTATTCTATATGATGGAAAGGAGGGAAGTATATTTAGGCAGGTGGAAGGTAGGAAGGGTAGATGAAAGGATGAATCATTGACCTGAACTTTAGGCCTTTATTCATCAGTGGTTTAGCCTGTGGGATTGTTTCTCAGTATGTAAACTTCTTCAGTTACGTAGACATATAATAGGTACTTGTTCAGTTTATTGCATCTGCAAAGGTATGGCCAGGTGTCGTCATGAGGAAGTATCGTACTACAGTGTTTAGGCTTAAAAGAGTCTGAAACCTAGACTTCCTGGGTTGTAATCCTTTCTCTACCACTTAGTGGCTGAATGTGACCTTGGATCTTACCTTATATAGCATTTTTGTGTCTCGGATAGCTTGTTGTTAAAATAGTGGTTATAACAAAGCCTGTGGAGTTGGAAGGATTAAATATATTACTTAATCCACTTGAAGTTCTTATAATAGTGCCCAATACACAGTACTTACTAAAAGTTAAATTTTTTTTATGATGACTATCATCACAGCTGGTGATTTGCCTCATCCATCTCTCTGTCCCCTTCTTAATGTGGTCCAAAATTCCGCCCCCCTCCGCCCCCACCTTAATGCCCAGACAGTGCCCCTGTGCTGACTAAGGAGCCTTTCTTTTGAGTTCACTGGTCTGGCACTGGCTCCTAGAAGTACTCTTTTCCGGTGACAGCAGGATATTCGGACCACTGGGAGAGTCAGTGGGCTGGGGTGGGCCCTCGCTCTCTGCAGAGGTGTTCTTTCTCCCAGTGGGAGGAAACACCACTTGTCAGAACACAGCTTTGGCTTGCCCAGGTTCCTGTTGTGCAGATGGGGCCTAGAGTCTCTCTGGGCCCCTTGTCATGGATCCAAGCCAAGGCTGTCGCTTGCTGAGCCAGGAATAATATAGGAATTAGTCTTTTTCTTCTTTATACTAAACACTAATCAATCTACAGTTAACTCTATCTAATTTCTGAACCAGATGCCGTGAATAACTGCCCCTGAATGTGTTTGCCAATAAAAGGATAAGTTTAAGGCTTTTAATCAATGCCGCTTGCACTCAGTATTTAAGGTCAGAATCTTGTGTGAGACTTATTTTGATCAGGATAATTGTTGGGTTAAAAATGAATGGTTTTTGAAATTGTGACACTCGTGGTTGACTCTTGGGTGAATTAATCTTTGAGAGGATGGAAAATTGTCAATTTCATAAGAGTTCTCTTGCTCTCTAGTTGTCTTTCAGGTCAGTTATGGAAAAATATGACTTTTAGACGGAAGACATTCTTTTTCAATGGGAAAGGAGATAAGAGACTAATAGAAATTTCTAAGGAGTCAGTGATGGAGGCTCAGGGGAAATTGGAAACGAAGCTGAGTATTTTGGATCTGCGGTGAGCTGAGGGACTGGAACTGCAGCTGTGTATGTTCTAGGTAATATAAACTTGTAATTTTATGTCTCCAGCATACCTTTCTCAAAGGAACTCATATTTCCTGGCCAATGACTGTGTACTGTCTAGAATAAAACATACTGTTTAGAAACATCTGGAGTTTAGTTATTGGCTTCACTGAATGGCCTAGGGCAAGTCACTGAGCCTCTGTGCCCTCAGTTTTTATAATTATAAAATGGGGATGGTAATAGCTCCCTCACAATTGGAAAATTTAAATGTGATCATGTATGTGAGAATGTGAAGTGCAGTGCCTGGCACACAAGAGGCGCTGAAAGGAGCGTCTCCTTTTACTTCTTTGTGCAGTTTGCTTGGCTGGTCTGTCATACATTTGTCTGGTGTGCATCTGGATACGTGTAGTGTGGAAATTTCCCTACCTTGTAACAGTGAGTTTGAAATTGTTCCTGTTGACCTGTTTTTTTGTTTTTTTAATTATACTTTATGTTCTAGGGTACATGTGCACAACGTGCAGGTTTGTTACATAGGTATACATGTGCCATATTGGTTTGCTGCACCCATCAACTCGTCATTTACATTAGGTATATCTCCTAATGCTATCCCTCCCCCAGCCCCCCACCCCACGACAGGCTCTGGTGTGTGATGTTCCCCGCCCTGTGTCCAAGTATTCTCATTGTTCATTTCCCACCTATGAGTGAGAACATGCGGTGTTTGATTTTTCTGTCCTTGTGATAGTTTGCTGAGAATGATGGCATGAGAAAAATGAGTCAGGACGCCCACCATTTCTGGAGAAGCTCGGTGGTAATTCTGTTCCTCAGTGGCTCACAAGCCTGTGCAGTTCAGAGAATCAGAACTGGTAGATCAAGGAGAACTAGGCTCTGCTCCTTTGGTTATGGGGAAGTTACTTAGTCTTCTTAAAGTTTCCTGTCCACAAAAGGGGGATGTGTGCGGGTGCAATATGGGTAATGTTTGTGAACAACCTTTGTTAGTGTCAGGAAGCTCCCGAACTATGTAGTGTGGTATTTTCATCATCTTGAGTTGACAACAGAGCTTATCCAATAGTCAGTTCTGGCATTTTGTCAAATGTTAAAGGCTCAGGAAATAACTTCCAACTCAAGGAAGATTTGTATCCACTCTGGAGCTGGAGGAGCTTATATTAAGAATGTAAGATAGCTGGGCTCCCAGGATTTCTGGGAGAGCTGAAAATCTCACTGAGGTTCAGGTTCTCAGACCAGCAGGCCACCCATGGGGGCTTGTGGTTAAGCTGGTGCCGAACATTGCTGAATTATAGGTATTTGTGTGCCACAGGTTGGTTTTCGGTGTTCACATTTAGTCCAACAGTGACCTGTTTTCCTTTGCCTCAACTGTGATATCCCCTTGAAGGGAACTTTATGAAGAGCATGGATCTGCCTTGCTTCTTGCTGCCTACTGTGCGGTTTTGTGCAGAGTGCTATGCTTGCTCTCCTTTCCCTCCTCTGGTGTCCTCACAGGTGACTCAACTGGAAGAGGAAGTTGCAGAAGGTCAGGTTACCAAGCACCTCTCCTCATGACTCAGCCAATCGAGACCCCAACACTGTGTGGGAAGAGGTGCTCATCTGTTGAGAAGGGGTGGGGATGACATGTTACATACAGAGGCTCCAAGGTGGTTCTGATGAGCATAGAGTGTAGTGGGAGAAGGAGCAAAGGACGGTTTGGGAGGTAGGAAGTAAAGTTTCAGCTACAACTGACCGTCAAAAGCCTTTTCTGTCTTTAGACTTTTACTCTGTAGGATATAGGGATTTGTATATGAGGCTTTTGACTTTAACTCTGTTGGAATAGGGATTTGTTGGAGGATATTAAGTAGTGAGGATGGTATGAGAGATGCATTTTCAGGGGTTTCATTTGCTCATGGCATGGTAGAAGATGAAGGGTGGATGGCGAGGAGAGTGGAAATAGGAACACAGAAGACTGCTGCAGTATTTCAAATGGGGATTGTGTGGGGCCTATTTAGGTCATCTCCAGTGCAGGTGCCCAGGAGAAGTTACAACAGATACTGTACTTGCAAAGGAAAATGACATTTGAGTACCTGCTTTGTGCCAGGAACTTTAAGTAATTTACATATATTAGCTCATCTCATTCTCACAACAGCAACAAGGGGAAGGTGTTATTTCTCACCATTTTTCAAATAAAGAAACTTAGGTTTAGAGCATAACTAGTTTGTCTGAGATCCCTGGACAGCTCCTTAGTTGCAGGGTTGAGGTTTAAACCTGATTACATCCAACTCCAAGTCCTTTCTGTTCGCATTACACCACACTGTGGCCCTCAGGACACAGCCTCATATAGTGATTTTGCATTAGCAAATAACTTTGCAAGGACTAGTCTATTAATAGTGATCTCTTTCAACATTCCCATGAGATGAGGGAGCACAATTAATTGTTCATCTGAGGGATTAGAGATATAAGGAGGTTAAGTGACTTGACGAGGTCACCCATCTAGTGGTTTGGGGAGGACAGGCAGAAGTGAGTGAGGCTTGGAGCTGGCCATTTTGAGACAGTGACCTTATCGAGAACAAGAATTTTCCAGCCTCATTTTATAAATCCAGGCTTCTAGTTCTATAGATTAGGGAAACTGTCATGGAAATGGTATGCAAGGCAAGTGCCTGAGGCTGAGATGGCACAAAGCACCATGGTATCTTGGGGTTACTTTATAATCAAACTCTCTCTACTAGCATAGTCTTTAATTAAAACAACAATCATCTCCACCAAAAACTAATCATCTTTATTAAGCATACAGATTGGAGTAAGGGTGGGGAGACTATTGTCTGAGAAAGATCTCACCAATAAATTGTTTCCTTTGCCATAAGAATTGTGTTGCTGAGTTTAATAATTAGAAGAATTCTCACACTACCCTGCTTCCTTTTTCTGTTTGACTTTATGGGTCTGACATTGCTATTGTTTTTCCTGGGAATACTTGAGGTGTCACAAAGAGCAACATTATGATGAGAGCCATGGGAAACACTTGCTAATTACAGTATATTGTGCCCCTGTTCCTTATCTATCAGTCTCTATTGGTCATTATTACTCATTTGATTTTTATTTTTGAGAGGCGAATGCACAGGGCAGAATAGGTCCTGAGAATGAATCTAGAGCTTTGCCTTTAACTTGGATGGACACTTTGGGCATGTATGGGTCAAGAAATAGATGATTGGGTATCTTGTAGTAGGAGTTGGAAGAACTATTAATACATTTAGGAAGGGGCAGTGAAGGCCGGGGACTGAAAAGATGCTGAACTACAAACCTGAATGATTTTATAGTTTGCTAACGGTTATCCCTGGATGCCATGCACCTTCATGATTTAACTGAGCCTTGCAAACAGGGACGATACTTTTCCTAACCCCCTGCCATCTACTGCTTTCTCCCCAGAGGTCACCGGGCAAAGACGTGTAACACTGGCATTGTGCATGTATGACGGGTAACTGTAGGTAGTAAAGTGGCCATCTGTACCATTGCGACCCTGTGTAATACTCTAGTGAAGTGATCTGGTTTCTGCACTCAGGATGCCAAATACGGGGGAGAAGGAAGTGACAGTCATTTACAGTGTCATGTTTAGTCTTTTGCAGATGTGCTTACAGTTTTAACAAAGGCGGAGAATAAATTATAGGGTGGGAAAGAAATGCCTACAGACAGGCTGCTAAAGCCTAAGAAGGAGGAAACTAGTATTTGTGTGTTTTAGGAATGCTAAGCCCTTGCTTACATATCAGCAAGCAAAATATTGGCATTCACTTCTGACTTGAGGAAGGCATCTCTGAAGTCAATAGAAGGAAATGCCTAAACACAGGCCTCACTCAGAAAGAAAGGAGAGCTGTGGAAATGCTCAGGATTATCTCATAAAAGCCCTTTGTGTATTTGAAGCCTCTAATGAAATCAGCCTTGTTCTCCAGGCCAGACAACTCCAGTTGTTCTTACCTTTCTTTATTGTATCTTTTTTTTTTTCATTTCTTTTATGCTTTTGTCATCTTTTGAAATTCTTTTCTTTGAATAATACCAATAAAAATTGAACTTAGTGCCCGAATGCGGGGATGACTTGCTAGTAACTACCAGTTTTTATCAGAAAGCAGAGTGGGATGCCCAGTGATGTTGTTGATGGTGAGGATGTCCAACTCTTCTTTTTATATGCTAGCTCCATTCTCTGCTGCATTTACCTGTGTGTAGTGTTGGTGCATGGAACATGGTGGGCATATAAATGTTTATTGAATGATTGAATGTAGATATACTGAATTTTTTTCCTTAAAAAGTCAGTATTTGCTCTGGGTCAATAAAGAAAAAACCCTTTATTTTGCTTTGTCTTCATAAACACCAAAATCCTAGAAAATATTGGCTTTAATTTGCCACAGCATTCTGCAGCTTGTACAGGCTTTTCCAGAGACGAAAAATTCTTTCTCACTTCTATATTAGTCCTTCGCTTTATCCTCTGATTCCTCCTTCCTTCCTTCTCTTTTCTCCCTTCCTCTCACCCATTCATGTATTCATTAATTCAGTAAATACTTCTTCAATCTCTGCTATAAGCACTGTTTTAAGTACTAGGGATATTGTTATAAGCAAAATAATGTCTCTGCTTTCATGAAGCTTATATTTTGGTGGTGGATCAAGGAACATGATTGACCAGAAGAAGTTAGATTTCCGTGTTGGGACAAGGCTTTCAGAGAAGTAAGGTTGGTGGTTGTATAGGTAGTAGAGAGAAAAGGATTGCTCCCTGTGAGGGACTTGCTGGCAGGATAGGCTGTGATTTCACTTTATTTGCTATTTACGTAACAGTCTGAATCCCGATATAGTGTTTTACCTGATATGTAAGATTCTGTTCGGGCAGGGTTTTGTCAGTTATCATTTGTATCTTCTTTCTTGAAATTAGATCAGGTCCCTTTGATTTATTTGGAGAGAAAAATGGGCAATACACAATGTGTTTCTGCTGAATATTTTGCTGTGATGTTGACACAGTAATGTGTACTTTATTTTGATTTTAGTGTGTTTTATTTGAACATTCCATTATTCAGAAATTGGTGCCCCTCCTTGTTATTACTGTTTGCCACCAGTTATTTAGAAAGCAGTTTAATTAATGTTCTTTTACTGCCCTCTGCTTCATTATGAGTTTCAACAATTTTAATACAAAGTATACATATCAACTGTATGAATTTACTAAAACCCAGGACTGTGATATTCATTCATTCATTCATTCATTCATTCATTCATTCATTCATTGCTTTATCCAGCAAATGTGCAATACAAAAAAAGATATATGCTTCCTCTGTACACATTTCAGTCTAATACGAATTGTTTGGTTGAAATACAGAAACATAACATGCAATTCTCTGGGGTAAACATTTCACTAAATAAACAGCAGTGAGAATTCTGAAGATACACTTAACTAGGTCAGCCTGGGCTTATCAGAGAAGGCTTCACAGAATAGGTGATCTTTGACCTGGTTCTTGAATGGTAAAGATGTGTTTGCCTCCCAGGGACCAGTTGAGAAATAGCTAGAATTAATTAGTTCTTCTGTAATCATTGAGGTACTGATCCTAGAGTGTGGCTTCCACTGCAGTGCTGGATGTGGGGATGATCATCTCATTGCAAATACAGCCTGGGTGGGTGTTTTTGGTTTTGTTTTAAAGATTCTGAAGCAGCATATACACAAGGTTGACACTGGGACCTCTTGAGTTGGTTGCTGCTGCTGTTCACAATAGGTTTAGATTGATAGGGCTTCAGTTTTCTTACTTTTGCATTCCAGCATTTTGGATCAGTCACTTTATTCCATCATTTACTTTCTGGCTTAGGCTTAGTTGTTATTAAGTGAATCAGGGATAAACCTTAGGCTACTCTCTTGCTTCATTTTTCAAGTAATCTGGAGTAAACAAAACAACTAAATCTCTTTCGTCACTGTGTTTTGTTCCCATCTCAGAACTGGTAGAATGGCCAACATTTTCAGTGAAAATGTATTGAAATGCATTTCACTGAATGAAATGTTCACATTCAGTGAAATGTGTCTAAACTCTAAAAAGAGTTTAGGAAAGCTCATTGACACATTTGTTACTTGCTGAAAGCCCCAGTGAATTTTCCAACCTCCGTATTGTCCTTAAAAATTGCCTTTTAGTTCTTAAGGTGATGGAGATGTGTTTTTTTCCTTCCCCCTTAAACCCTCTTCTGAGCAATCTTTGCAGAGACACCCAGTGAGAGAGTAGTCCCTTCTGCTTTGTGTGCCCACTAGTAAGAGATGACCAGCAGCAGCTTTATATCCTAATGTAGAAAATGTGTTGTGCAAGATGATTTCAACCCAGCAACTCACCTCTTCATGCCTAATGCCTGTAGCTAGGGCCTTCTTTCTCTCTACATTAGCCAAAAAATAAATAAATAAATGTGGGTGAGGATAATAATAATTATGATGGCAGGAACACTTATTGAGTGTGCAATAAGCAAGTGTTTGCTTATTTAATCTACCTGACAGCCCTACCAGATGTAGGTACTGTTGTTTTCTCCATTTGGTGGATAAGAAAACTAAGTCACTGAGTCAGTAATTTGCCAAGGTCAGGCAGCTGTCTGCCCAGGGAACCTATACACTTAATTGCTATGCTATACTGTGATTGAGTATATCTTATCTGAATTGCTTGGGACCAGAAGTGGTTCAGGTTTTTGAATTTTTTTTTTTTTCAGAGTTTGAACATTTGCATATACATAATGGGCTATGTGGGGGATGGGACTCAAGTCTAAACACAAAATTCATTTATGCCTCATACACGTAGCCGGAAGGTAATTTTATAAAATACTTTTAACGATTTTGTGCGTGAAACAAAGTTCTGACTGTGTTTTGACTGCATCTGCTCATGTGAGTCCAGGTGTAGAATTTTTCACTTGTAGTATCATAAAAGTTTCAGATTTTGGAGGATTTCAGACTTCAGATTTTTGGATTAGGGTTGTATAGCCTGTACTTCATGAGCCAATTGAGAAAAATGCCTTCATAATTTCTTTCTAGGGCCTCAAACACCTGGACATCACCCCGACTCTTACATGTTGTGCATTGGAGAGTCAGATCTCCTCAGTGCCTGTGAACAAGTGTTCTTTTGAGTGATACTCTTCTTTATGTAACTCTATTATATAATATAGCTTTCATAGCCCCCACTTTATTTGCTCTTATTTTATTCCTCCCACCCCCCCAACCCACCCCCCATATAAAGGACTCATTTCAAAGATGGGCGAACCTGGAAGCTGAACCTGACTCTTTACTCTTCATGTCTTCAACTTACTGGCCATCAAGGGTGCAGTTTTGCCGTTCTGTCCTCCAGAAGATCCCGTACAAATAGAGGCTTTAATTTCTGCTTGCATTCTTGCATTCTGTGTGATTTATTGCCTAATAAATGAAAGAAAAAAGTTTATTTTAATAGTAAACTGAAAATGAAAAACCATTTTTTTTTCACGAACTTGCTAATTTTCTTCCATTGTATAGTATGAACTCAATCTACAAAGACCTGGCAAAAAAACAAGTATCATGTTCTGTAAGAAACTCAGTTACACTAACACCAGAACTTACCAAGTTTAATTGGAGATAATTGTTTTTTAAATGTGTGTTTTTTTTTTTGTTTTTTTTTTTGTTTGTTTTTTTTTTAATAGAGGTGGGGTTTTCCTTGTTGACCTGGCTGGTCTCAAACTCCTGGCCTCAAGCGATCCTCCCATCTTGGCCTCCCAACATGCTAGGATTGCAGGTGTTAGTCACCGCACCTGGCCTCTTATTGTAGATGGTTTTTTAAAATGAAGATTTGTTTTATAATAAGAAAAGGGAAACCATAATTCTAGACCACTGAGAAGGGCTTCTTTAATATATTTAACCTCTTTATTTACGGATCACTTCTTTCTACAGAGACTGAAATTAGGGCAGAGAATCCTACATATAAAGAGCTGCTGCCCATTCAGAATAATTACAAGTGACAGTAAAGCATCTCCCCACATAATCCTGTATATCAGTCCGAAAGTATGTTTTGAGATGCACAAAACTCAATTTATGAATCTCTAGTTGTAGTTATTTGACTTAATATGTAAGGCACTTATCAGAGGAGATGGTTGCAAATAGATTTGGTGACAGGTAGATTTTTCTAATGGTCTGCTAACTTCTTATAAAGTCATGGCCAACCACTAATATAATGCTGAGAGTTGCTTTCTCTTTTCCCCTCTACTAGCTTGGGGTCCACAGACCAAAAAATCTGTAACTTGCAGTGCTAATAAATGCATGCTTCAGCTGCCTGGAAATGCTGCTGGACTGGCGATTTGCTGCCCTGCTCTAATAGAGACTGCCTCAGATCTGGTCTTTAACCTGGATTAGCTGGACAAAGAGAATCCTCTGGGATCCTGTGTGCCATCATCTGGTGATGCGTTGCTATATAAATGTAACATCCACTAACTTTGTCAGATGATGTCTGGGCTGGCTACTGTGGCTGTGATAGGAATTGAAACATATGGCTTGTTATTAAGGTAGTGACTGACTGTGGGGGACACCAGTGTCTGTTGTTTTTCATTGTTTATTGATCTAGTGAGTTAGAGTGCCTTTCCTGGGGTGTTAGTGTTAAATAGTTCAGTACTGTTAGTCATTTTGTGGATTGTCTTTCTGTGTGATTTGTGTGTATTTCCTTGATCTAGTGGGGTGCAGGGTCAGGGACTGAGGGGAAGGTATAATTGTTTACAGGAAATGTGGCAGGACATGGATTTGAAATCAGATAGGAGGTTAAGGAATGCCGGGCTCCTCTGAATATTAAGGAAAATCTTTAAGCCCCTAATTAATTTCAGAAAATCCCCTTGCTCTCACAGTTGGGAATTTGGCTGGGTAAACTAATAACTGGAATAAGAGCTAGGAGTTGTGGGTTAAGTTTCTCCCTGGCAAATACCAGTATTTCAGGATTACTTCTACTCTTGTCCTGCTGCCTCCCACTGGATCTTTACAAACTCTGTGCAGTAGAGATTATCTTGATAAAGATTTTGGATGCATGTTGCACCTTTATTGAATGATGAATGTTGTTTTTATTGATTTAGCACATTTATTGAGTACCTACTATATGCCAGCCCCTGTTCTTGGTCTTGTATGGTGGTATACAAGAGAAATAAAATTCTTAGCCTTAATGGAATTTATATTCTAGTAGACTATAAATTACGATGTTCACTATTTGAGAGGACCCAAGCTTCAGATGTTGTGGCTGTTTGGCACACTGGTCCGGGTTGAAAGAAGAGGCTGGGATTCAAGTTGTAGTTCCTGTCCTGATTTGCTGCATTTCTCTGGGCCTGAGTTTAACTACAGGTAACAGAGTGACATTGGGTTGTATCTAATTATAGGGTTCTTTCCAGTTCTTTCACTTATGATCCTGATTTTGTCAAACATTTTAGCCCAGTTGTCTTTTTTTTTTTTTTTTTTTTTTTTAAAGACAGAGTATCACCTAGCCACCCAGGTTGGAGTGCAATGGGACTGTCTTGGTTCACTGCAACCTCTGCCTCCCTGGCTCAAGTGATCCTTCCACCTCAGCCTCCCAGGTAGCTGGTAATATTTCACCTGGGACCACAGGTGTGTGCCACCACGCCCAGCTAATTTTTTGTGTTTTTGATAGAGATAGGGTTTTGCCATGTTGCCCAAGCTGGTCTCAAACCTCTAAACTCAAGCCATCTGCCCTTCTTGGCTTCCCAAAGTGCTGGGATTTCAGGTGCAAGCCATTGTTTCTAGCCAGTCCAGTTGTCTTTAATCTAGTTGGGCTTCCGGCTAATTTGTGATGGTGACCAATGTTTGCATATTAAATCAAACAGTTATTGTACTGAAGAAAAAAATAATTGTTTCTAAAAAGTTCGACTACATGGTCTTGCCATTTAAAAAAAAATGTAGTAAAGCAACAATAAGGAAAATACTCTTTTATTCTAGAATTGCACACCTACGTGAAATTTTTAAGTTTCCCTGTGTCATGTGAGCTGGTTGATTGCAGGTGAGGAGAATTGCATGTTCTTACATGTTTCTCGGAAAACACTCATCACTGTGTAAAAAATGCTTTTTTGTTTGTGTGAAATCATAATATAGAGCCCATTCTACCATACACCTTCATCATCAAGCTCAGGGATGCAAGCCTGTTAATCAAACGGGAATACAGGAAGTGAGACATGAAACACTGGTTTTATTTTCACACCTCTAAATGAGTGACTGCAGAGGATGAACTTAAAAATAAAAATGCCACCTCATACTTGCATCACACCTTTTAATAAGGTGGTTTAAAAATATTTAGGGTGAACCTTCATCAGGATGCTTTAATTGCCTCAGCATAGTTGAATAGTACGTTAGGGTGATGCCTCTGCTGTGCTGAAAAGCCTAGAGGGAGCTACTGTCACTCAGTGATGCGTTGAGGATGATTAGGTAGAACCCCTTCAGATCCTGGGATCTCAGTTTCCTCTCAAATGCATGCTGTGGGTAGAGAAGCCTGGGCTGATGTGTGTATAGTTTACACCTGTTATAAGTGACTAAACTCGTAAGAACAGGTACACAAGGCATCCTTAGTAAGAAGTAATAATATCTACTTTAGTAATAATATCTTCTCATCCTTGTAGGTCCATTTGAAATGCCGCCATCTCTAGTACATCTTTCCTGACTACTCCCACCTGGCCGTCATATCATCTTTCTCCTTTAGATTTCAGACAGACTAGACTGAGAGACTGAGACTGTGGGTTTTTTTTGTTGTTGTTGTTTTTGTTTTTGTTTTTGTTTTTTTTAGACAGAATCTCTCTCTGTCACCCAGGCTGGAGTGCAGTGGCCGGATCTCAGCTCACTGCAAGCTCCGCCTCCCGGGTCTATGCCATTCTCCTGCCTCAGCCTCCCGAGTAGCTGGGACTACAGGCGCCCGCCACCTCGCCCGGCTAGTTTTTTGTGTTTTTTAGTAGAGACGGGGTTTCACCGTGTTAGCCAGGCTGGTCTCGATCCCCTGACCTCGTGATCCACCCGTCTCGGCCTCCCAAAGTGCTGGGATTACAGGCTTGAGCCACCGCGCCTGGCTGAGACTGTGGGTTTTTATCCTGCCAGCCACTTAGAGGCCGTTTGATCTTGGGAAGATTACTTGCTTTTCTGTACAAAGTATCTTTATTTCTGCATCTGTAAAGTGAAGGTAAGAATCCCTACTTCATAGGGTCTTAGTGATATGAGTTAGTATACATGGTGCCCTTAGAGCAGTGCTTGGCATGTGCTGCTGTGGTTTTGTTATCATTATTACTCCACTTCTTCCTTGGTACATAGCTCACGGTCTCCTTAACTATATGGATGTATTTCGTAATCTGCCTTAAATTGTGATGTGTTCCTTCTGGTCTGAGAGCCCTTGTCACACTCAACATGATAACTTTAACTTGGTAGGTACCTAGTGAGCATCCTGGATTGAGTTCCTACAGGATTTAGTTAAGAATTCAAAGCAGGGTGTATTCTCATTCCTGACTTTTAAAGCCTTTGAGGTCAGTTGGGGGCAGGTCTTACTTGTTTCATAACTGGTGAAACTGCCACACCAAGGACACTTGCCCATGGTCGTCCACTGGGTAGCCTGATAAGAAGGTCAGTTACTCAAGGCTGTGGACTTCATTCCATTCTTGCTGATATTACTAGCGTAAATGAGATGCCTTTGGATAATTCTCTGAGCAATTTAGGCCAGGTGAATACTGGACAGTAATTTCCTGAAGTGCCATGAAGTGGCAGGAACATGATTTATGTAGCATGGGCTCCTGCTAGCTGGGATGAACACTGGAGCCCCTGCCGTGCTCTGGAATTATGAGTGCCTGCCAAAGGAGCTGCTTTTGTTCTAGAGAGTTTTTTTGTTTTGTTTTTTTTTCTTTTTCCTTTCTTTTAAGTTAAATTCTCAAGTGGCAGGCACGGGCAGGGGTCTCTATGGTGATGAATGGAGAGATGTAGGGCTGAACTGGCTGGTTGCAAACCTTATCCCAGCAGTTCTTAGAGACAACTGGGATAAGGACATTTTAGCTGGCTGACACTTGGGTTGAAAGTACTGATGTAAAAAAAAAAAAAGTGATGCGTGTATGGGGAGGGGCATGAAAAAAGAAGTGGTACCTTGGCATTCTAGTCAGATAAAGGAGATCTGTGTTTTTTAAGGTAGGAGCTTTGAGAAAAATGCAAAACTTGTATATTTCAGCATGCAGAAAATTGCACTTCATTTATCAGGCAAACCTCATTCATATTAGCAAGAGTATTGCTAGCATGAGAAGTATATGAGAAGTATGTGGTTGTGGGAGGCCATTATCAGGAAGTTGCTATGTTCTTGACTTTGGGCTTCGGAAGAACGATTAGCCCCTTGCATGTAAGCTTGCTCAGTAAAGAAAAAGTTTTGGCCCTAAGGCTTGTGGAACCAGGCTCAGGATGGATGGATTTATTGTCCTTCACAGCCAAAGCACAACAGTCTTTCTCTCTTTCTTTCCAGGCTACCCATGTGAGTACATTGATAATATCTCTGAGAGTTTTAGAGAATTTTCCAGCAGAATGAGAGAAGATAGAAGGACTGTCTTGATAATTTAAGGACATGCTCTTATCTCTTGATCTGCTGCTCTTTTTTTTTTTTTTTTTCTTCTTCTGCTTAGGCCAGTGTTGGTAGTTACATTGTCTTCTCTCTACTGGGCGGATTACATGTATGCAATCCAAAATTGTCAACGTAATGATTCCACTCTTCTTTGGTACGTAGCTCATGTTCTCCTTAACTATACTAAATTGTGATGGGTTCCTTCTGGTTGAGAGCCCTTGTCACACCTAATTTTTATTTAAAATTTAAAATTTGTGGTATAGTCCAGGCACAGTGGCTCATGCCTGTAATCCTAGCATTTTGGGAGTCCTAAGCAGGAGGATTGCTTTGAGCTCAGGAGTTTGAGACCAGCATGGGCAACATGGCAAAATCCCATGTCTACAAAAAATACAACAACAACAACAACAACAAGAATTAGCTGGGCATGGTGGCATGTACCTGTAGTTCCAGCTACTTTCGGGGCTGAGGCAGGAGGATCTCTTGAGCCCAGGAGGACAAGGCTGCTGTGAGCTGAGATTGTGCCACTGCACTCCAGCCTGGCTGGCAAAGTGAGACCCTGTCTCAAAAACATAATTAAAAATTGTGGTACAATATAAATAACATAAAATTTGCCAGTATTTTATGAAAAAGTTCAACAGTATTAACTGTATTTGCATCATTGTGCAACCAATCTCCAGAACTCTCCATCTTACAGAACTGAAACTGTCTACCATTAAATAACAACCTCCCATTCTCTGTTCTTCTTAGCTTCGTGGAAACCACCTTTCTGGTTTTTATCTCTATGAATTTGATTACTCTAAGTATCTCATATAAGTGAAATCATATAGTGTTTGTCTTTTTGTGACTAGTTTATTTTACTTAACTTACCCTCAAGGTTCATTCATCTTGTAGTATGTATGTATCAGGACATTGTTCTTTTTAAGGCTAATATTCCATTGTATGTGTATACTGTATTTTGCCTATTCATTCATTCCTCAGTCTACATTTGGGTTGCTTCCACTCTTGGCTGTTAAAAATAATGCTGCCATAAACATGAGTGTGCAAATATGTTCTTGAGAACCCCCTTTAAATTATTTTGAATATATACCCAAAGTGGAATTACTGGATCATATGGTAATTCTATTTTTATTTTTTTGAGGAACTACCGTACCGTTTTCCATAAGCAGCTAGATTTTTGAGAAGTACGTTTAAATTCATCGTTTTGGGCCTTGATCTCCACACTGCCTTGAATTGTCCCTGGGTAAGTGAAGTTCTCTGTCAGTCACCTGCTCTGGCATACATCTGAGCTTTGACACACTTCAGCCACTTTCCATGGCTCACTTTGGCCCTTCGTAGGTTGGCGCCTCTCATTAGATTCAAAGAACAATTTCTCAGGATCTGGGCCTAACCAGTGGTGTAGAATTTTAGAAAGACTGAACTGAAATGCTCATCACCTGGTGCCGTGCTTCTCACATTAGGTTATACCTCCAGTTGTGTTTGGATAAGAGTTGGAATGGCATGATGGTCTCCCACAAAATCTGAAAATATAGTTCCAGATGTGCTTCTCCGAAACTTCTTCTCTGCCATTTGGGTTGCACCATTGGAAAAGTATGTGAAGCAATACTTCACTCTGACACCCTGCTACTATATACTTGAGGAAGAACTGAAGACTGTATCATGGAATGAGCAGCCCATAGGTCGTGCACGCATGCGCGTTTGTGTGTGTGTGTGTGTGTGTGTATGTATGTATGTGTGTTGAGATGGGAGAGGGAATCTATGGATCCTTCTATACTCCATTGATTATGCTAACATGGATTTTTTTAAAATTTTTTTTTATTATACTTTAAGTTCTAGGGTACATGTGCACAACATGCAGATTTGTTACATATGTATACATGTGCCATGTTGGTGTGCTGCACCCATTAACTCATCATTTACATTAGGTATATCTCCTAATGCTATCCCTCCCCCCTCCCTGCTCCCCACAATAGGCCCCGGTGTGTAATGTTCCCCTTCCTGGGTCCAAGTGATCTCATTGTTCAATTCCCACCTATGAGTGAGAACATGCGGTGTTTGGTTTTCTGTTCTTGCGATAGTTTGCTGTGAATGATGGTTTCCAGCTGCATCCATGTCCCTACAAAGAACTCGAACTCATCCCTTTTTTATGGCTGCATAGTATTCCATGGTGTATATGTGCCACATTTTCTTAATCCAGTCTGTCACTGATGGACATTTGGGTTGATTCCAAGTCTTTGCTATTGTGAATAGTGCTGCAGTAAACATACATGTGCATGTGTCTTTATAGCAGCATGATTTATAATCCTTTGGGTATATCCCCAGTAATAGGATGGCTGGATCAAATGGTATTTCTAGTTCTAGATCCTTGAGGGATTACCACACTGTTTTCCACAATGGTTGAACTAGTTTACAGTCCCACCAACAGTGTACAAGTGTTCCTATTTCTCCACGTCCTCTCCAGCACCTGTTGTTTCCTGACTTTTTAATGATTGCCATTCTAACTGGTGTGAGATGGTATCTCATTGTGGTTTTGATTTGCATTTCTCTGATGGCGAGTGAGGATGAGCATTTTTTCATGTGTCTGTTGGCTGTATAAATGTCTTCTTTTGAGAAGTGTCTGTTCATATCCTTTGCCACTTTTTGATGGGATTGTTTTTTTTCTTGTAGATTTGTTTGAGTTCTTTGTAGGTTCTGGATATTAGCCCTTTGTCAGATGAGTAGATTGCAAAAATTTTCTCCCATTCTGTAGGTTGCCTGTTCACTCTGATGGTAGTTTGTTTTGCTGTGCAGAAGCTCTTTAATTTAATAAGATCCCATTTGTCAATTTTGGCTTTTGTTGCCGTTGCTTTTGGTGTTTTAGACATGAAGTCTTTGCCCATGCCTATGTCCTGAATGGTACTACCTAGGTTTTCCTCTAGGATTTTTATGGTATTAGGTCTAACATTTAAGTCTCTAATCCATCTTGAATTAATTTTCGTATAAGGAGTAAGGAAAGGATCCAGTTTCAGCTTTCTACTTATGGCTAGCCAATTTTCCCAGCACCATTTATTAAATAGGGAATCCTTTCTCCATTTCTTGTTTTTGTCAGGTTTGTCAAAGATCAGATGGCTGTAGATGTGTGGTATTATTTCTGAGGGCTCTGTTCTGTTCCATTGGTCTCTATCTCTGTTTTGGTACCAGTACCATCCTGTTTTGGTTACTGTAGCCTTGTAGTATAGTTTGAAGTCAGGTAGCATGATGCCTCCAGCTTTGTTCTTTTGGCTTAGGATTGTTTTGGCAATGTGGGCTCATTTTTGGTTCCATATGAACTTTAAAGCAGTTTTTCCCAATTCTGTGAAGAAAGTCATTGGTAGCTTAATGGGGATGGCATGGAATCTATAAATTACCTTGGGCAGTAAGGCCATTTTCACAATATTGATTCTTCCTATCCATGAGCGTGGTATGTTCTTCCATTTGTTTGTGCCCTCTTTTATTTCACTGAGCAGTGGTTTGTAGTTCTTCTAGAAGAGGTCCTTTACATCCCTTGTAAGTTGGATTCCTAGGTATTTTATTCTCTTTGAAGCTATTGTGAATGGGAGTTCATTCATGATTTGGCTCTCTGTTTGTCTGTTACTGGTGTATAAGAATGCTTGTGATTTTTGCACATTGATTTTGTATCCTGAGACTTTGCTGAAGTTGCTTATCAGCTTAAGGAGATTTTGAGCTGAGACGATGGGGTTTTCTAAATATACAATCATGTCATCTGCAAACAGGGACAATTCGACTTCTTCTTTTCCTAACTGAATACCCTTGATTTCTTTCTCTTGCCTGATTGCCCTAGCCAGAACTTCCAACACTATGTTGAATAGGAGTGGTGAGAGAGGGCATCCCTGTCTTGTGCCAGTTTTCAAAGGGAGTGCTTCTAGTTTTTGCCCATTCAGTATGATATTGGCTGTGGGTTTGTCATAAATAGCTCTTATTATTTTGAGACACGTTCCATCAATACCGAATTTATTAAGAGTTTTTAGCATGAAGGGCTGTTGAATTTTGTCAAAGGCCTTTTCCGCATCTATTGAGATAATCATCTGGTTTTTGTCTTTGGTTCTGTTTATATGCTGGATTACGTTTATTGATTTGCGTATGTTGAACCAGCCTTGCATCCCAGGGATGAAGCCTACTTGATCATGGTGGATAAGCTTTTTGATGTGTTGCTGGATTCCGTTTGCCAGTATTTTATTGAGGATTTTTGCATGAACGTTCATTAGGGATATTGGTCTAAAATTCTCTTTTTTTGTTGTGTCTCTGCCAGGCTTTGGTATCAGGATGATGTTGGCCTCGTAAAATGATTTAGGGAGGATTCCCTCTTTTTCTATTGATTGGAATAGTTTCAGAAGGAATGGTACCAGCTCTTCCTTGTACCTCTGGTAGAATTCTACTGTGAATTCATCTGGCCAGGACTTTTTTTGGTTGGTAGGCTATTATTGCCTCAATTTCAGAGCCTGCTATTGGTCTATTCAGGGATTCAACTTCTTCCTGGTTTAGTCTTGGGAGAATGTAAGTGTCTAGGAAATTATCCATTTCTTCTAGGTTTTCTAGTTTATTTGCGTAGAGGTGTTTATAGTATTCTCTGATGGTAGTTTGTATTTCTGTGGGGTCAGTGGTGATATCCCCTTTATCATTTTTTATTGTGTCTATTTGATTCTTCCCTCTTTTCTTCTTTATTAGTCTTGCTAGCGGTTTATCAGTTTTGTTGATCTTTTCAAAAAACCAGCTCCTGGATTCATTGATGTTTTGGAGGGTTTTTTGTGTCTCTATCTCTTTCAGTTCTGCTCTGATGTTAGTTATGTCTTGCCTTCTGCTAGCTTTTGAATGTGTTTGCTCTTGCTTCTCTGGTTCTTTTAATTGTGATGTTAAGGTGTCAATTTTAGATCTTTCCTGCTGTCTCTTGTGGGCATTTAGTGCTATAAATTTCCCTCTACACACTGCTTTAAATGTGTCCCAGAGATTCTGGTATGTTGTATTTTTGTTTTCATTGGTTTCAAAGAACATCTTTATTTCTGCCTTTATTTTGTTATGTACCCAGTAGTCATTCAGGAGCAGGTTGTTCAGTTTCCATGTAGTTGAGCGGTTTTGATTGAGTTTCTTAGTCCTGAGTTCTAGTTTGATTGCACTGTGGTCTGAGAGACAGTTTGTTATAATTTCTGTTCTTTTACATTTGCTGAGGGGTGCTTTACTTCCAACTACGTGGTCAATTTTGGAAGAAGTGCGATGTGGTGCTGAGAAGAATGTATATTCTGTTGATTTGGGGTGGAGAGTTCTGTAGATGCCTATTAGGTCTGCTTGGTGCAGAGTTGTGTTCAATTCCTGGATATCCTTGTTAACTTTCTGTCTCGTTGATCTGTCTAATGTTGACAGTGGGGTATTAAAGTCTGCCGTTATTATTGTATGGGAGTTTAAGTCTCTAAGGACTTGGTTTATGAATCTGGGTGCTCCTGTGTTGGGTGCATATATATTTAGGATAGTTAGCTCTTCCTGATGAATTGATCCCTTTACCATTATGTAATGGCCTTCTTTGTCTCTTTTGATCTTTGATGGTTTAAAGTCTGTTTTATCAGAGACTAGGATTGCAACCCCTGCTTTTTTTTGTTTTCCCTTTGCTTGGTAGATCTTCCTCCATCCCTTTATTTTGAGCCTGTGTGTGTCTCTGCATGTGAGATGAGTCTCCTGAATACAGCAAACTTATGGGTCTTGACTCTTTATCCAGTTTGCCAGTCTGTGTCTTTTAATTGGACCATTTAGTCCATTTTCATTTAAGGTTAATATTGTTATGTGTGAACTTGATCCTGTCATTATGATATTAGCTGGTTATTTTGCTCGTTAGTTGATGCAGTTTCTTCCTAGCATCGATGGACTTTACATTTTGGCATGTTTTTGCAATGGCTGGTACCGGTTGTTCCTTTCCATGTTTAGTGCTTCCTTCAGGAGCTCTTTTAGGGCAGGCCTGGTGGTGACACAATCTCTAAGCATTTGCTTGTCTGTAAAGGATTTTATTTCTCCTTCACTTATGAAACTTAGTTTGGCTGGATATGAAATTCTGTGTTTAAAATTCTTTTCTTTAAGAATGTTGAATATTGGCCCCCACTCTCTTCTGACTTGTAGAGTTTCTGCCGAGAGATCTGCTATTAGCCTGGTGGGCTTCCCTTTGTGGGAAACCCGACCTTTCTCTCTGGCTACCCTTAAGATTTTTTCCTTCATTTCAACTTTGGTGAATCTGACAATTATGTGTCTTGAAGTTGCTCTTCTTGAGGAGTATCTTTGTGGCGTTCTCTGTATTTCCTGAATTTGAATGTTGGCCTGCCTTACTAGGTGGGGAAGTTCTCCTGGATAATATCCTGCAGAGTGTTTTCCAACTTGGTTCCATTTTCCCTGTCACTTTCAGGCACCCCAATTAGACATAGATTTGGTCTTTTCACATAATCCCATATTTCTTGGAGGCTTTGTTCATTTCTTTTTACTCTTTTTTCTCTACATTTCTCTTCTCGCTTCATTTCATTCATTTGATCTTCAATCACTGATAATCTTTCTTCTAGTTGATCAAGTCAGTTACTGAAGCTTGTACATTTGTCACGTACTTCTTGTGTCCTGGTTTTCATCTCTATGAGTTCTTTTAAGGTCTTCTCTGCATTGATTATTCTAGTTATCCATTCATCATTCTTTTTTCAAGGTTTTTAGTTTCTTTGCACTGGTTACGTAGTTCCTCCTTTAGCTCTGAGAAGTTTGATTGACTGAAGCCTTCATCTCTCAACTTGTCAGTCATTCTCCATCTAGCTTTATTCCATTGCTGGCGATGAGCTGCGTTCCTTTGGAGGGGGAGATGCGCTCTGATTTTTTGAATTTCCAGCTTTTCTGCACTGCTTTTTCCCCATCTTTGTGGTTTTATCTGCCTCTGGTCTTTGATGATGGTGACATACTGATGGGGTTTTGGTATGGGTGTCCTCTCTGTTTGTCAGTTTTCCTTCCAACAGTCAGGACCTTCAGCTGCAGGTCTGTTGGAGTTTGCTTGAGGTCCACTCTAGACCCTGTTTGCCTGGGTATCAGCAGTGGAGCCTGCAGAAGATAGAATATTGCTAAACAGCGAGTGTTGCTGTTTGATTCTTGCTCTGGAAGCATTGTCTCAGGGTGTACCCAGCCATGTGAGGTGTGATGTGTGGGTCTGTACCTAGTGGGGGATGTCTCCCAGTTAGGCTACTTAGGAGTCAGGGACCCACTTGAGCAGACAGTCTCTCCATTCTCATATGTCAGCGTCCATGCTGGGAGAACCTTTGCTCTCTTCAAAGCTGTCAGTCAGGCACTTTTACATCTGCAGAGGTTTCTGCTGCTTTTTGTTTAGCTATGCCCTGTCCCCAGAGGTGGGGTCTACAGAGGCAGGCAGGCCTGCTTGAGCTGCAGTGGGCTCCACCCAATTCGAGCTTCCTGGTGGCTTTGTTTATCTACTTAAGCCTCAGCAATGGCGGGCGCCCCTCACCCAGCCTCGCTGCCGCCTTGTAGTTAGATTTCTGACTGCTGTGCTAGTAATGAGGGAGGCTCCGTGGGCATGGGACCCTCTGGGCCAGGTGTCTCCTGGTGTCCTGTTTGCTAAGACCCTTGGTAAAGTGCAGTATTAGGGTGGGAGTTACCGGATTTTCCAGGTGTGTGTGTCTCAATTTCCCTTGGCTAGGAAAAGGAATTCCTTTCCCCCTTGCGCTTCCCAGGGGAGGCGATGCCTTGCCCTGCTTCAGCTTTCGCTGGTCGGGCTGCACCCACGGACCAGCATCAACTGTCCCACACGCCCCAGTGAGATGAACCCGGTACCTCAGTTGAAAATGCAGAAATCGGCCGGGCGCGGTGGCTCAAGCCTGTAATCCCAGCACTTTGGGAGGCCGAGACGGGCGGATCACGAGGTCAGGAGATCGAAACCATCCTGGCTAACACGGTGAAACCCCGTCTCTATTAAGAAATACAAAAAACTAGCCGGGCGAGGTGGCGGGCGCCTGTAGTCCCAGCTACTCAGGAGGCTGAGGTCGGAGAATGGCGTGAACCCGGGAGGCGGAGCTTGCAGTGAGCTGAGATCCGGCCACTGCACTCCAGCCTGGGTGACAGAGCGAGACTCCGTCTCAAAAAAAAAAAAAAAAAGAAAATGCAGAAATCACCCATCTTCTGGTTGCTCTCGCTGGGAGCTGGAGGTTGGCGCTGTTCATATTTGGCCATCTTGGGCTCCACCTCCGCTAATATGGATCTTATTTAATATTACAAGGACTTTTTTTGTTGTCATCTTTTTGGTTTTTGTTTTTTGTTTTTTTTGAGACAGGGGCTTGCTCTGTCACCCAGGCTGTATTTGCAGGGTCTCACAGTGTTGCCCAGGTCGGTCTCAAACTCCTGACCTCAAGTGGTCCTCCTGCTTTGACCTCCCAAAATGTTGGGATCACAGGTGTGAGCCACTGTGTTCAGTCTAATTTTTATTTAAAATTTAAAATTTGTGGTATAGTGGTGTGATCATGGCTCACTGCAGCCTCAACAGCTAGGCTCAAGTGATCTCCCACCTCAGCCTCTCCAGTAGGGACTACAGGCATACACAACCGTGCCTGGCTAATTTTTCTATTTTTTGTAGAGACAAGGTTTCAACATGTTGCCCTGGCTGGTCTCAAACTCCTGAGCTCAAGTGATCCACCTGCCTTGGCCCCCTCAAAGTGCTGAGTTTATAGAGACGTGAGCCACTGGCCTAAAAAGACGTTTCTACTTAGAAAGTGTAGTGTGAACTTTTGCCGTAGTTGGACTTCTCTCCATGTGGGCCTTTAAACACTGATATCTCAGTCATGTGAAGCTATCAAGGACCAAAATAAGGGACATTTGTCTTTTCTCTTCTGTCAGTGCAGAAACAATAAGGGCCAGGCCAGGTATGACCAACCAATTGTATGTGCAGTGGCTTGCTCCATCTTTCTGTCCCTGGTTTATGTATGTGATCATTTGCGGATTCCAGCAGGCACATCCTCTCCAAGACCTTACCTGGTAAGCTGTCAAGTAAGGTTTATATTTCAGACCATTAGGGGTTCCCCCTCTCTGTGGCACACACACTGTGCCTGTTACCTAATATTCCTTTATTGTCTACAGCATCCAGAACCAATTTAAATGTCATTTTGTGAAACCTCCTCAGATCCTCCTCTAGGGCAAGTTAGTCACCACCTCTTCTGTGCCTTGCTTTGAGGTTATTGTCATCACTGAACCTGACCCAGTATATTTTTGTTACTTAAGACAGTCTCTTTTTTTTTTTTTTTTTACTTAAGACAGTCTCTCCCAGCAGAGTTTATCCTCCTCTATGCAAGTGCCATGTTTTAGTCCTATCTGTCTACCTTAGGACCCTCTGCGGTATTTGGTATATTGTTCTGTCTGTGGCAATTATCTGGTAAATGTTTTATTAGACAAGTCTCTGATGCAATGGAATGGAGTGGAATTATAGTTTTAATCATGACCATGGCCCCAAATAGCTGTTTGACAACATCCAAGCCACTCACTCTCTCAGACTCTCATGCTGGGTTGTATAAATTGAATTCTTTCAAATGAGCATAAGTTAAAAAATACTTAGCACTTACCATGTGCTAGGTACTTTGTATTTAAGCATTTTACTTACATAAATTCATTTAATTTTACAATAACCTAGTGAAGTACATTTCAGTTTCATAGACAGTGAAAAAGACACACAGAACAGAGGTTACCTGGTCAGTTCAAACTCTGGAGTGTAGCCTGTGAGTGAATATTTCTTTTTGCATGTGGTTAATAAACTAATGTTGTATTTACAGCTTTGCAGAGCTAGGATGCCCTTAACACATGCAGCTCTGGACCTATATAAGCTGTCAGGTGTAGAAGAGTGAGCAGGAAAACCTGGGGGGAGTTGAATTTCATTCAGTTGTACAATGATTCCTTGTAGAAAAGAACCAGATTTCAGTTAGTGATGAAAATGGAGGAAGTGATGAATCCAAGTCAAATGGTAGAGAAGGTTATGTGTTGTTGGGCAGGGGTTCAACAAGACCTAGTTGTCTTGATTAGAGAGGAGGGGGCTGAGGGAAAATGAGTCACACAGGAGGAAATAATGAAGATGAAGTGGCCAGAGAAGACAGGCTCCTGCAAGGAGGGGCCTGGGTTTTAGATAGCCTCCAAGAAGGACAGGAAGTGTGGCCTGATGGGATTAGCTAGTCTCAAGACACCAAGTAGAATGCAGGCCATCTTTGTAGACTGGGCTTTGGGATGTCCAAACCATGAAATGCATGGCAGAGTGTGGACACACTTGTTTGTTTATACTCTCTTCTCCCATCCTGTGTAATGAGGCAGAACATGAAGGAAAAATTAACAAACACCCCAAGTCTCTTGAGACAGGGATCAAAACATATTGATGATGTCTTGCAACTCTGATAATTTCATTGAACCATATGAAGCTTAAAATTGATACATAGGCATACCCTTGATTAGCATTAAGTGCTGCTGTCAGTCTGACATAGCTGGATAAACCGATGTTGAATAATCTATTAAATATGTCACACTTGAACAAAGAACGTAAATCATATTATATTATTTCAGCTGTAATTAGGTGGGAGATAAAATCACAAAAAATGAGTTTAGTGAATATTTCTTAGTGTGTACTCAGTGTCACTGGAATTTCTTTCCTTGCTCTATGGGAAGAAAGAAACTGACTGCCTTCCAAGTATTGACTGCTGTCCAGGAAGTGGGAGGTTGAAGGGTGACTTATGTAATGTTCACAGAGTGGGTTTCATTTGTAAATTCAATGACATTAGCTACAATCTTCCTGAAGTTAATGGTGATGGAAATGCACTATTCTGCATTTAGCTGGAAATAGCTAGCTATCCAACTTGGAGACTTAATTGTTCCTCAGATTATGATATGTTTGCATTTATATTTCCCTCCCCTCCTTTCCTGGGAGCTGGCTGCTGCCTTTATTGTCTAGAAATTAATAATGCAGACCAGAGCTTGTGGGTGAACAGGGCGATGTATTGTCAGCATTTTGATGTTCCTGTTTCCTAACCCACGGAGTAAACTTGATTATTGAGAATAAACAAGGGACATAAACTAAGGTGGAAAAGATAAAGAAATTGCATTAGGCGGGTCCAGTGAACTGAGCTGTAGCTAAGAAATGGAGATAATTCTAGTCATTACCTCACAGGGTTGTTGTGAAGGGTGAAATATATGTTAAACCTTCAGAACAGTGCCTGCCATGTAGCAAGTATTTCAGTATATATCAAGTTGCTTTCATTGTGATAAGAAAACTAGTTGGCATTTGTGGTGGATGGTCAGGGTGGTGTGAATGTGAAATTCGAGAGCATAAACACGGTTGTCTCCTCCCAGATGGTTGCTATAGTGAGACAAACAGTTAAGGGTAAGGAAGTGTAGGCCCTCATGGGGGCTAACACATCAGAGCATGTTATTAATATAAGCAGTGTATACTGGTCATCTTTTATTGAGAGGCTCTGGTTTGGTTTTGTTTTGGTGCTGGTGGTTTTAAAAATATTGGTTTGATTCATTTCAGGTGATTTTGTTAATCTAGCAAAACATCTTTTTGCACTTTTTACATTATAAATGAGGACCATAGAACTTTGTGTGGACATTACAGTCATTCAGCAGACATTTAGCAAATGCCTAGAATGTGTGTGAATTTTTTTTGTATGAAAGGTTTGCGCCACCTGAGACCCACTACCCTCAGCCCTGAGTTCACATGGTGGGTCGGTGGATTTCCAGAGAGGCAGGTGGAGGCGCCACAGTGGGATCATCCTGGCTGCCTGAGATGTGTTTTGAGGTGCCAGCCTCTTGGCTCCAGCTGGAGCCCACTGGCCTGTTGGGCACGAGCTACGTGGCGTGTAAACTGAGCTACGTGGAGTTAGAGGCGGTTATCCTACTTCTGCATCACAGCTTTGCAGAGTGCTTCATACAAGACCTTTGTAAATTTTGGAGATAGTGTACTTTAGAAAGCAAGGATTTCCAGGGACCTACTAGAAAACAACAGAGGGCTGACGTTTCCTCCCTCCAGGCCAGTTGCTTGTCTTTCATTACCTTGCATAATAGCTACTTCCACTTGCTTTTTTTCCCCCTTACCTCAGCTGCACTTAGGAAGACTTAATGACATCATTTAAAGTTAAGGATAAATGTAAAACCGATCTGTTCATGAACACCAGTAAGTTGCACTTAGAGAAAAATGGTTTCGCATAAGGCAGAACAGGTTGCTACTTGAAAGAGCTAATGGCCAGTGGGTTTTAGAGTAGATCACAAAAAGAAATGTGGCTTCACCCACCAACTCCTTAAAGAACCTGTGTTTTTGCAGTGTTGGAGAACCATAGGGGAGGATTCAGAACTTCAGGCAGGAAGAACTGTGAATGACTAGCCCTGTCATTGCCCTGGCCACTGTGCACTCATGGCTTCTGCACATTACTGTGTAAACTCCTTTCTCACCACCTAAAACCTACCAAAGCACCCAGCGATCTTCCTGTGTATGAACCCACAGGTTTTTTCTTGGATAATTAGCCTTTCCATTGACCTACTTTCAAGAGCAATTTTCCCTATAGCTTTAACAGGTAACTAAAAAGGGGAGTGGTGAGAAAGTAAATTTGGAGTTCCAAAGGGAAATTACTTGGCTTTGAGCTACTTAGTCAAAAACACGTATTGTGTGCAGGTAGGCCCCAGGCACAGTGTTGAACATTGGGGTACAGAAGTGAATAAACACTGCTTCTGCTGTCAAGGAGTTCATAGTCTAGTGTGGAAGATATGTGTGCAAGTAGATGGTTTCAGTGCAGTGTGGAAACTGCAGCAGTAGAAGTGACAGAAGGTATGTTGGTAGCACGGAAGATGCAATGCTAATTCCGTGTGGCAAAGGGTGAGGGCGTCCTGGAGGACTCCTTGGTCAAGACGAGTTTGGAGGACGACAGGGAGTTTGCCTAGTAGACAACAAGGCAGATTACTGGGGCAGAGGAACAGTGGTTTCTTGGGGAGGTTAGAAGCTGGGAATCAAATTTCAAGATCAGGTTTTTTTATTTCGGTTCAGTCTCATACCTGCTGCCTGTCATGTGACCTTACCTTTTTTTTTTTTTTTTTGAGTTGGAGTTTTTGCTCTTGTTGCATAGGCTGGAGTGCAGTGGCGCGATCTTGGCCCACTGCAACCTCCACCTCCTGGGTTCAAGCAATTCTTCTATCTCAGCCTCTGGAGTAGCTGGGACTACAGGCATGCACCACCACGCCCAGTTAATTTTTGTATTTTTGGTAGAGACGAGGTTTCTCCATGTTGGTCAGATGGGTCTCGAACTCCTGACCTCAGGTGATCTGCCCACCTCGGCCTCCGAAAGTGCTGGGATTACAGGCGTGAGCCACCGCAACCGGCCCGTGACGTCACTTTTTTTTTTTTTTTTTTAACTGAGAAAAGACAGATATGGGGATCCTTAAGTCTTCAGTTCCTTTTGTTTGGCATAGGAAGCTGGACTGCATCCATAATTGTTACCTTGTGCAATTTCTGGATAACTGAAGCTTACAGAGCCTGAATTGTACACAACTAGTTAATGGCAGATCCGGTTCCACTCAGAAATTCACATTTGTCCAGTATCATTCAGTTGCCCTACACTCTAAGTGTTTTTTCTGATGTTGGATTCATTCCTTCTCTTACTTCTTCAATAAATGTTTGCCAAGTTTGTTATAAACAACTGTGCAGTCTGATAAAGGTATAAGGTCCTTTCTGTCAGGGAATTTAAAATCTTTTTGTTTGTTTGTTTTGGAGATAGGGTGTTGCTCTGTTGCCCAGACTGGAGTGCAGTGGCACGAACATTGCAGCCTCTGTCTCTCAGGCTTAAGCCATCCTCCCACTTCAGCCTCCTGAGTGGCTTGGACTACAGGCACACACCACCACGCCCAGCTACTTTTTAAGTCTTTTTTGGAGATGGGGCCTCCCTGTGTTGCCCAGGCTGGTCTCAAACTCCTGGTTTCAAGCGATCCTCACGCCTTTGTCTCCCAGAGTGCTGAGATTATGGGCATGAGTCACTGTACTTGGCTGGAATTTAAAGTCTTAAAGTGGAAGTAACTTTGAAAATATAGACTTGTATCAGATTATGAGGAGCAAGACTAAGAAGTTAAGACTTAATGATTTATACCTCTCAGCCCAGAGAGGATGCCAATGAGTTTCTGAATTTACCGCCTAAGGCAAATTTGTTTTGATTTCTGTGTTCCTTGACTTTATTTATTACTGTAGGATAATGCCTTAGTGTATTTGAATAAGTTTTAAAAACTCATGCATAAAGGTAGGTTTATGAGCTTTGCATTGTGTAAAAGACTACATAGTATGTGAGAATGAGGGCTCCAAGAGCTAAACAGCCGGGTTTTGAATCCCAGACCTAATATTTATTTATTTGAATTTTTTGGAAGGTTAGTGTGCAGCAGACCTAGTATTTATGAGCTATGTGACCTTGGGCAATTCACGTAAATGCAGTGTCCCTCACCTTATATGGAGAATGTCCATGAAAATCATACCCACATGAAAGTTATTGTAAGGATTAAGTGAGGCTGGCTGTGGTAGCTCACACCTGTAATCCCAGCACTTTGGGAGGCCAAGGCAGGCAGATCACTCAAGGCTGTTTGTTTGAGACCAGCCTGGCCAACGTGGCAAAACACAATGCATGTATCTGCAAAGCTCAATAAAGCAAAACATAATAAAACACAGCTTGCATGTGTCTCATACAGGGTACTACAAAATCTTTAAACCAGAAATGCCAAGAGGCATAGACCAAAAAAAAAAAAAAAAAAAAAAAAAAAAAGGCTCTAAGAAAAATATTTTTCCCCAAACCAAAGGCCTGGGGAAAGGGTGGGCTACAACAGAAAGCCTTTTTGACAGTAATCCCTGCCATTGCAGCTGGGCTGTGCAGAGTTGATCTTCCACACTGGTCCTTGAAGCAGGCGGTGCTTCAGTTCCTCTGCCAGGTGGTGTCAGCAGAATGGAGCAGGGTGCTGATCTTTCATTCCCCTTGCTGGGCAGAACTAGATAGTACTCCATGGCAGAGCCAGGAGTATCAGCGGGGTCCAGCCTTATGCTGAGCTTCCGTCTCTACCCTGTAGCAAAAAAATAATGTGAGTCAGCTCTCCTCCCTGGTGGCACTGGAGCTAAGAGGAATCCTGTCAAACACCCTAACTTAGAGGAAATAAACCAGTGCCAGTCAGTGCCTCATATTCAGTAGAAAGTTGTCTGCAGGGCCAAGTTGGGAGGAGAACTTCTACCCCATTGTCTGCAGCCGTCAATGTGACCCAGTGCCCTGCTTTTTCCACTCTAGTGATGGTAGGGCCCTGGAGGAAGCAGAGTCCACACCCACCACCCCGTTTCAACAGGGGTACATTTCAACAGGGGTACTGCCTGCTAAGCAAAGATGTCCAGGGCTGGGAGCCGTGGCTCACCCCTATAATCCCAGCACTTTGGGAGGCCAGGCAGGAGGATTGCTTGAGGCCAGGAGTTTGAGACCAGCCAGGACAACACAGACCCCTGTCTCTTTAAAAAAAAAAAAAAAAAAAAAAAAATAGCTGCTGGTGGTGTGTTCCTGTTGTCCCAGCTACTCAGGAGGCTGAGGTAGGAGGATCTCTTGAGCCCAGGAAATCGGGGCTGCTATGAAGCATGATTGTGCCACTGTACTCCAGCCTGGGCAACAGAGCGAGACTGTCTCAAAAATAAATTAAGTAAATAAAGATGTCCAGGATACAGTCAAAAACCAGGAAGAGCACAGCATGAATGTGAATAGCCAATAATGGATACAAGCACTGAGATGAATCGGATGTTTTAATTCTGACAAGAATTTTAAAGCAGACATCATAAAAATGCTTCTATAAGCAAGTACTTATTTATTTATTTTAAACAACAAAAATAGGAAATCTCAGCAAGAATGTATGGGCCTACCACGAGGGAAATTTTTGAGGCGATAGAAATATATATCTTGGCGTTGTGGCTTATACATTTGTCAGACTCAACAAATAGTGTACTTAGAATGGGTACTTTTAATTTTCTGAGTAAAGTATACCTCAGTAAAGTTGATTTACAAATCAGGGATTTTCATCCCTGAAGATTCTGGTTCAGTAGGTCTAGGATATAGTCCAATAATTTTTGGTTTTAAATTAATGCCCCAGGTGGTTCTTGGGAACTCCTGATCTCTCCAGAGGAACCTAGACTAGTTGCGAATTCTTCAGAATATTAATCTGTTAGCAGTTTGTGTAAATATAAACTAGTTCTGGTAAATTATGAATTAACCAGATAACTACTTTCAGAATAAGCAGAATACATAATTAGAAATCGTTAAGTATGTTATCACCACATGGAAATAATGTTTTGTATTTTTTTTTTTTTAATTGAGTAGTGTTGTGAAGAATATTATGTGGTATCCTTGGAAGCTGTAAATTGTGATGCTGGGTTATAGAAAAACTGCATTGTGGTATGTTTTTGCCTTTCTCACTTAACCCCACCCTTCACTCCATTCCTTCTCAGGACGCTGTCTTCTTGGTGGCTAATGGCAGGGTGGACTCCCCATTTGGGAACTGCTGTTGCCTGGGCAGTCGTGGTTTTCATCAGTGCTTCCCAGGGGGTGGTGCTTTCTGTCGACATCCTGCTCTCCTTAGAGGCTGAGAATGATCCCTGATGCTGTCATCGCGGCTTTTAGGCCTCTCCCATTGGCCTCACTTTAACCTGATGGCTATCATATTTCCATCTAGGCTGCATTTTTCAATCTTGCCAAGGAAGCCCAGGGATTCTCCCTCACCGATAAGCCATTTCCAATCCAGGCCTGAGGTTGAGTCAGGTCACCTTATGTTCTTACTCTTTCCCTTGACTTAGACTGGTCTGGCTGGTCCACCCAGATAAAGTGTAGCAGGTGTCTGAGGCTGGATGTGAAGGGTTGGGGTGTTGTTGATGGGGATGCCTTCATTCCGCAGCACACATTTCAAGGCAAGCAGATCATTTTCCTGTAGCAGAAGTGATCAGAGCTGGATTCTGGGGAAGGCTGCCTGTGTGTTCCACCTGGGCCAGGGGAGCTGCTAGCATTTCTCTCAGTGCTAGAAGGAAAGTCATTCTTTGAATGGGGTCCCAGATTCAAAATGAGTTTTGAGTGGGTGTCAGAATGTCATTCCTGATAGCTTCCCTGTTTTGACAGTGCAAATACCCCTGGTCTCATTTCTCTGCTTTTAAATAATAGATCCCTGAGATTGGCCCTGGGTAGGAGACCTCCCCCACCCCACTTCTTTCTCTGAGTTCACCATGGGATTCTCCTGGTCTAGCAAGAGCTGAATTTGATCCTTGGGTGACTCCTGTGGTCTCTATCCCTCCTCAGTGCTTACTTGGCTGGTCTTTGTTTCTGTTGGGTGTTTCTGTATGTGTCATGGTTACTGTCATCATATGACTAATGTCAGAGGGTCAGGCACAGTTATAGCTTCTAATTGTGTTGGCCTTTTGGCAAGGGAACTATGTGTGGGGGGGAAAATACATATTAGGAATCATCAGCCTGCATGAAAGGGTCGTAATTCTTGAAAAATTTGCACATGATATCTATCCCTACATCCTATGTGGACTGTGGTTTCTAGGAGGGATTAGTTAGATTTTTCCTTTCCTAGTATGGAACCAGGACTAGTAGGGGAAGGCATAGAGGAAAATACTATGGCTCTGTTTTGGGGAGAGCATTCTTGCAGGGCTTTCCCAAATGTAAATTGTTTTTGTGTTTTAGAGATAGTGTCTCAGTCTGATACCCAGATTAGAGTGCAGTGGTTTGATTACAGCTCACTGCAACCTTGAACTCCTGGGCTCAGGTGAGTCCCTCGTCTCAGCTTCCCAAGTTAGTGAGACTACAAGTGCACGCCACCACACCCAGCTAATTAAATAAAAATATTTTGTAGAAATGGGGTCTTGCTATGTTTCCCAGGCTTGTCTTGAACTCCTGGCCTCAAGCAGTCCTTCTGCCTCAGCCTCCCAAAGTGCTGGGGTTACAGGCATGAGCCACCATGCCTAGTCAAAAATGTAAATATTAGGTTTTATGTTACTGAAGGTATTCCAGGAATGTCTGCATGTGGTGCAGAAGCTGTGGGTATGGGGAAGCCTCTAAGAATATTTCCAGATTTTATCTTGTGTTGTTCTTTAAAAAAAATAAGCTGTGGATACAACTGTGGAAACACAAGTAATACAAGTGTAGCTGGTTTCTTGGTGCCTGCACTCCCGGCTAAAGATCCAATCTGCTTGCTTATTCAGTAAACCTTTGAGTTAGTGCAGGGAGTCACTCTGTGTTTTCTCAGGGAGCCCTGGAAACTGAAATGGCAAGGAATACTGTGGCTTATGGTCATATTTGTGTCTTTTTCTGCCTTTCCTTTTGACTTGCCTGACTTTGGAGGACGCTTCCCCACCTCCATGTGTTGTGAAGCACAGTTCTGATATGTAGTAAGCAAGGCCATTTCTAGTGTCTCTGTTTGACCTGTAGAAGAAAATAGCCAGGTCACTGATCATTAATCTTTTTCAAGACTGAGGCAAACAGCTTACTCAGGAGTGGGCTGCCATTCCTACTTATGATGAAGCATCTTTCTTTTTTTTTTTTGAGTTGGAGTCTTGCTCTTTTGCCCAGGTTGGAGTGCAGAGGCACGATCTCGGTTCACTGCAACTTCTGCCTCCAGGGTTCAAGTGATTTTCCTGCCTCATCCTCCCGAGTAGCTGGGACTACAGGTTTGCGCTACTACACCCGACTAATTTTTGTATTTTTAGTAGAGACAGAGTTTCACCTTGTTGACCAGGATGGTCTCGATCTCTTGATCTCAAGTGATCTGCCCACCTTGGCCTCCCAAAGTTCTGGGATTACAGGCGTGAGCCATTGCACCCGACCAATGAAGCATCTTTAATTGAGGCCACAGTAAACTCAGAAAGTAGCTATTTGAGTAACTGTCATTACCTCTTTCCCTAACTCACTGCCTTTAATTGTCCTTCTGTTTGTGGTTAGAAAAACTTGGTGTTTGAAAGACATAGTATCTCAAGGGAACTTTAGAAGTATATCTTACCTTTGCTCTTGGGCATTTCCAGATGACCCTGGCAGCATGGCCACAAGCAAACTGAGAAGGCTACCAGTATGTGCACGTTTTAATAACTGGAGGATACCTAGCACCTCCCAACCCTTACTTTCTCCTCCATCTCATCCCATTTTCTGATTGAACACTCACGTATTTCTAGTCTTAAATACTTAGCTTTTCTAGTTGTTTTAATGGAATTGTTGTATGTATTTCAATTGTATTACTTAAGTGTCTTCTAAAATACATTTGTATACTTTATAATTCAGAGAAAATTCTTTGGTTGATTGAAGATGTTGCTACCAGGTCCTGGTGGAAGCAGCTAGAATTTCATGATCTGTTCCTGTGAATGTTTCCTTTTTATGTAGATCATTTCTTGGAAAGCTGTGTTTTAAAATAAAGCCCTACAGGCACTACTGTTTCACTCTAAGGCCTTTGAGTTCTGATATCTAAGACATATTTGTGTCTTCAGCTATGCCCAGGACAGTGCTTTGCATTCAATAGGTGATCAATAAGTGTTGAGTTTTTGAATATAAAATTATTTACAAATGATTTTTTGTTTTTTCCCTTTAAAAAGTAGGCTTCGGAGAAAACTTTGGGCTTAAGAGTCCCTGCTTCCAAGCCCCTCTTTGTAATACTCTATGAAATGAAAAGCATCTTTGGATGGTATGGGGAGAGCTGAACCATGTGAGGTGGGAGGGCATTGGCCTTTAATCAGGTTTCCGGGGACAGATCACTCATGCTGGTTCATGCTGGCCCAAGGCTGTCTTCTTCCTTGTTTGTGGATGTGGATTATGTTCCTATACTGAGATGTGCTGGATGAAAAACCAATAAATATTAATGAAGCAGTTACTTCTGTCAGGCACAGTATTGGCTAGAGAGATAGGTAGACATAAATAGAAAATATAGTTCTTGACTTTGAGGACCTTATTGTGTAACTGGAAAGGTAAAATGTAAATGCTTTAAAAGTTAACTAAAAGTAATTCTTAAGGATCCTTAGATTCTGTAATACAGTGGCTCTCAAACATTAGTGTGCCTCAGAATGTCTTGGAGAATTATTAAAATACAAATCGCTGGGCCTCATCCCCATACTTTGTTTTTTTTTACTCATTTGGTCTGTGTCTTAAGAATTTGCGTTTCTCAGTTCCCAGATATTGCTGGTCTATAGATCAAACTTGGAGAACCACTGGTGTGGTGCAGTTATTCTCAACCTTGGCTGTATGTTAGAATCACCCGGGGGGGTTAAGAAAAAACCCATGCCAAGACCTCACTCTAGACCACTTAAATCAGAATCTCTGTGGGGTAGGACCTAAGCATTTTTTTAAAGCTCCCCAGATAGTTGTAATGTGCAGTGAGGTTTGGGACTTACTGCTCTAACATGTGTCAGGGCCACAGAACTTTAGATTCAGAGACATGATGTTACCGTGGTCTGCAACAGTGTGGACAGACCAGAGGAGTTAGCCTGATCTTAAAGAATGATAAATAAAGAAAAAGGAATGATTAGTGTTCTTGTAAAGTTAATGCTGTGAACAAGCCTGTCGATTTTCTAGCTGTTTCTTGGGACAGACTGATGAGTTTGTGAGATCTTGGGAGTCAGCATGATTTCCCATTCAGCGTGGAAACCAATGAGTGGGACTGAGGTGGGGTTGCCACCATCAGTAATAAGCATTCACTGACCACATTCTCTTTTTCCTGATATAGATGGGCTTGTGTTTATCCTAACAAGCTTAGATATGTGTGTGTTTGGGGTGGAGTGTGGTTGTGGACTGTGCAATAGTGAAAGGCCGAACTTTGAAAAATGACGTTGCCATTTTTACATTTTATCTCTTTAAGCCTCTGTTAAAAGAAAGTACTACACATAGTTTTGAGCCTTTAAAAAAAAAAAAAATGGAGTCTGGGTCTCCCTGTGTTGCCCAGGCTGGTCTTGAACTTCTTGGGCTCAAGTGATCCATCTCTGCCTCCCAAAGTGCTGGGATTACAGGTGTAATTACAGGTGTGAGCCACCATATCTATTTGTTAGTATGTGTGTGAATAATAGTACAATTTTAGGAACACTGTTCTATTTAGGGATCACCAGAATCTCTATCAATGGGCCGGACACATAGTGTCTGCGCAGTAAATCCAAATTTGTTGAATGAATTGGAAAGGTTGTCTTTTCACATTGACTGCCCAGGCATTAGAAAGGATGGGAAGAGCTTGTTTCCTGAGCTTTACAAAAAATGCTGCCACCTTGGGTTTTCCAACTAAGCCAAGAAATCTGTTATATTCAAAATAAAGGAGTATAACTTAAAAAATATATAGATGGAGGCTGGGTGCAGTGGCTCACGCCTGTAATCCCAGCACTTTGGAATGCCGAGGAAGGCAGATCATGAGGTCAGGAGTTCGAGACCAGCCTGACCAACATGGTGAAATTGTGTCTCTACTAAAAATGCAAAAATTTAGCCGGGCTTGGTGGCACATGCCTGTAATCCCAGCTACTCAGGAGGCTGAGCCAGGAGACTCTCTTGAACTCGGGAGGCAGAGGTTACAGTGAGCCCGAGATTGCTCTACTGCACTCCAACCTGGGCTAGAGAGCGAGACTCTTTCTCAAAAAAAAATGTGTGTGTGTGTGTGTGTGTGTGTGTATAAACACACACACTCTGTCACCCAGGCTGGAGTACAGTGGTGTGATCATAGCTCACTGCAGCCTGGACCTCCTGGGCTCAAGCAGTCCTTTCACTTTAGCCACTCTAGCAGCTGAGACTCCAGGTGTGTGCCACCATGCCCAACTAAATTTTTTTTTATCTTCTCTAGAGATGGGGGTCTTACTATGTTGACCAGTGGTCTTGAACACCTTGGCCTCCCAAAGTGCTGGGATTACAGGTGTGAGCCACCACAGCTGGCCTTACCTGTGATCTAAAGAAGTATTTTCAATTGATATTTAGCCATATCAGATTTTAGTTGCTATTAAATTTTATTCTGAATTTATCAAGTTTAATTGATTATTAAAACATTGCACTCTAAGAATAAGCTTGTGTTTTATTTCTTGGAACTTCTAGAGCCTTTGTTACAATAAATTTCATAGGGCTCTGAAGTTATAAAATAAATATTGGAGATTTGGTGCTTGTTAAAATTTTGTTATTTTCTATTAAAGCCCATTGGAGTGATGTACAGAGAAAAGGCTGTCTTGTGTTGTGATAGGGCCATACTCCATCCACAGGTCCTGGGAAGGATTATGTAACTGTGGTCTAACAGCATTGTCTGAATTTTTGGCCTAGGGCAAAGAGGAGGAGGGCGGATAAAGAAACCTGATCAGACCATTTGATGCTAATTTCACAGGTGACGGTCACTGTGTGCCTGGCTGTTGTTATTTATAGAGCTGTAAGTGGCTGGAGCTACACGCAGGAACCTGAAAGGATGGTCTGCATTAGGGTGTGGTGGTAGATAGAAGCACAGCATTAGAATCTAGGGACAAATGGTCACTGGTGAGTGTCATTGCTGGAGTTAAATGAGACTCATTAGTGGCTGTTATGATTTCCACTCTCACTTCATTGCTGTTCCTGAGTTCTTTTGAAAGCAAACAACAAAATAGACCGAAAGAACCTCTGATAGACTCTCCCTTATTTTTAATTGAGGTTGATAGGATTTTAAGCAGGTCATCTTGCATACTGATTTCAACCACAATTTAAAGAGCTATCCACAAAGCTATAAATTAGTTAGAATTACATTTCAAAAGGTGTTGATTGTTTTAACCTACTCCTCCTATTCCCCAAATTATTGATGGGGAAACTGAGATCTAGCAGGGTTAAAAAACCAGCCCAGTTTCACAGTTAGCAGTGATGCTGGAGCTGTGACTTGGATCTTAAATCTCCCAGTTTAGCCTTTTCTGTTTTCTACCGTATTAGTCCTATAATGAAAGTGCACTTCTCTGTCTTTAAATCTCAGACGTTGTCTCCATGGCTAGATGAAGGTTATCCTTTGTTATGATATTTTCTCAGAATTACTTTGAAAAATGGTTCCATTGTTATTTCTTAAAATGAAAATAATATGAAAGCAAATTCCTTCTATTGATAATACATTTGCCCACTACTGACAGTTTTAGGAATAATGAGAAAGGAGGGGGCCTATTTATGGTACTGGCCAAGAAGGAGCACTCAGCACTGGACTGCTGTGTGTGGGCTGGAGGTACCAGCAGATAACAGTGTTAGGCAGTGGGTCCTGTGAATCACAGCTTGGCCTCTGCATAAGCTCTGGAGACCAGCTCTCCTAAGGAGAATTGTCTTCTTTGGCCCTGCCCTCAGCAGCCTGTTGGCAGAGGACTAGAATAATTGTTTGTTTAAAGTTTTACGAGCTAATTATACTGCACCGAATTGACAGGCATCTCTATTAGAGTCTTTCCAGTCTCTTGAAGGCTCTTCACCACATTACTTGTAATCTTGCCTCAGTGTAGACTGCAGTGGCTGGTTTTTGTTTGTTTGTTCTTCTCTCCTTCCCTTCCCACTTGTTGCAAAGGCCACACACCAAGTCTGGAGAGGGAGCTGCCTGTGGGCTGGGAATTGGCTGCCTTACTCTGGTCAGCCATATGTGGCTGCTGGAACAAGTGCCTTTGGGTCATTCATTCTCAGGTCACCAGGCCCTTGAGTAAAGCCCTAAACATGGGCTCTCTAGCAGAAAGACTTACTAATTCCCCATCTCTTAAGTAGAGGCAAGGAGGTGTTTCTGAACCTTCAGAATAACCGGAGGGAACTTAAAAGTACAGATTCCTGGATGCTATCTCCTGGATGTGGGTTCAGGTTCAGTAGGTCTGAAATGGGACCAGATTTTAGAACCTTCGTTGTGGCCTGGCTCACACCAGTAATTCCAGCACTTTGGGAGGCTGAGGTGGGCAGACAGCTTGAGTTCAGAAGTTTGAGACCAGCCTGGGCAACATAATGAGACCCTGTCACTACTAAAAAGAGAGATCAGCTGGGCGTGGTGGCATGTGCCTGTAGTCCCAGCTACTTGTGATGCTGAGGTGGGAGGATCACTTAAGCCTGTGAGATTGAGGCTGGAGTGAGCTGTGATGATACCTATTACTGCAGGCTAGGTGACAGAGTGAGACCCCATCTCTCTCTCTCTCTCTTTTTTTTTTCTTTCTTTTTAAAAGAACCTTCATTGCATTAATTGACTTCCAAGGTCTCATCCAGTCATGATGGTTTTTGCACGGTCCCTACCAGTAGAAGATGGATTTCAGACCACAGGGAATTTATTTGTAGCTACAGTCAATTTTCAATTATTTGCCTTACAAATGTTTTCAATCCCAGGGACCTTTTTCCCAGCTGGTTCCTGGGTTATATTGCCAAAGTCCCTGGTTGGTATGCACCCAAGGACTGAAAGATAATTTTCTTCTTGATTTTAAGAAAAGATAATTAAAGAGGGAAATCTACCATTAAAAAAAAATCAGACATTACAACCAAGTATGACTTTTAGAGTGGATCCTCTATTGGGAAGGAGCAATATGTTATGTTACCTTGTATTTGGGTAGTTAATTAGGGTCAGATATAGTTTAGTTCTCAGGCTTGGGCCTTGCAAAAGTAATTCCCTTTTTGGAAAGGCTTTGTTGAGTCCCTTAGAATTATTTTAATGGACTCTAAGTATGTTTAACTTAGTAATAAGATTCTAGTTGTTTGGATTTGTTGTGTATTGACATGACTTAGATATTCTTCCCTGCTCTGGGCTTTACCTCTTACTCATACCCAAATCCATGGTTCACATGCTGTGGTGCCCCCTGGGCATGCCCAGCTTTGCCATGTGTGCAGGGTAATCTCTTTGACCCTCTCAAGAGGGTGCTGCTCATCTTTTTTTTTTTTTTTTTTTGCTTCACTTATCCCACTTAACATTGCCAAACGTGCTGTGACTTGAAGCACCACTGCTCCTGTGACTCTCTCCTTTGCTTTTCTTCTTCGCCTCATTAAGAATCTGTTTGAGATACTTGTCATCCTTTGGAGATTAGAACATTCACTTTAGAAGAGGGAGGAATGATTTTACACTGGGACTGTTAGGGTCAGTTTAGCAGGAAACAGGCCCATGGTGATTTTAGGAGGGGTTTCTACTGTGGTCCTTGTAACCACATGGTTTGTATTGAGCTGGACACTGGCCATTTAAGTAGATGCTTGTTCTCCAGTTACAGAGTGGTTCCCAGCTGGCAGATTTCCCACTGGGATTCAGTTTCCTTGGCCGCTGCTGTTTGTTGTGCTCACACTGATTTTTGCGGCATCTTTCCAGGCCCTCGAGTCTTTTCCAAGCAGAAGAGATAGCAGAATGCCTTGCCCTCCCCTTCGCTTCTCCTTTTGGGTATTCCATGGCTATTAGGGAAGGACTTCCTGTGAAATAAAATGAGGGCAAAGGAAAGTAGCATGCCTGTGGCATAAAAATGCTGTTAGCAAGCTTGAGGCATATCAGAGAGATTGGTCCTAAGAGTAACATTTACTGCCTTTCTGCTTTTGAACTTTTTTTTCCCCCTTCCTTTGCCTGTTTCTGAGGTCTGGGATTTATCCAGAATTTAAGAACGGACTGTTTTTGATCATTTGAATAGGTATCATCATTCAGCAGGGAATACATGTGCAGACTGAGATGTCTCTTAAAGCCAATTTGTAGTATAAGTCATTTGAAATGATTTCTTGAGTCAGTAATGCATTTCTACTTCACATTCTCTGCCTGGATTTGTGCATTCATCTCCCATTTTACCAGGTGATTTGCTTTATTGTGCTGCTCTGACAGCCCCCCTCCCCAACCTTCAAGTGCTATCCCCAGATACGTAGGCATGCTTTCCAGGGTGAGTAGCCATTAAACTACCCAAAATGACACCAAACGTTAGCTACACAGGCTTGGAAACTTGGAGGGCCTGGATTCCAGTAAAATTCTCCAGGCTGCTTCGTCAGGCTATTGCAGAAAAGATTACAGCGTCCTTTAAGTTTAGTTTTGGAGAGATCTAGGCAGATGAATGCGTGAAGTCTCAATGGGAAAGCAGTACCCAGCTGCCACTTGGAATAATCTGAAATCCTGGCATGATCTTTCCTCTCATAACTTGAAGTATTCAGCTAGAGGAGAGCCTCTCCTTCCCAAGACCCAGCTATCTCTTGGAGAAGAAAAGGGGGTAGATGAAGTTGTCTTTAGTTTGGATGGAGTCCAACCTTCTGGTTTGTTTTGCCTGTCTGCCATTTGCCTTTTCCTTGTTGGTGTTTGCTGCTGTTTTTCCTTTGGAGTCTGAGGGGCTTCTGACTTTGGCTAAGGGCTTCCAACCCTGGATGGGTCCTGAAGGAGTGACATCAGATAGTTGTGTTTTGATTTCACATATCCGTTATTTCTTTAAGAGGAAATGGGCCGGGTGCGGTGGCTCACGCCTGTAATCCCAGCACTTTGGGAGGCCGAGGCAGGTGGATCACGAGGTCAGGAGATCGAGACCATCCTGGCTAACATGGTGAAACCCTGTCTCTACTAAAAATACAAAGAATTAGACGGGCACAGTGGCGCGTGCCTGCAGTCCCAGCTACTTAGGAGGCTGAGGCAGGAGAATGGCATGCATCTGGGCGGTGGAGCTTATAGTGAGTGGAGATCATGCCGCTGCACTCCAGCCCGGGCGACAGAGCAAAACTCTGTCTTGAAAAAAAAAAAAAAAGGAAATGAGCAACTGGTAGACCCAGAACAGTGCCAAGGGGTGCTGGGGAGTTGTTATTTGTTTAAGTGTAGAGAAAGAAAGGAACAGTTACAGGGAGGTTCGGTGCATGATACACAGCTGATGCCTTCAGAGAGTAGGAGGTTTTCTTTCTGTGATTTTTCTCATAACATTGGAGGAAGAAGAAAGAGAAGGCATGTGGCTTGTTGGTGGTTGAACTCCAGTGCAGAAGTTAACATCATTTAGTTCACTAATTTATTAATTAGTTTCACAAATACCTATTGTGCTCCTACTATGTGCCAGGCACCCTTCTATTCTAGGTACTGGGTTTACAGTGGTAAACAATAAAAGATCCTTGCTCTCATGAACCTTATACCTAGCAATGGGGTGGTGGTGATGAGGACACATTTATAATGGTGGTGTTGTTAGTGATAAATACTATGAAAGGAAAAAAAAGAAAAGGGAAGAGAATGGGATAGGGAGCTATTTTAGTAAGTGTGTTCATGGAAGGCCTTATAAATGACTATACAATAAATACATAATCATTAAAGTGATATTTTATTACCTAAAATGTTTTGAACACTTCAGTTGTTAAAGTTATTATGGAAGGAAAGCATGCATAGGGACTGAAAATATTTTTTTCTCTGAAGTTTTGAGGGTTTTCCAAGGATTTAACTTCCTTTTGTATCTCTGGATATTCAGACTCACATAGCTTGATTAGAGTTCACCATCACAGTTGCTTTCAGCATTGATTGAGTTAAGACAGTCTTATATTGTAAGGGTCTGCTTTTTACAAAATTGCTATAAAATTGTTCTGTGTGATTGAGAGGCTCCCTCTCACTCAAAGTAGATGTTTAACTGTTTTTGTTGTTCTCTTTTAAACAGTAATAAGTACCTTTTGGTAATTTAAGTCCCCTTCCCAAAACTGTAGTGAGTGATAAGACGTAAACAAAGAATCCCTTCTGCAGAGCAGAGTGCCAGTGGCCATAGACATAACTCAGGGGCTTTTTGACCGCATAACCCAGTGCAGTGGCTTTTCACCATTGAAAGGGTAGAATGGTCTGGTATGGTTTTCTGGATTGCCCTGATAAATAGGAGTTATATTTGCTGTCAGTTTCTATGAAAGGACAACATTATATGAGCCATGGTTTGTCAAGGGCTTACTGTGTGCTGGCCTCTTTGCTACTGGATCAAATGCTAACTACTATTCCACAAGACACCCTATCACAATGATTGTTTGTTTGTTTTTGAGACGGAGTTTTGCTCTTGTTGCCCAGGCTGGAATGCAATGGCGCGATCTTGGCTTACTACAACTCCTGTCTCCCAGGTTCAAATGATTCTCCTGCCTCTCAAGTAGCTGGGATTCCAGGTGCCTGCCACCACACCCAGCTAATTTTTTGTATTTTTAGTAGAAATGGGGTGTTGGCCAGGCTGGTCTCAAACTCCTGACTTCAGGTTGAGAGATGAAGCCAGCTGGACTTCCTGGGTAGAGTGGGGACTTGGAGAACTTTTCTGTCTAGCTAGAGGATTGTAAACACACTAATCAGCGCTCTGTGTCTAGCTAAAGGATTGTAAATGCACCAATCAGCACTCTGTAAAAACGCACCAATCAGCGCTCTGTGTCTAGCTAAAGGATTGTAAATGGACCAATCAGCATTCTGTAAAATGGGCCAATCAGCGCTCTGTAAAATGGACCAATCACTAGGATGTTGGTGGAGAAAAATAAGGGAATAAAAGCTGGCCTCCCCAGCCAGCAGCAGCAACCCGCTCGGGTCCTCTTCCACACTGTGGAAACTTTGTTCTTTCACTGTAAATCTTACTGCTGCTCACTCTTTGGGTCCATGCCACCTTTAAGAGCTGTAACATTCACTGCGAAGGTCCATGGCTTCATTCTTGAAGTCAGCGAGATCAAGAACCCACCAGAAGGAACCAACTCTGGACACAAGGTGATCCACCTGCCTTGGCCTCCCAAAGTGCTGGGATTACAGGCATGAGCCACCGTGCCTGACCTATCACGATGGTTTTTTAAACTGCATATCTCAATCCATTAGTGGGTGACAGTCAGAATTTTATTTTATTCAGTTTAACAAATAGAATCAAATAGATGACATCAGAGTATACTACACTTAGAGTGTGTATTGTTTCAAAAAAACTTGTTTTAAGTGTATGTGCATGCAGGTAGACATCATAAATTTTTATGTGTCATGCTCTAAAAAGTGTGAAAACAAGCCTATCAGATGAGGTTTGGTATCATTTATAGGCAAGGAAACAAACTCTGAGGTTAAGGACATTGCCTACTATCAGAGCTAAAATTTGAACTCAGTTCTTTCTGGCTTGCAGCATTTGATCCAGTTATGTTTCTCACAGAACTTTCCCTCTCTAATGGTTTTCCAAGACTTTTGAGATCACAGAGACACTAATTTGCTCCTAAACATTGTTCTAAAATCAGAGGAGAAACATGCACTCTGATGACCAGGCCCACATTTGACTGGTTTCTCAAAATATCTTTACATAACGTAGTCTATTTCAGGAGAAGGGAAAAGAAAGATGACTCTAGAACTTGTCTTTATGAAGAAACAAGGAAAATCTAGACATTTAGTTTCTATCACAGAAAGATAGCCTCGTTTTACCAAAGAGGAGAAATTCTAACTGGAAGTAGTATCAGGATCTTTCTCTCTAAAGCACTTAAAGTCTTTTGTTGGCAAGACTATTAGAGCAAGAGGAATCTGCCACCTTGTGTAAAACATTTTGATTTTACTAGTCAGGCAATTTTTTAATAACTTTCAGTAACATGTATTATAGTAATTACTGTTATTTTATTTTATTTTATTTTGACACAGAGTCTCACTCTGTTGCCCAGGCTGGAGTGCAGTGGCATGATCTCTGCTCACTGTAACCTCCACCTCCTGGGTTCAAGTGATCCTCCTGCCTCAGCCTCCCAAGAAGCTGGGATTATAGGCGCGCCACCCTACCCAGCTAATTTTTGAAGCCTCTATTTTACTTTCCCCCAACTTTACTAGAGATGTGGTTTCACCGTGTTGGCCAGGGCTGGTCTCGAACTCCTGACTTCAGGTGACCCGCCCACCTTGACCTCCCAAAGTGCTGGGCTTACAGGTGTGAGCCAGTGCGCCCGGCTGTTATACCATTTTGGCACCAAAGTTTTACCTACTTCCCCAGCCTCCTAGGAATGAAGTGGAACTTTTAGTAAGGACAGATTTTTCAGAGGGGCATTATTCTCACTGGCATTCCTTCCCTCTTGCCTGGAATCACCCTTGAATGAATTGCGGATTGGTTCAGCTAGACTTTTTGTTTTACAGAAGAAATTGCTCTTGCTGAAGATGCCAGAAAAATATCATAAAAACCTGCTCCCTGCTCCCTTATCCTCTTCTCTGTACTACTTTGTTACCCCACCCCACCCCACCTCAAGCCCCCAGTAAAAAACGACCTTTTGGCCCAGGGCCCTATCTGAGTATATTGTGTGGCAGAGTTGTCTCTGGCTGACTCCCAGGATTGTTAATGACTTCCTTCTCTGTCCCTAAATAATTGCTTGAAAAGACAGCTGTGGAGAGACATTGCCCCCAGCTTGCAGGCTCATTAATTCAGCCCTATGAAAGAGGGTGCAAAGGAAGAAGGTGGAAGTTACTTTGCCAAGAGTAGCAGGCTTGAGGGAAACTAAAATAGAGGCTTCAGGGGAAGGGCAGCAGCATGGTGTCAGAGATTAGACTTGGAGTTTGTGAGGTCTGGGCAGGCTTCAATCTCAAGAAACTTTATGCACAAAAGCCCAAATCCAGGGAAATAAATGAAAGTGATTATTCACTTTTCTGAAGTCCTTACAGTAGGGTTCCTCTGGTATTGTTTGAATACAATTTAACCTGAAGGGCACTTGGTTTTTGTGCAGCTCTTCAAGAACAGAAGCATCTAAGTAAGTGGAAAGTCTGAGAAATTAACAGAGAAGATTCCCTAAAAGTCAGCCTTCATTACTTGACCATTATTCATAATTCTGCATTTGTCTATTCCTACAGTGGCCATGAAGCAAAATTAAATAAAAAGATACTTCTATGCCCCTTACAAAATGAATAATCAAAACTTGCATAGACAGAGTAAGAATCAAATACACTGGGGAACAAATACTCTGATTAGCTGTCCAGTTCAGCTCGGACGCGTCAGCACTCTGAGTTATAAAGGAAACAAGATAGGACACTTGGTTTTTATTTTCCAACAACAGGAAACATATCAGGTTTCTAAGAAGATGAAAAGTTTTTCTTAAAACCCAATTATAGAAGGAATTTATGCAAGTCTTTAGGCAAGGAGTATTAAACAAATTAATGTTTAATGCCACCAACAAGTTTTCAAGCAGATGCAGAACTCTTAGTGTGGGTAACTTTTTGGTGTTTCTCTTACATCAAGAATGCAGCATTTAAGGCCACTTTAACAGAGTGCAGCTAAGCCTTTTGAGTTTGCTTGTGTGGGCAATTTCCATTCAGCAATGGCTCTCAAACTTCAATGCACATCAGAATTACTTGGGGGCACTTAAAAAAAAAAATGCATGCCCAGGCTGCACCCAGACCAATTCAGTCAGAATCTCTGATGGTGAGCCCCAAGTATCAATATTTTGTAAACCTGATTCCAAAGGTTAGCTAAGTGTGAATCAGTGCATTAGATGATCTTTAGTGTTAATTATCTCAGCTGGATTTCTTAAAGGGGTAGTCCTAGAATGCTGATATTCCTTGTTATTAATTTAAGGAAGTCCCTGTAGTTTCTATTAACATTCTCTTAGAGCATTGAGACTTATATTTCTGCTGGGACCCAGGGCTACTGCACCTTTTTCGGCCTATAGGAATGTTGTCAGAACCAAAGTACTTGTTAAGCAGCAGCTTAGGATCAACTTTAGCAGACCTCATTGTGGCTCTTGGAGAATATAGAACATCAGATGAAGTAGGGGCTGGACGTTTCCACAGCCCAAAATCACATATTTCAGGGTACATTAAGGTTCCTTTTGGAACTCAGATCTTTTTTCTGGCCATGGATAGACTGTTGTCTTGGGGGAATGCCAGTTGTCTCTCCAGTGAGAAAAGGAGATGTTTATGTATTGTCTAATTCCTTTCTGGAAGTTAAAAATACCTGTCATTGTTAGATGTGGTTTCTGAACTCTCTGCCCCTAACAAAGCTGAAATGATGACAGTGAGTGAGTATTTGCTTAAATAAATATTTTTTTTTCAACATCGAAGAACTAAATATATCTCAAGGTGTTGAAACATCAGAGGATTGGCTGGGCGCGGTGGATCACGCCTGTAATTCCAGCACTTTGGGAGTCTGAGGTGAGAAGACTGCTTGAGCTCAGGAGTTCAAGACTAGCCTGGGCAAAATAGTGAGACCTTGTCTCTACTAAAAATAAAAAAAAAAATTGGCTGAATGTGGTGGCATGTGCCTGTAGTCGCAGCTATTTGGGATGCTGAAGTGAGGGGATCACTTGAGCCCTGGAGGTCAAGGCTGCAGTGAGCCTTGATTGTACCACTGCACTCCAGCCTAGGTGACAGAGTCAGACTCTGTCTCAAAAAAGAAACATGAGAGAATCATTAATTTTATGTAATCTAGATTTTATCCCATTCCAAATTGTGCTTCTGTGAATACACATTGTGGAGGATAATGGAAAGGGTGTTTAGGGAAGGGGGCAATGGGAGGAGAGGGAGGAAAGGGTGGTGGCAGAGAGAATATAAATGAGAATTACCGTGACTTGAATTTTAGTAAAATCATGTAATAGGAACCATGTGGTAATGGTGTTCTGATTAAAAGCCACTCCTGGCTTTGTGACCTTGAGTAAGCTAAAACCTCTATTTCTCAGTTTTCTCACCTGAAAAATTATAATGATATCTACCTCTTAGGATTGTTTTGAAGATTGAGATTGTTCATAAAATACTTAGAAAAGTGCCTAGCACATAGCAAGTACTATTTAAGTGTTTATTAGAGCATAGTATCAACTTGTCCCATTAAGAATATTATAAAACTGTAAGGTCCAGATGATGCTTTATTCTGTAAAGGCCATTAATGGAGATGCTCGGACATCTCTAAATTACCTTTCCTTTTGCTTGCTCAGGACATTTGCTAATCTAGATTCTTCATGCTGCACTGCTGAGTGTCACGTGTGATTGCTTGTGCCTGGGGACCCAACTGGGTTCTCTCCTCACTTAACTGAAACTCAAATTATTCCCTCTCTGGTCTTAATTCCTGTCTTCTAACTCTCCAGTCGACTTCTTGGCTCCACTAATTCAAACCTACCCCAGTTTTCTCATGCTATTGAGCAGGGATCTTCTTGAGACTGATTATGATGGGAGAATGACCTCATAGTTTCTGATGCCATCTTCCAATTTATATAACTCAGCCCTTAGCATGCTTTTTAAAAATAATGGCCCTAAATTGCTGACATCTTGTCATCTGCTCAGACTCCTAAATCTTTTTGTGTTCCCTCGACTGAATGGGATTCACTGGAGCAAGATGCCTTTGTGCAGTCTGCATTTAGTGCACTTGGCGAGTGACCTCCAATAGAGCTGTGTGTTCCCTTCGAGCAGCATGGGTAATGATTACAGCGACAATGCTGCTATTGTGTCCAGAGGTTTGGGGCTATAATTTCATAATGAAATTGAAAAACATGAGATTAAAAACCTGAATATAGCACAGTAATTATATTTAAGTATCACAAATCATCTCTCTGTATTTAGTTAGGTGTTTGAGATTTGGCCTCTTTGTGGAGTGCAGTCACGTCGTTTCATACATCTGCAAAATGGAAGGCTTCTAATTTATGGCTAAAATGTGGGAATTGCTTTCTCTTAATGGGAAGGTGATGAGAATGGTATTGAATTTGAAGGAGCTGGTTTGCTTCATTGACTAGAGTCAAGAAGGGAGGTTGTAGAATAGCTGCCAAGGTAAAGAAATGTTTGGGTCTTTTCATGGTTTAATTCCCAGATACTTAGACATGACTACAGTCTCCCCCTTTGAAATTAACTGACATAGGCTGGCCTGGGAGATTCTACAGGCCTGCAACAAATGGTGCAGTTGCAGAAGTGTGAATCTTTACCTAAGGCAGGGTTTCCAGGATAGATAAAAGACTTACCTGGCGTTTGTTTCCCACAGGTAAGTTATGGATGAGCTGTGCCTGACCCATTTCCATTTGCTGTCTGAGAATCTGCATGTGGCCTGCAGGCTCTGTAGTTGGGCTAAATCCTCCTAGAGTAGGAGGTTGGGGAAGCTGTTGGTGGTGGCTGCCGATAGGTATTCCTGCAGGATGGTGGGGTGGAGGGTTAGTTAAGGTGAGGGGTATTCTTTAATAAAGGAATAGAAGTTAGAGTGGAAAGTGGTTTAAAGCTAATGATACCTCCTTCTCCTTGATTTCTAGGAACCATCAAGTATAAAATGAACATAGAAGTTGCGAAAGGAGTCATTATTATTGTCAGTGATTGATTGATTACTATAGGCGAACACTTTAACTTCACAGTAGACATTGACATAGAGGTATACTATCTCTGCACATATACTGCCTCTCACCCCAAATAATTTTTGATACAGCAGTGCAGATTGTCCCTTCTTTTCCAAAGATTTCCTCCCAGATTCTTAGTGAATCTATAGGACTTCAATATCTGAATTGCCTTAGGCCTTTGTGATAAAAGTCCTTTTACACTTGCTAGCAAGTGTACATACATTCCCAGGCTTCATCAACATGCCCTACCCAGAGATACTCTGGTTCAGTAGGTGGGGGTGGCAGAGGTTGTGGTCTAGGAATCTGCATTTTCAACAAGCACCCAGGAATTTTTATATACAATAAATTCTGAGAATCATTGCCTTAGGGTCTTCTCTCCCAGGGGCAGGGCTATTCCAGTGGGTGTGTTATGTTGAGATTTGCTCTGTGGAGACATGAACTTGCTGTTCAGTCCCTTTTCCCAGCCCCTGACTTCAGTGTATCTTTCACAAAAATACCTACTTTTATTCTGTTTCCACTGGAAGACTGGGCTTTTTGCTGTTTTCCATTATTACAGATAGCAGGTTGGAAGATGATTTAAGTCCTGTGTTTGCACTCCAGGCCTACTAGGGAAGAGGTGGCCTGTCTCCAGCAGTAAACTTGTAACCGTCCAAGACCTATGGTACTGTCTGTTTCTACTGGAAACTCATTGAAAATGGTACCACTATACATGTTTCTGGCCTCTCAGAGCAAAGTATATAAAAGCAGCAGTTCAATTAAGTTCATCAAACATTTATTGAGGGGTGGCTGAGGCTAAAGTATTATTCTAAGGGGCCCGGCACAGATAAGTAAAACATAGTTTCCAGTCTCCATCTATTCTGTCTTTCTTTCTAATGATGTAGACAGTCCCGACACAGAACTATGACAGACTTAGCTGTAACCTGTGACATGATCGTGTCTTTGAACAAGTGAAGTTAAAGTGCTATAGGAATGTCTGGGTGGGAACAGTTAGTTTAGGTTAGGCAAAAGGCTTCTTAGGGGAAGTGGCTTTAGGCAGGGTCTAGGGCAGAGACTCACCTTGGCTGTGCTTTAGAATCACCTGGGAGAAATTTGAAAAACCCCAATATCTAGACCAAACCCTGTAACAATCAGATCAGAACTTTTGGAATTTGGACAGAGAAAACAACATTTTTTAAAGCTTCCTACATGATTTTAAAGTACAGCCAAGACTGAGAGCCACTGACAAAGAAGGATAAATAGGCTGTCATTCCGTTGGGGGATAGTCAGAGAAGGAAAGATATTCCAAGCTTGAGAGAACAACATAAACAAAGCTCCAGAGGCAGGAGAGTGATGGCTCAAGTTGGAGAATTCCACTCAAAGGGGGGTGATTGGAGCATGGGGCTCCTGGCATGAGCATGGAGGGAAAATTATCCTGATTAGGTAGGATTGGATTAAAATATTGCATCAAGGAATTGGGAGACATGATTTTGCACTGTCTTTGGAACTCGTTTTCACCTCATATTAGGTTGGAGAATTGAGGTTTGGAGAACTTCTTATTTGCCGAAAGTACTAGTAAGTCAGGACAGATAGATACCAGGAGGCATGCTTGGTTCCCTTTGCAAGGCTGTTTGCCATAGACCTGCTGTCTCAAACTGTGCAACGCGTAAGACTTCTCTTTTGGTATCTGTTCTATAGCACGTTTCTTTCGTCAGAGCACCCTAAAGGTAATTTAGGGTCACAGTGGTAGGAAGCTATTGGTGTTAGGCAAGAATAAGGCAGGATTTCTTATCTTTTTGCTGGGCTCCTGTGGGAATGATATGGGAGAATTGCTGGGCATAGTGGGGGCAGATGTTTGCAAGTAGAAGTGTATATGTTTCTGTGTTCTTATTAGTTTTGTGCCTGATTACACTAAGGACTGTACTTTATCTGCTTATTGCTGTTTCTAAGAAGTTAATTTGCAGGTGCTATAAATATGCACGGTTCATATACTTCATTTATTCTTTCTTCGTTGAAGTCTGTCCTCTTTATTAGGCACTTTTCATTTGTCTACTTGGTACTTGTATTTTTTTAATGTCACTATTTTGACAGTACCAATAAAGGTAAAGCCACTCAATTATGCAAGGCTCTCTCTTTATGCTTTGGGCAGGTGCAGTTGTGCAACTGAGGGGAAGGCCAGTGTTATCAAGGTTACCTGTTATTACAGGTAGAAGAACCCACAGAGATCAGGAGAGAGCTCATTTTCCTCCATTACTAGGAGGAAGGACTATACATTCACAAACATGAACCTTAAAATAGCTCACAAAATAGTGCCATACATGTACCCACCCATCTTTTCATTCATTCCTTCTTGAAAGGAATGTAGTCCCATATAGTAGTTAAGAATATAGACTCTGGAGCCAGTCTTCTTGAGTTCCAATAGTGGCTCTTCCACTTTTTAAATCTCATTTTCCTTCATCTTTAAATTGAAGATAGTAATAGTCTCACAGGGTTGTGATAACTAACGGAGTAATGCATCTAAAGTGCTTAGAAAATGCCTGGACATAGGAAGCTCTAAGTTTGCTGCTGCTACTACTGTTATTATGGTTACTATTATTAATCATTGCAAGGAAAATGTATCAACAGATGAATTTAGTTCCATTGGCTTCTAGTTTTGTGACCTTAGAATTTATAGGAATGAAAAAGGTTTGAAAGAGAGGTTGAACTGGATCATAGAGAGCCTTGATTCCATGTTTTAGGATGTATACACAGTGAGAAGTCTTTCAGGTTTTGGTCTTGGTAAGAGTTGTGAATCAGAAAGTTAACTCTTGTAGCCAGGAGCAGTGGCTCATACCTGTAATCCAAACACCTTGGGACATCGAAGCAGGAGGATCACTTGAGGCCAGGAGTTTGAGACCAACCAGGGCGATGTAGCGAGACCGCTGTCTCTGCCAAAAAAATTTCTCTTGCAACTTCATGCAAAATTATTATAGTTAGCAGAATTAGAGCAGTTAGGAGGCCATCTTAATAGTCCAAGGCACAATAGGGCAAGGAAATGAATGAGAGCAGTGGCAGCAGAAATGAAGATGAGCAGTTGGATGCAAAAGGTTTGTTCTATAGGTAGATTCCTCTTGGTTTAAGAAGGGGAAATAGGAAATTAATTAGTAATCAAAAATATTTGCATATTAGTCTTCTCCATCTTCATCCTTGATGAGAGGAGAGCTTATTATGTACGTACCATTGCTGGGTACAGGAGGCAGAGGAGCTAGCACCAGAACAAGGAGCTCAGCTTTTTCTGGCCTCTGCTTTTACGTGGCTTATTATAAACAGGACCCAATTAGTTCTTTAAGCATGCCTGCCTGTTCTCTCTCCACCTAATTACCCTCTGGAGCTTGGGTTCATGCACATAGTTACCTTGATTAAAAAATAAGTTTTTGGAGCTATAAATTTTCAAACACTGCTTGAGAGGGTCTGTCAGGCATTAACATTTGAGGCTTCTGTGGTGGGCTGACGATAGCCTCTAGCCTCTGGATGTTTCTCACATTCCAGGAAATGACACCTGAAGTTTTCAATTCCTTTCCACATCTTCAGCAATCCATAGACAGTGGGGTGAAAAGATGTAACCTAATTGAATACAGATGGAGTGGAATGGAAGTTGAAAATAGGGAAGAGGCAGGGTGTGGTAACTCACTCCCATAATCCCAACACTTTGGGAGGCTGAGGTGGGAGAATCACTTGAGGCCCGAAGTTTGAGACCAGCCTGAGCAATACAGTGAGATCTCGTTCTCTACCAAACAAACACACACACACACACACACACACACACACAAACTAGCTATGCATGGTGGTACCCACCTGTAGTCCCAGCTACTTGGAAGGCTGAGGTGGGAGGATCATTTGAGCTCAGGAGTTCGAGTCTGCAGTGAGCCATGATTGTGCCACTACTCCAGCCTAGGCAACAGAGTGAGACTGTTTCCAAGAAAAAAAAAAAAAAAAACAGAAGGAAGAGAAAATAGGGAAGAGACTGCATGAGTCCTGCCATGCAGTCTTTCCCAGAATTGGACATTTTTGTGGTGTGGTCTGGAAGAAGGAAAACATTTATGGTCATACCTCTCCAAATTGAACAATTGTGGGAATGTGTACAGACAGATTTGCAGGGTAGCTGAAAAGAAATGCAGTTCTGTTGTTTTTTTGTTATAGAGTGGTAACTTGAGTGAGGATTATGAAATATTGCCTAGCAGAACTGTTTTTTTATTGACCTTCATGTATAATTAAGAGTATCAATTATGAATATTAAATATATTGGAATTTTAAAAATTGTGATTATTTCTTTGTAATCTGATTTATGCTATTTGCCCTGATACCAGAGTGTTTTTTGTTTGAGATTAAAGTTGTCTAGCTTGGGTTCAGTTTGCACCAGAAGTTTTGAATTAACTAGGCTCCATCTGAATGTGGAAGATTTTCATTGTGAGGATGCAATGGAATCAGTAAGTGTAAAGTGCTTAGTATAGTGGATAGTAATTTATTTTACTCCCTTTTTTTCCACTTTGAATGAAGAGTGGCTAAACTTCAACTTTTGGGACACTGTTCTCTTACCTGCACCTCCAGAATGTAACCTCTTGGGGAAGATATTCGGGGACCTGGGGACTTTTAAGGGGTGAGTAATATTATGCAGAGCCCAGATACCCCTGCCTTCTGGTCTGGAAATCAGTGATTCTCAAACTGCTTTGTGCTTGAGTATTACCTAGGGGGACATGTTCCGTTTTCAGCTCCCCAAGCCATAGAGTTAGATTCAATAGACTTGAGGAGCTGCTCTCAGTGCGGTTTATGTGCAGATCCCGAAACTGACCTTGGGCTGCTGTGCTTTTCCAGTGCCCACTCAGCATTTCTGGGGCTGTGAGGAAGGCAGTGGTTTCCCCTCACAAATACGTGAAGCTCTTGCCTCCATTTTTGTCCTTTTAAATTCACATTAAAGAGAGTTTTAGATATACAGGAAAATGAGAAGGGAAATTGACCTTGCCTGTCTCTGGGTCTTGTGAATAGAAAGGAAGGGCCTGCGTTTGGAGGCCACTGGGAATTTGTGGTGTTCCAGAAGACTTCTGCTCTCATATGTGCTCTTGGCAGCCTCACTGAGAACCACAGTGGGCTTCCTTATTTAAGATGCTCTTAAATTTTCTTTTCTAACACTGTAAGGTTATGTCTTCACCAGTTTCTCAGATTTTAAAAAAAGAAACAGGGAGGTAAAACAAATCCCAAAACATTTTTTTTCCTTCTTGTAAAGGTTACAAACATAAATCATATTTGAGAACAATGAATGGACCTGATTTTTTATCTTCAGAATGCTGGGCCTCTGGCATCTTGGAAAGTCTCTATTTTAGAAGGGAAGGAGACTGATACAGTGAGAACATCACACCCTGGGGATCAGGTAACTTGTGCTACTGGGCACCTGGGACTTCTTGGTCAGAACAAGTCTCCACTGTGAGCTCTTTTTTTTAATCCATGAAATGTGGGGATCCTGGAGCTATTGAAGCTCTAATGTTTTATGATTCTAGTGATGGTCTTCTGTCTGTGTGACAGGCATTTTCCAGACTTTGTTGATCTATTTCGAGCTTGTGAGGAATAGTATATACCACCCTTCATTATGTCACTTCATCAGTGCTTTATAAACTGTAGTGTGTTTGTGCTGGGAGGAACTTAAGAGAACATGTGGATCACCTCTTTACTCATTTTACACATGAGAAAGATGATACCCCAGGTGATTTTTCTCTGAGGTTAGGACATGACTGGGGCTCTTTTATCCTTGCGATTTGCCTTTCCCTTCAGCACGTTTGGTAAACATTGCATTACCCCCCTTGAGGGTGTTACTCTTTCAGTTCTATATGCCTTTCCTTTCCCCTGGGATACTGGAGTGTTCATTTGTATTTCTGGGCAAAAGTACTCCTAACTGTGGCCCCTAATTATTTTATTATGTATCTTTTCTAGAAAGAGAATTTGATTATACAGTGTCAATATGTTTATATACTGTACTCATAAATGAAGTTATAAAATATATGTAAGTTAAAAATGTGAAGAAAAGGGAAGTTTTGTGCACCATTAATGGGGATATAAATTATTATTGGCATTATGGAAAATAGTATGGAAGCTGCTGAAACAATTAAAAATAGCTGCGTGTGGTAGCTCACTCCTGTAATCCTAGCACTTTGGAAGGCCAAGGTGGGAGGACTGCTTGTGGCCAAAAGTTCGAGATCAGCCTGGACAACATAGTGGGATCCCATCTCTACAAAAAATTAAAATTTTAGCTGGGTGTGATGGTGCACGCCTGTAGTTCCAGTTACTTGGGAGGCTGAGATGGGTGGACTGCTTGAGCTCAGGAGTTCGAGGCTGCAGTGAGCTGTAATGGCACCACTACATTCCAGCCTGGGCAACAGAGCGAAACCTAGTCCAAAAAAACAATAAAAGTGTGTATATAAATACACACACACACACCCCCGCCAATAAAGCTAGAGAGAAAAATATTGTATGTAAGGATGGTATTTTTTTTTCCTCAACCACAGTAGATCAGTTTATACCTTCCCTGGATCCAGTGTGAACTTGTTTTGAGGACCACTGATCCAGAAAGTGGTGGAGTTAAGTCTATACCACCAGCTTTAGAATCTCCTATGGCACTTATTAAAAATATGAATTTTGGAATCTCAACCCAGATTCACTGAATGAGAATGTCTCCTGGTGGAACCTGGGAGTCTACGTTGTCTTCATTTTTATTTTTTTACAAATAGATGTGGCGTCTGTTGCCCAGGCTGGTTTTGAACTTCTCAGCTCACAGCCCTCCCACCTCTACCTTCTGAGTATCTGGGACCACAGTCACAATGTCCAATGAAGTCTCCATTTTAAACCAGAGGCAAGTCTCCAGGTGCCTCTGAGGTCCAGCCAGTTTGGGGAACCAGCATTTTAGACAGGCAGGGAAGTGTCATTCATGGGTTCATGAGCATGGGACTTCTTACACTGTCAGTGTTGTCAGAAATTGCTCACTGTTAAATGGACAGGGATTCGGTTAGCACTTTGGAAAATCAGATGGGCAGTTTTCACGTGAGTTACATATGAGGGACTATAACCTGCATAATCATACATGGAATTTCTCAGAACTCCTTGGCATTCTCTATGTGGTTTTTTGATTTGTAAATCCAAGTATTTGCTATTGTGCCTCAGTCTTTTTTTCCTCATTAGAAATCTAAGCTCTCCCTGCCCCCTCCTGGCACTGTTCCTTGAAGGGCTGTGTTTTTATTTCTGAGTTTTTCCCATTTGTGTGTGTTCTTTAGTCTGGAGTATGCTCAACTCCCTCACCTTTTTACCTGGGCAGTTCCTACTATCCAAGAAATGTCCTATAAATGACACTTCTTGCATTCTTCTTAAAATTTAAAGATAATGAAGAACTAGCTGATAATCAGCATTTACCAAAATAGATTTAAGGGTTTTTATTTGTAGTAATTCATGTATCAGTAACCTTATGTATGTAAGGATAGATCAGTATCCTGGTTATTAAGCATATACTCTCTGAGACATTCGAATCAAACCTGTGTAAGTCAGATAAATATGTAACAGGAAATTTGTTTCTGATTATTCACTCCAGGTCAATGTATTCCCAGCTGCCTTGTGGGTATCAGGGTTATCTGTTCCAGGATCAGCTTTAGGAAAGCCCCTACTCAAATCTCCATGTAGCAAGAGTGCAGGCTATTTGAGAACATGTGATAATTAAGGTTAAACAAGAAAACCAGGGCTGAATGACTAGAAGTCAGGACAGCAGGGAAAGCGAGGGAAGTGGTTGAGCTGGTAGAAGTGGGTAATACCAATGATTATTTCTGGGATCAGCAGATACATCCCTGGTGTACAAATCCTAAGCAGTCCTTCTTTTTGGTGTCTTTTCCTGCCCTTGGTATGATAAGCCCCTCCTAACATCTGGCACACTGCTGGGGTGACATTGTGACGTTACCTCTGCCCACAGTACTTATTCTGGTTTGATGTTTTTAAGAAATGTTCACTTTCCACAAGCCATAGTTTATTGGCTTTCAGAAGTGTCTCTGGCAGTGAGTGTGCCAAAGGTCAAGAATTCTGGCAGAGTTTGATTTATCTCTGCTCCCTCAATAGCAGCTAGCCTTGGGGGCATAGAAGCTCTTGGCAAGTACTATGAGTCAGAAGGCCACATGTGACTAGGTCCCTGCCCACCTCTCCAGGGTCAAATAGATCTTGCCTTTTCCCCCAGCTGGTCCCTGCACTGTTCCTGAAGAGGGCTGAGTTTTTCTTTCTGAGCCCTCCCATTTATTTACATTCCTTCTATCTGGAGTACTTTGCCCCCTAACCTTTTTACCTGGCTAATTCTTACATATCTTTTAGATAATTCTACATAAATAACCCTTCTTTCACTCTTCCTAAGCTAGGATAGGTATTCCTGCTGTATGCTTCTATGGTCCCCTCATTTCCCCTAGAATAACTTATTACAGTTTTTCATTCATACTTACTGTTATCCCCCTACTGTTATCCCCCTGTACTGTCTGTTCTGCTAGGATAAGGATTCTTGCTCACCATTTCCTCATTGCTAGGCATAAGGCATGGGACATAGCAGGTTATCAATAAACATTTTTTGACTGAATAAAGTAAGTGCATAATAAAACAATATGTTAATTAATGGGGTGATTGGCAGGGATCTAGTTGCCAATTTCAGCATTGGTAATTAACATGGCTAGATTTATCTGCTAGCTTCTATGAGAAAGAGTGATGAAACATAAACAGAAAGGAGATGGAAGCTGATATGATTAAAAACCTTTTATGTGCCTGCTGATGGACCTAAAATGGGGCAAACCTTTCTGCAAATAAAGCTCTACCTTGATGGTCTTATTTATATACCATATATACCTATATATACCTATATATAAAATATGTATACCTATATATGGTATATAAATGAATATAAATATAAGGTATATTTGGTATATATATGTGGTGTATATACATATATTTACTTATGTATGTATAATAAAAGACATTACTTTCCATTGAAGTGTTTACCACATTATGTACTATCTTAAAACAAAACTTCCCACAGGTGTCAGTACAAACATGCATTTGTTCATTTATTCATTCATTCATTCATTCAACAGTTTTGTTGATTGTTTCATATATGTCAGGCACTGTTCTAGGTGCTCAAGATACAACAGTGAACAAAACAGACAACAATCTCTCTGACTCGAACATGCATTTTAGTGGAAGAGAATGTCAATAAAGAAACGTCTAATATCTAGAGTATTAGAAACTGGTAAGTGCTATGAAGGAGGAAAGGGGGCCAGGAAATGATGTGATGTGATGTGATGTGATGTGATGTGTGCTGTTGTGGTGGTGGGGCATGCAATTTTAAATTCAGTGGCCAGGAAGGGAGTCACTGAGAAGGCAACTTTTTGAAGAATTACCTAAAAGGGGGTGAGGAAGTAAGCCAGGTGGGTATTTGGGAGAAGTGAGGTAGGACATTGTGCCTAGCTCTTTGGAATGTGCTCCTCGTCCCTCATGTTTCTTATGTTGGCCAGACCAGCAGGTTGGCCTTTCAGTGGCCTGTTTGATCAGAATCTGCAATGTTTCCTGTCTTTGGATAGTTTCCCTAACTAAATCTTAGCCCGAAGATGTATGTTAAGGGCAGCTCTTATGTTTCTTCTTGCGAACTTAGTTTTATGGAAAAGGCCCTATGGAAAGAGCCTTTGTTTTCCTTTCCATGGTTCAGAATTTGTGTTTTGTCATTTTCTAAGCTCTAGTTTGTAGTGGAACCACCTCTCGCAGATCTTGTTATTCCTTCAGGGCACAGTGTATTTCCCATTTAAGTAGTTTATACAGTCTTATCACAGTGTCCCCTGCATGGGGACCTGATAACTTACTCTGATTGATAACAGAAGGGCTTTTCTGTCTACTTCTGTCTCCTTGATGGCTTCCTTATCTGTTGTCCTATAACACTGACTGTGAACTCATTTCATTACGTAATGAAATGTTATCTTCTGTAATTGCTTATTTGTGCAACAGTCTTGTCTCTCCAACTGGAAAGGAACTTTAGGTTCTTTCTGAACCTTTGAGTACTGGCTCATAGTGCACATGCTATAACCATCATTGATTGCTGTTGGTTAAAGCACCTGACTTTTTGGGATAAGTAAACCAACCTCTTGCTTTTCAGTGTTTTGTTTTTCTGGATTACCCATCTATGTTTTGGGTTTAATGCTCCTTAGGACTTGACCTTAGTATGCTGCTGGAGGGCCCAAGGTAACAGTATAGTTAGTAAGGGATGAATTCTTTGTGAATTCTTAAATCTTCCATTGCAAGGATCTTTGTAGAGAATATTCGTCTTGTTCATATTGATAGTTCTTCAGAGAATTGTGTGTTGACTGTTCATGGCAGAAACACCATAAGTTAATTGCTGTTTCAAATTTCATTGACATTTTCCCCCTCGTTTGGAGGTCATTTCCTCAAAAAGTTGTCCACATGACAGTTTGTGTATGCTTAATAACAGAGAATGACAAACCCAATTCAGCTGTTGTTGCTGGACTGGGTGGTTTTTAGCTCCTCCCACAATGGGCAAGAATCAGATCTGTGTCTCAGCAGAATTATAAATGCCTGCATTTCATGGTCTTCCTGAAGGAACTGCTTTACTTGGAATACTGTAGTTCAGACTGCTGATGTACCATGCACTCCTTTCTCTTTGATGATCTGCTCTGAAGTGCACCAAGTGGAGATAACTCTTGAATAAATGCTGGCATTTGTCACATGTGGTCACTTTTTGGGGACTGTGCATGTGCCTGTGGGGGCCATCTAGAAGCCACCGATGCCCACTAATATAATAAAACTCACTGGGTTTGCTTCTCTATAATGATGTTGAATTGCTTTGCTGGAAATCCTTACCATCTTGGTTTCTCTCCTCTGTTTCCTCTATGTACCAAATAAAAGTCCTTGCATACAAATGTTATCATCTTTGGGGAAAAAAAGTCCTTGTAGTTGTTAATAGTTATAGAAAATACAACCTGACGACTTGGAGTCAAAAATACCTGCCTTCCTATGCAGTCAGTACCAGCTATAAGCTAACTAAACTCAACTGTTCCCACCTGTTCATGGGGAGGCCTCTACCAGTGGCACATGCTTTTCTCTTTGGGACTTGTTAACATTTTTCAGAATTTCATTTTCTAGGCCAGGCATGGTGGCTTCTGCCTGTAATCCCAGCACTTTGGGAGGCCAAGGCAGGAGAATTGCTTGATTCTATGAGTTTCAGACCAGCCTGGGCAACATGACAAGACACTGTCTCTACAAAATAAACAAACAAATTAGCCAGGCGTGGTTCCAGGCACCTGTGGTTCCAGCTACTCAGGAGACTGAGGTGGGAGAATCATTTGAGCCTGTGTGGTTGAGGCTGCAGTGATCATTGTTTGCATCACATCACTCCAGCCTGGGTGACAGAGTGAGACAATGTCTCAAAGAAACATTTTTTTCATTTTCCATCGAGACCATACTAAACAATCTGTATTTCCAGAACCAACCTTTATTTCCCTAAGAAAATGTAGACTGTGATATCCCTGGTGAGCAATAAGTTAATATTGGCTGATAGTATTTGAGTAGCAGTGACAGACAGGAGGAAGACAGGAGGGAAGAGATGGGAGTGTTGCTGGGGGAGTGGGTGTGAAGCCATAACACACACATGTGGTCACACAATCTGTAGTTTACTCCAATGGCATTTTCACAAAGCACAGTAGTGTTGCAGGTATCCCCCGGTGGGCACACACAGCTTTCGGTCCTCACTGTGTGAAACTTCTCATACCTTTGATGTTGAATTTAAGTTCATTGGTGGCTCCTATAGCATGTCAGAGGTTTACCTCACTTGGTTTCTGACTCAACTCTGAAATGCTGAGTTTAGGGTGGATTTGAAGTGTCACCTTTGTCTCTACTTTCTAAGAGTCAGTAAAGAGCTGCCATGATAGTTAATCCTGTAGTGCCTCCGATGAAGACTTAAATATACTTAGTAGCCCAGACTTTGCTTTATTGTTCTCCTGATCTATTAGTTTTATTCCTGTTGACAGCCAAAATGTGGGATCATGAACCCCACAGTTACATGGATGGTGACTGACCTGAGTTGTTGTCGAGAATTGTGCAGATTTTTGTTATCACATTTCTTGTCTTGATTTGTAGCATCTCTGGATTTTACTTCTTTACCAGAATAGGGGTTCTCAAAGTGTGATCTTCGAAGCAGCAATGTCATCATCATCTGGGAGCTTGTTCACAATGCAGATTTCCAAGGCTCTACCATGACTTCCTGAATCAGAAACCTTGGAGGAGGAAGCTAGCAATCTGTATCTTAACAAGCCCTCCTGTGATTATACCCAAGTTTAAGAATCACTACACAGACAGACGTTGCTTTCCTTTTAGTCTCTTGAGCTTGTAACAGTTGATATTTTAACTTTTATATGAGAGAGGACAGTTATATCTTCCTTTAAACTCTTATTCGGTGCAGTTGATTGTCAGATGCAGAGTGCTGATGTGAGGATGGACTGTGAATATGATCCACTGTGGCAGTATTTATAGTCTCAGCCCAATGCCTTGTTGACTTAAGCAGCAGCCTTGATAACAGCAGATAAATCTGCAAAGATACTGTGAGGTTACATGGCAAGGCTTTCAGAATACACCAACATTACATTTGTGGCAAGTGCTTTGCTCAGTGTTGGCATTTTTGAAGTCACCCTTTACCTCTGCCCCCTGCCCAGAAATTTCCTTGTGAGAAATGTTTTCATGTTAGACAAACTGCCATGGGGGAGGATAGTCAGAAAGAGGAGACAAATAATATGCAGAGGCAGACTTTTTTTTTACATTTGTTGCTCAGAAGAAAAAAATTCCAATGAAGAATGAAAGAGGCTTCATACCCTGAATAAAGTAAATGTTCTGGGTAGGATGGTACAGGAATAGGATGTGACTGTAAAAAGGAACCAAATTGTGCAGACAAGAAAATATGAAGGAACAAAGAATAGGAAAAAGACACAGGGAAAATGCAAATTCTGATGGAATATTTTTGCAAATCTGTGTACAGAAGGAACCAAGCAACCCAGATCAGTTCTCCTGAGGCTGAGAGTTCTAAAAATTATGCAGTATCAAGGAACGCTTTCCTCCTGAGTCAAGCGTAGGAAGCAGAACCAACCTTTATTTCTCTATGAAAATGTATATTGTGATGCCCCCAGTGAGCAATAAGTTAATATTGGATGATAGTATTTAGACAGCAGTGACAGAAAGTTTTCTTTCTCCTGACTGAATCTCACACCAAGGTCCTTTTTTATTTTTAATTGTTTAGTTTTAGTGTTTTTTTTTTTTTGAGACAGGGTCTTACCCTGTTGCCCAGGCTGGAGTGCAGTGGTGCGTTCATAGTTCAACTACAGCCTCAAACTCCTAGGCTCACATGATTCCCCAACCTCAGCCTCCTGAGTATCTGGGACTATAGGCATGTGAACCACACCTGGCTAATTTTGTAACTTTTGGTAAAGACAGGGTCTTGCTATGTTGCCCAGGCTGGTCTCAAGCAGTCTTCCTACCTCCACGTCCCAAAGTGCTAGGATTACAGATGTGAGCCACCATGCCCAGCCAAGGTCTTTTTTTTTTTTTTTAAACCAGCGTCACAACCACAGAAGACAGACGAGAGAAAGACATGAAGACAAAACTCCAATTTTTTTTTTACTTAGTGTATCTAGGTAAAAGTTTAGTAGGAGAGAATGTAGAAATGACATATGATAATAGCTTATGTTTGTTGAGTACTTCAATGTATTAGATATTATCCTAAGGGCGTTATACTTGTTGAACCATCTACTTCTTACAGAGTCTGATGAGCTATACTCTTTTTGTTTGTGTATTTGTTTTTGGTGACTTTTTTGAGACAGAGTCTCACTCCGCTGCCCAGGCTGGAGTGCAGTGGTGCCATCATGGCTTACTGTAGCCTTGACTTCCCAGGTTCAGGTGATTTTCCTACATCTCAGCTTCCCAACTCGCTGGGACTGCAGGTGTGCACTACCATGCCTGGCTAATTTTTTTGATGAGCTAGACTCTGTTACCCTCATTTGCTAATTGATGAAATTGAGGCAGAGAGAGAGAAAGTAAGCAATCTGGCCAAGGCTGCACAGCTAGCTAATGGGATTTAATCCCTAGCATTTTTGTTCCAGAGCCTTGCCTTTAGCCATCACACTCTACTGTTCTCCTCCACAGTCCCCCTCTTTCTTGTGATTCCAAGTTAAAGAACTGTCATGGATTAGCTTTTTCCAGGAGTGAAGGTACTTGTCAGACTCTTCATCAGATTTGGTCGTGGGAAAAAGAGGTTGTTGCTCTTCCTTAGAGACCCGTTCTTTCTGTATTTCAATGCTGAGTGTAAATTCTTTTTTATCTGGAAATTTTAAACATGTGTAGCAAGTGTGGCCAGCTTGCTCTTTTAATGTTTAGTTTCCTGGACCTCATGTTGCCTCCCTAAAACTTAAATGGGGTTGTGGTCGCACAATAGTATCATGGAATTGAAATGAATCTTAAGCCTAATGAGTTTGAATAAGATGAGCACAATCTAATTTTGTTTCCAGTCGTTTTTCCTCCTTTAAACAAAGAATATCATGCCAAATTGGAAACATTGGATTGTGTCACTGTGGATATTGATTTTTTACTACATGTCACCAAGATCGAGATTTGTTGGGTGTATTAGTTACGTATGGGGTAAAATTCTGATTTGTTAGGTGTATTAGTTATGTATGGGGTACAAAATTACTGCAAAACTTACCATGGTGAAAACAGGAAACTATCTTAGTTTCTGTGGGTCAGGAATTTGTGAGTGACTTATCTGGGTAGTTCTTGCTTGACTTCTCTTTTGAGATTCCAGGAGTAAAAGTGCTTGTCAGACTCTTCATCAGATCTGGTCCCGGGAAAAGAGGTCTTCTTCCTTAGAGACTTGTTCTTTTTGCATTTAAATTCTTAGTGTAAATTTTTTTTTTACCTGGAAATTTTAAACATGTGTACCAAGTGTGGCCAGCTTGCTCTTTTAATGTTTAGTTTCCTGCACCTGCAGTTGAAATGTTGTCTGGGGCCGTTGTCATCTGAATGTTTGACCGGAGCTGGAGAGTCTACTCCTAAGATGGCTCATTCACATGGCTTTTGGCGGGAGGCCTTGGTTTCTCACCACATGACCTCTTAACATGACAGCTGGTTTTACCAGAGTGACTGATTCAAGAGAGAGGAAAAATGACCTAATCTTGCAAGTCAGACACTGTCACTTCTGCCACATTCTGTTAGTCAGAAGCAGGTCGTTAAGGACAGCCTGCACTCAAGGGAAGAATTAGGCCCAAGCTTTTTTTTTTTTTTTTTTGAAATGGAGCCTCACTCTGTTTCCCAGGCTGGAGTGCAGTGGCGCCATCTCCCAGGTTCAAGCAGTTCTCCTACCTCAGCCTCCGGATCCTGAGTAGCTGGGACTACAGGTGTGCACTACCATGCCCGGCTAATTTTTGTGTTTTTAGTAGAGAAGGGGTTTTACCATGTTGTCCAGACTCATCTTGAACTCCTGACCTCAGGTAATCTGCCCTCATCTGCCTCCCAAAGTGGGGATTACAGGTGTGAGCCACCGCACCCGGCCAAGGCACCACTTTTGGTGGAGCGTTAAATTGTGGATGTATTTTAACTACCATAGTAGGCCTGACTCCACACCTACTAAATCAAAGTCTCTGGATCTAGTAATTTTCGTTTTTAAGATTCTCCCAAATGATTTTTACACACTCTTAAAATAGAGGACAACTGGGTATCTGGAAGTAAATGAACGCTATCATGGCACTATACCAGTTTATTTAAAAAGCCAGATGTTTTTTACATGTTTAGTATTCTAAATATTTAAGGTTTTTGGATGAGGTCACTTGGAACTAAAAAAAATTTTTTTTTAAAGGTTTGCACTTAGGCACTAAATCATGTGCTCACTAGGTAATATAGTAAACTCTGCTCAGACTACATTTTATCTGGATAGGCCCTTAGCTTTTTTTCTGTTGCTCATTCAGGCAGATGAGCCCCACTCTAATGTAGCCTGTGTATCTGACCAGCTGCTCTCAGTGTATATAGGCCAAGCAGGAACTGTAGCTCCTGATTAGAAAGAATGAAGTATATGTCTGGACAGGGCAAGGCAAAAGGGATTCTGAGGTTTTTCTCAAGATCCAGGGTGAGCCAAGCACCATCTGATGATGGTCTTTGGCTTGTTGGCTCCTACAGCTGCATACTTTGTTAGGAGACATGAGGAGTATAGAACCAGGAGTTTGCAAAGAGCAATCAGTTGCCTTCTGGAGCCCGTGTAACCTGGACGTCACACCCTTTTTATGTTAAATGACAGATTTCTGGCTCTGTGTGATATCATACCTATCTTATCTTAGTGTACCTCAGCTAACCTCCTGAGGCTTTTGGTGGGGAATCAGGCCTCCTTCTCCATCATAGACATAATTTTTCTTACCTTCCCATTCACATTAACTCTTAGCCATCTGAATCCGTGCCTACAAGGAATGCAATTGGTTACTTAAGAATGGAGGAAACATGTCATGGAAATATATATTTCTCTTCAAATGTTTGTACCACTCACCTACCCAAATTCCCTTCCCACCCCCGTCAAAAGAAGGCAAATACCCATGCTTAGAACCTGGGGGCTTACATTTTACCTGAAATTCCACAACTAATAGAAGCACACATTTAGGGGATAAAACTCCGGAGAGGGAGTAACACAATCCTGGCTGCCATCTCAGAACAAGAGAGCATTGTACCCAGAGTCCGTGATCACATACCGGAATGACTGTGTGATGGAGCTGATGTGCCCCAGTAGGTACAACAGATTGTTCTGCTTGTAACCAATCAATACTACAATTAACAAATATTTATTGAACACCCCGGAAGCACCCTGGTTTACACTGTCCTCATCAGCTATTTGTTAGAATAACATGAAACCTCCTGATCCCTCTGTCTGCCTTCAGGCTTGCCTCTGCCCCAATAAAACCAATTGTCTACATCAAAACCAGAGTGAATTTTCCTAAAATATACACATTTGACCAGGTCATTTGCCTTAAAATGTTCTGGTTGATGTTCAGCATCCAGAAAAAGCCCACACTCCCCAGCACGACCTAAGAATCTGACCATGTGACTCTCCTTCCCTCTTACAGCTTCTCCACACATGTTCCAGCGTCCAGGCACTCTCCACTCATGCCTCCCACCATGCCTGCCTCTCTTGTCCTTCCCACCTTTTTGTGCCACATAACAGCGGCTAAGAGTGCTGGCCTCAGAGCTCGTAAGGCTTTGATTCAAAACCCAACTCTATGACTTAATAATTGTAGAGTCTTGGGCAAATTACTGGATGTTTCTGAGCCTCAGATTCTTCGTATACAAAAATGAACCATGAGCCTCACAGGATTCTCATAAGGATTAACTGCAATCATATTTAAAATGTTTAGCACAGTGCCTGGCCCATAATTAAGACTGAGTAAATATTGCTGTTGCTGTATTGATGTATGGAAAGCCCTTGGCACATAGTAGTTGTTTTTTAAAAAAAAAAAAAAGGGATCCTTGTCTCCCGGAGCCTCAGTTTGTTTTGATCATTGGAACTTCTCAGTCTGACACTCAGAGTTTGTTATAGGACTGGGGATGGCATTGGTGTGGGTAGAGAACTAGGGTTTTGAGGGAAAGAGAGAGAAAGTTGATAAGAGGAGCATAGATGTAAAAACCATTATATGTTTCCATGTGCTCTTTCTCCTGTTTGAATATGACTAAAAGCGTCATTCGTTTTGGGGCAGGGAAAAATGGTGGACGAGGATTCAGAAGAAACTGACATTCTGACGTTGAGTAAGTCACTACTTTGAGCCTTTATTAGTTCGTCTGTAAAATTGGTTCATCAGATATTGTTTTTGAGAGCTTTTTAAAGACTAGAAAACATAATGTGAAATAAAATGACAATATTATACCCCAATTCTACATTTACAATATATTCAAAAATTTTTTGAAAGCAACATTTTTGTGTTTATACACAACAGATACTGAAGCATACAGCCCCTAGAAATGGAGGTTGTCAGGAGGATAAAGAAGATCATGAATGCTGCCAGTGTCTGTAATCTTTGCCCTCATTCCTTGTGTGTCTCTCATTTGAGAAGATCTCACCTTTCCTGGCGGTTCTCTGGCCAGAGTGTTTTTACTCTGCACCACTCTACATGCCATTGACTGGGTTACCTTCATAAAAGAGGAATCTGAAGGGCCTTGTGGGAAGGGTACTGCTGGTGGACACATGGAATCAGGAAGCATAGTTTGAAATCTAGCACAGATTAAAACTTGACCTAACACTCAAAAGGTTTTCTTCTCTGTGATCTAGGGCTCTCTGTGGTCACCATATCGTCACTCTGAGGTTTAAGATGAACGTGTAGGTTACCTAGCAAAGGTCTGGCATGTGTCCTACTTGGACACCTGAAATATTTCCCCAGTGTACCCTGAATATCTGAATCCAAAATTTTCAGTCAAGAAGGAACCTCTGTGGACTAGATCCAAGCCTCCCTTTCTGATCTTATTTTTATTCATTACCTTCATGCTCCCCCTCCTGTCCATAATAATTACCCTCCAGACTCAAGGCCCTTCAAGTGATTTTTAATTTATTACACCTTAGCTTTTCCTTTCTTCTGTATAGACTTTGCTGTACCTGCAATAAGTGATACCTTTCCCAGGCCCATGGGACTTGAAAGTCCTGTTTCCATCAAGCTTTTCTGCAAATCACCCCGCCTCACCAGGTGGGAGCCATCGTTCATTCCCTGTTCCCCCAATGCATGTTGTTTTACTTCTATTATAGCTCTTATCACAGTCTGCCTTGTAGCATAGTCATTTCTGTGTGTTTTCCCTCTGGATTTGGAGCCCCTGGAGGGCAAAGACTGTGTTTTATTTTATGCTGTATTTCCCCACCCCCACAGTGCCTGGTGCAGTAGGGGTTTAGTAAATACTGCTTGAATCAATGCGTGAATGAAATTGCCTCTCCTAGTTCTGTTTGCAAGGCTGTAATGCAGACCAGGTGAATGTAGAATTTTGGCTTACTGGATTTAGTTTAGCATAGGAAGGGAGTTTTCCAAGAAGCAATAGTGGTTTTGAAAACAGAAATTGCCTTTAATCTTGTGGAAAACACATGCCAGTCCTCTCTATAATAGTCTCAGTTACAGGAGAGCATCGTGTTACTGTAAAAACACAAATAAATAAACCCATGACAATACTGTGTTTGGGAGATAAAACCACATAAAAGCCATCTTTCCCCAACTCTCCAGCATCGTAATTAGGGTATTTCTGGGAGGGGAAAAAAAAGACACCAGAAAAAAACAAGTGATACTATGTTTAAGAACACTTCTTGCTATTGGCATGGGAATAGGGAATTACATTTTCCATACAGCACAAATTCAAGGGTTCCTCCCAGCTCCCGCCAGGCTTGATGCTATATAGATTACACTGCATGATAAATTTGGGCCCTAGAGGTGCCAAAGATGGTGGCAGTACCTGGAGGGCAGAAAATGTCACCCAGAAGGTGATGCTGTGAAATTTATTGCTCTGCCACACTTTACCTAAACATGTCCTATTATTCTGAATACTGGGTCTTCATTGGCTCAGGGATGCCCTTGGTGTGTCCGTTACTGTGGGCTACAACTTTCAACTGGATTTTGTTTATTGCTCATTTGAGTCTCTATCTGGATTTTTTTTCTTTTAACTTGAGGGCTCCAGATTTAGGTTCTTTTGAGGTAAGAGCAGGAATGACTTTGAAATATTGCCTACTTCCGTCAGTATTAGTTAACAAGCACTGAGGGCTGAATGACACTGAACAGAACCCAGCCATTTCTTAGCACCTCTGTTGCCACTACCCTGGTCTGAGCTGCCATCACGTTTCACCTGGACTGCTTCAGTAGCCTCCCACCTGACCTCTCTGCTCCAACTTCGCCTCCCTGCAGAGTGTTCTTCACTTAGCAGCCAGAGTGGCCCTTTTAAAATGTACTTTAGATCATATCACTCCTCAGTTCAAAATCCTCCAGAGTGCCTCCCATTTTACTAAGAATGCAATTCAAAGACCTCACTTACCATGGCCTACAAGACACTGCACGGTCTGGTGCCTGCTATCTCTTACCTCATCTCCTACTATCCCCTTAGATTAATCCTCTCTGACCCTTCAGCTTACTTGCTCTTCTTGAAGATGGCCAAGCATTTCCCAACTCAGAGTCTTTGCATTATTGTTCTCTTAACCTGGAACATTTGGTCCCCAGATATAAATGTGGTTCATACTCTCACTTATTTCAGGCCCCTAAGTGTCACTTTGTTGGGGAGGTCCTATCCACCTGTGCTTCCATTGCTTGAGCAATGCCTGGAATATGGCAAGCACTTAGGAAGTCTTTGTTGGAATTGTGAATAAGCATTGCCAAGAGATTCTAGCACATCTGGAAAAAGAACGTGTGGTTTAGAAGGACAGTGGCTCTGGAGTCAGAGCGGTTGGGCACTGCTGGGTTTGCCTGTCCCCCATTAGATAGATGGCTGATGTTGGGAAAATTATTTAACCTCTCTAAGCCTAGGTTTCTCTACTAGTTAAATGAGATTATGTCTATCTCTCATAATCATTGTGAAGAGTAAGTCAGACAATGACTGCAAAGTGCTTGGCATTGAATCTTGTACTCATATTGGGAGTCTTCCTAAATATTAGTTCTCACAAATCCTACTTCCTGCTTTTGAAATCGTGTTATATGGAAGAAGGGGAGTGTCTGAAAATAGTTTGAATCTTGTGTGTAATTCTCAAGTACCAGCAAGTAGTTGTGATTAAAGCACCTAGCCCTGTGTTTCGCATGTGGCAAGCCTTAATAAATACCCAAGCCTTCCTGCTTTTAATCATCAGACAGACTCTGGGTGTGAACTAGGGTAGCTCTGTGGGCACATAGGGATTTTGGTAAACAGAAAAAGGGAGAAGTCTGTAGCTGAGGTAGGGGTGGTTCACAATCTTGCTTGTGATTCAACAGGGACTGCATTTATGAAAATGGCAAGTGAGCCCAGGGCAATTGGAACTTTGGGCCTTGCCAGCAAGTGTGGTATTTCAGTTTACATCCTCAGAGTAAGTACAATTTCACCATTATTCCATTGAGGCTCTCCTTGCCAAGAAAAACCCATTGTAAATTTCTGGTTTAAAGGTTCTGCAGTTTTAGGGAGTTGTACTTTTTGTTGTTTTAACATTTTCTTGGCACCACACATTTTAAGCTGCACTGGCTTACCTTGTAAATAGTATACAAATTTTGTGAAAAGCTGAACCACGTCATTTGTTTTCCTATGTTCTCTGTAGGAAATGGTGATGCTTCTGCCCCACTAGTTCCCCTGGGTTTCTGATCAGGCAGTTTGGAGTGAGACAATGAGACTGAGACAAAATGTAGATTGTCAGGAAGAGATTGGAGCTGTATTCACAAAAGCACTTTGTGGACATGGTAGAGCCAGGCAGGAGAGAAAATCTGTGGCTGACAGGGTGTCTGTGTGACGTGGACCCCATTGTGTGTATGGACCCCTCCTGCTGTACCAGTGGCCAGCTCCCAGCCAGGCCACCCGGGCGAGGGCCTCTGAAGCAGAGAGCCCTGCACAGTCTGGAGCCGCTCTAACCCAGTGTACTGAATAGGACTCCAAAGAATAGGAGCTGTGTTCCCTTTGTCACCTGCAGCCCTGCTTTCAGCCTGCACAGTGAATGTGCACTTGGGGGCTGAATTGGCACTTGGAAAAATCTGCAGCAACTTTGTGTGTGCACAGTGTGTGCCCAGCGGTATGGGTGAGTGGAGCGTGCATGCTGGAGATGTCTGGGGGCTGGGTGCTTGCAGAGGAGGGGCTGCCCTCTTTATGCTGCAGGGTTTGCCAAGAATGCTCCGCCCTTGACAGTGTTGTGGCCAACAGAAAAGCATTCATGGCATCTTAATGAAAGGCAGCAGTTCCTTTTTTCATTCTTTTCTTGAGCGACATCCCCGTTTAGAGATGGAGAGAGAAGCCAATTATTTTTCAGTTAAAATTTATTTTTTAAAATAGTGATGCCTCAGTTGTAAATTACCCTGGCTTTGCCCTGAAGACATTTACAGCTAGCCTTCTGACTTGGTTTTAAGTTGCTACCTTCGAGAATAATAAAACAGTAGCCCAAACTGTGATAAGGCATCAAAGACTTTCATATCCTTTCTGTGTAGTTGATATGCCTTGCCCCATAGCTAAAAAGTTGATATATTTTCTGAAAAGGAATGGGTCTATTTCCCTTTACCTTGTAGCTTGCACACAGTCTAACACTTCTTTTATTGAAATTGGGGGTTTTCTTCCTTGGACTTAATAAGGATTATATATAGATATACATATATATATATATATCCTTAAGAGGGAGTTTCATAAGTTCAAAAGTTGTCAGGTTGAAAGGATTGAGGTATTGGAAACAACAATCTAAAAGTTATCTTTGGAATGATAGATCTTTGAAAGACACAAGATCCGTACAAGTAGTTTTTAGTACATTGGAGGAAATGCTCTGTTGTTTTGCATCTTCTCCAGGCCTCTTTATGACTACTTTTTTTTGAGACGGAATCTCACTCTGTCGCCAGGCTGGAGTGCAGTGGCGCGATCTCAGCTCACTGCCACCTTTGCCTCCCGGGTTCAAGTGATTCTCCTGCCTCAGCCTCCCAAGTAGCTGAGACTACAGGCACATGCCACCACGCCCAGCTAATTTTTGTATTTTTAGTAGAGACGGGGTTTCACCATGTTGGCCAGGCTGGTCTCAATCTCTTGACCTTGTGATCTGCCTGCCTTGGCCTCCCAAAGTGCTGGGATTACAGGCATGACTACTTTTTTAAATGCTTCAATGAAACTTAACATAATGACCTACACATTTCAGCTGTGCATGTGTTCTACCTATTAATGGTGAGATACAACAGAGCCATCTTTGACTACTTCATGCTGTTTACTCTAAGAGGCCTGTATCATTAGATGACTTCCTGTTGGAAGCAGTAATTTGTGTTTGGACTTGGGTGACTGTCAGTATGAATCTAGCCAAGAAAGGTCATGTCATCTGCTACATGGTTTGCTAGAGGGAATACAGGCCAAGCCTTTGCCTCTGAAATCAAAGCACTGTAGTAGGTGTAATAGAAATGATGTCTAGGTTTGTGTACGCAGGGCCTGAGTTTCTGAGTAAAGCTGTTAACTACTGGGGGCAAGCTTTCCCCGTGGGAGACAGGCTTCTTGGATTTAAACCTTTCTGACATCTCAAAGCTTTATTTCCTGATGATTTCTAAAAGGGAGGGAGCCAGCCCCTTGAAATTAAAATATCGACTTACATTCTGTTCTCCCCAGACGGAAGAATATTAGCAAATTGAATCAGTTGGGGTTAGTACTTTCTTTTATGTGTTAAACTCAGTTATTCTGGCTAAGATCAGATTTTTGTCTAGGACGGGGCGGAATCCTGTTGGTTGAGGGCTGGAAACGAACATTGGCTTCACACAGGTTGCTTCTCCAAACTGTAGGTATACTCTTAGGTCCCGCACGTGGCATTCATAGTTGCTGTCTGCTGCGCCTTCTTGCTCCATCCTGTCTAGTCTCGGAAGTTTCATGGTACTAACATCTTGGATCCTTACAAAGGACTGACTTTTGACCCAGTTGACTGATAACTATAGAGTACTTCACAATTTACCAAGAGGTTTCATTCATGTTTGCTCTTTACATCAAAATTACAAGATGGGTTTTATTATCCACATTCTTTTTGTAGATATGAAGGCCAGAGAGGTTATGAGTTAGCCAAAGTCTGTCCAGTAATTGACAGAGCCAAGATTCTAGGCTGGGACATCTGATTCCAGATCTACTGCTCTTCATGTTCCTTTATACTGCAGCTACCTACCTGCTCAAAGTACATCATTCACTCATTCGTTCAGCAAGTTCTTGGTGGCATGGGCTTTGAAGCCAGACAGCTGGGTCCCAGTATCTGCTCACTAGCTTTGTGACCTCTGTTACCTCTCGGAACCTCAGTTCTTTCATCAGCAAAATGAAGATAGTAATATTACCTATCTAGTAAGGCTGTTGTGGAGTCCTTTAAACAGTGCTCTGGACATAGCAAATACTCCATAAATGTTTGCCATTCTTCATCATGGGCTCACTCAGTGGTACAGGGACACCACACCAGTGACAACACTGCTGTTGAGGATCACTTGTTCTGATGAAAATATGAAAATAGAAAACTGACAATTGCATAGTAATGGGATTGCTAAGATATAAGCAGGATGCTGGGGAAACTTGAAGGAAGAACAGCTGTGTTTTCAATTGCCAAGAACCCAGCTCTCTAGCAGCTCACCCTTGTTGCCTCTACCCCTATTTGGTCACATTCCTGTCTTCCTTATTCTTTGCTGAAGGCAGTATTTAATGTGCAGGGATTTTTTTTTTTTGAGGTGCAGTCTCCCTCTGTCCCCCAGGCTGGAGTGCAGTGGCTGGATCTCAGCTCACTGCAAGCTCCACCTCCCAAGTTTACGCCATTCTCCTGCCTCAGCCTCCTGAGTAGCTGGGACCACAGGCACCTGCCACCTCGCCCGGCTAGTTTTTTGTATATTTTGGTAGAGACGGGGTTTCACCGGGTTAGGCAGGATGGTCTCGATCTCCTGACCTTGTGATGTGCAGGGTTTTATGGGTACTTTGTGTATAACCTCTTTGAGGAAGGAAGAGAAGGAGAGTATGTCTGGCTAAGGGAACCTCAGTGGTCATTTGGGATTGTAAGACCTGTATTTAACAGTTGGAGGACTGTTCAAGACAAAATAAATTCCAGGGTTCTGATGTGCAGTGTTCTGTGTGAGCACCACAGGGTATCAGATGTGAGTGGCTTCCTGTGGGTTGCTGAGGGTGGGACTTTGTGGGGGAAGTAGGCCTTGAGTTGGACCTGAAAGAAATGAGGATTTGGATTATGAGTAGCAGAAGTATGGAGAGCTGGGCAGAGGTGGAGTTATGATATTTAAACCATGGCCTGCCTGGGTGGTGGGACAGTCCTGCCTGGGGATGTGGGTGGTCCAGGAGGCAGATGCTGTCCCCTCCTGCATGAGAACCTGTCTCTGGACCCCAACAGGATACACACAGCTTATTCTCACCCTCTGCAAAGCTACCTAATAATATATTTGTGTTTATGGTAATGCTTTTTGCTGATTTGGTGGGAGATAAAACCTAGAGAGACCCACAGCATGGATGCTAGGTCTGAGTGGGTCTGTGAGCTGCAACCTAGCTGCAGCCCCTTTGTTTGTGAGCTGTTTGCCTGCATTTAAATGCCATTTACATAAGGAGCTGTCAGAGTTGAGTTGGCCCATGATTATTCCTTGATGTATGTTGAAAAAAGAGAAGAAAAGAAAACCCTGGCTAATGAGGAGCTGGGTTCCTTTTCTCCATTGATGACAGCTTCCTTTCTGATCTGATGGTCCGTCAGAAGCTAAGGTGGTGTGTGACTGTGGGGTTATGTCCCTGCTGAAGCTGTCTTTCCCTCAGAGTTGTAATTGATGGGGAGACCTGTCACTTGTTATGCTGATGCTGTGCAGATTTTTGTGCAGCTGCCAGCCAAGAGAGTTTTAGGACAGCATCTGATTGGGTGCAGGTTGTGGCAAAAGCGATAATAAATAGAGAGCTGGTGAGGGTAGATTTTGATTGACCCGAGATTGTATATTATTAAACTGAGTCTGCATGTACATGTCAGTTTATGAAGAACCAGACCCATAATCCAACTTTAGGGCTGTGGCAGTTTGGGTTTATTAAATGTGCTTTATATCACTATTAATATTGAGGAGCAAAGAGGAATATCTGTAATCTTTTAATCTATGCAATAATGGTTTGGAGGGAGATTACCAGATACATTGGACCATTGTTTGTCTGTAATTGTATTCAGAACTCTCCGAAGCATTGATTTGTTTTTGGCATACTGATTTGGCTCAGCAGTCTCATAAAGCTCTTTTATAGTCCTCTTTGCTTTGTGTTTTCTAAAAATAATTGGAGAATAATAATAATGTGGCTGGCGATAAAGAAGAGAGAGTAAGGTTGAAAGCAAATTTCTAGCCGAGTGGATAGCCATAAACATCTTCTATGCTCATAAACACCTGGGTCTGTGACCTTTGTGTTTATAAGATATTTATCGCCTCATGGGCTCTCTGCTTGGGGGTTATCACTTCAGTGCCTTGTAAAATTTGATTGTGTTTAGTAAGTAGATTCTGAATTTTTGCTGAGTAGGGAAAAGTGCCCCTCTCCTCAGTTTTCCTTGGAACAACCAATCTGCCAACAGGGGCAGATCTCACCAAGGACAGAAGCAGAGAGCTTGAGTGTGTTTGAGTTTTGTGGAAATGGTACAGTGGGACCTAGTAAGGGTACCTTTTGTACTTGATTAAGTGGCTTGTGATGGAAATGACTTTTGAACGGAAGGGAATTGTGCAACACATCAAATAAACTCAAGCAGTGTCGATGGGTTTTTCTGTCCAGTAGAAATGGAATTTTTGATTCAAGTCAAGGAAGCTTTCTTGGGATTTGGATTTTTGCCACTTCCTCACCCTTTCTTCCCATTTCCAAAACAGGCCTGAGGAAATGAGCCAGAGAAATGGTCAAATTCAGTTTCACTGACTTTAATACAAAGGTAAGACTAAGTGCTGCAAAAGCACAGTTAGTTGTTTCCATCTTCAGCAGTCCTCTAAACATTTCTTCAGGAAGTTTTAGGCACTTTGTCAACCTCTATTGTCCTCCTGATGGTGTTGCTTAATTACTCTTGAAGGAAACAGTTGGATCCCTGTGAACTGATGACAGGTGTATGCTGAGCTGCCTGTGTAAACTACTGGCTGCCTGTTCATGTTGTGCACGGTGGATCAGAGGCGTATGGGGGAATGTGCCAAAACAGCAATCTTAAGGGAGTTTTTTAAAAAGTAAAAATTGTTTGCTGTTTCGCCTTGGTGCGATCATGGCTCACTTCCGCCTTGACCTGCTGAGTTCAAGTGATCTTCCTGTGTCAGCTTCCCAAATAGCTGGGACCATAGGCACATGCCACTGAGCCTGGCTAATTTTAGTGTTTTTTGCAGAGATGAGGTCTCACTATGTTGCCCAGGCTGGTCTGGAACTCCTGGGCTCAAGTGATTCTCTGTGCCTTCCAAAGCGTTGGGAATACAGGCCTGAGCCACTGGACCCAGCCCCCAGTGAGCTTTATTATAACTCAACTAGCTTTATTATAACTAAAGTATGAGCCAGTCTTGAGGTGTGTTGGACCTATATTTATCAAAGGAGACTGTTCTACCTAAGACTTAGTTTCTTGTCCTACGAGGTTAATTGCTGCTGCATTTTATGGAGTTTATGAGATGTGCTTCCCTCTGCCCTGCTTCAATCAGATGGTACTGCCTAGGAGTCATATACATACAGGATTGATAAAGAGCTGCTCCCACAGTGGCAGTACCTACGGTGGACTGTGTTGTGGGTAAAGGGAAGCTCCACCACACTGGCATGTGGGAACTGGACAAAAAGGCCACGAATCCCCCAACACCCACTCTCTGCCCAGCTTTGTGAAATATAAAATAATTATTGGTTCCAGACTCCAGAGATGCATTCCACCCAGTTGGGGAAGGAGAGGTTTAGGTCAGTGGTTCTCTAAGTTGGTCCCCAGACAAAGAGCACCCTCATTCTCTGGGGATTTGTTAGAATTGCAGATTTTGGGGCATTGCCCAGACTGACAGAATTGGAAACCATGGATGGTGTTTTACAAACTCTGCAGGTGATTCCGATTTATGCTAAAGTTTGACAACTGCTGCTTTAGGTTCATCAGTTCCAGGGGGAGTAAATGAGTAAACAAGGCACATAGAATTAAGGGCTTCCTATAGAGCACAGAGAAGGAGAGAATAAGGTGCTTTATAGCAGGATGCTAAGCTGGACTGTCAATCATGTGGGAAAGGGATCAAAGACGGGAAGAGCAGGGATGATCAAGGCAGCATTTGCTGGCGAGAGAAGTTATTGAGCCAGGTTTTGAGGAGTGAATAGGAGACAGAGTAGCATGAATGAGCACAGATGTGATAGGGGAGCTTAGTTAAGTGTAGTGAAAACACACGCACACACACTCCAGACAAGAAAAAATAATGTAAAATCAAGTATAGAACTTAGGCAGATTTGTGAAGAAGAAAATATATTCCTCACAAGTTGGATTCCTGTGAGTTCATTTCTTTTATTACCTCTGGCAAGGGTGCAATTAATTGGGGCCAGGGCTCTGCACCTGGAGAGGCTTTATAAAGTGAGATTCTCAAGAGGAAGATTTTATTTGCCTAAGGCTACTACTTTAAAAGTGAGAAAGGCACTCATGAAAATTAGGGGTAACTATAAAAAGTGATAAGCTGCCCAACATAGATTCAGTGCCCAGTATGTATAAAGTGCTGTGTGTATACTGGAGAGAGGGAACTGGAATCCAACTTGGGTATGGGGGTGGATCCAGAGGCATAGAGAGACATGAGGAAATACACATTTAAGTCCAGTAAGGTTTTCATGCACCTGTAGTTCTGAGAGGTGAAGCCAGCTGGACTTCCTGGGGCGAATGGGGACTTGGAGAACTTTTCTGTCAAGCTAGAGGATTGTAAATGTGCCAGTCAGCACTCTGCATCTAGCTAAAGGATTGTAAATGCACCAATCAGCACTCTGTAAAATGGACCAATCAGCACTCTAAAATGGACCAATCAGCAGGATGCAGGCGGGGACAAATAAGGGAATAAAAGCTGGCCACCCCAGCCAGCTGCGGCAACCTGGCCTGATCCCCTTTCACCCTTTGGAATTTTCTTCTTTTTCTCTTTACAATAAATCTTGCTGCTGCTCACTCTTTGGGTCTGCACCACCTTTAAGAGCTGCAGCACTCACTGTGAGGGTCTGTGGCTTCATTCCTGAAGTCAGCGAGACCAGGAACCCACCGGGAGAAACAAACAACTCTGGACGGGCCACCTTTAAGAGCTGTAAGGCTCACTGCGACGTCCCTGGCTTCATTCTTGAAGTCTGTGAGACCAAGAATCCACCAGAAGGAACCAACTCCAGACACAGTCCCAGCTACTCCAGAGGCTGAGGTGGGAGGATCGATTGAGCCCAGGAGGTTGAGGCTGCAGTGAGCTGTGATTGCACCACTGCACTCCAGCCTGGGCAATAGAGTGAGACAGGGTCTCAAGAAAAAACAAAAAGGTCTAGTAAGTTTTTGTTTTCCTTCAAAGGCAGAGGGGAGTCACTGAAGGTTATTGAGCAGTGAAGTAGCAAAATTAGAGTTGTAATCATGAATCTAATTAAAAAATCAGTGACTAGAGGGAAGTAGATAGGTTGGAAGGCTAATCTAGTTTTAATAGTATGAGGCAGATGAGAAGGGCTTGAACTAGTACAATTCAAGAAAAATGGTGGTGTAAGCAACAATAGAGTCATATTAGTTAAGGGTGAGAGGGAAGAAATATTTACAATTCACTGTGGACCAGCCACTATGCTGGTATCTATCATAGGTAGTTTAGTAAAATACTTACGCCTGTCATTGGTAGAGCTTAACCATCACAATTTTAGCGACACAGAGATTGATTTTTATAGAAGGTCCAAAGGGTATGTAGCTTGGAGACATATTCAAGATTTGACTCATGCTGAGTGTTGTGGCTCACACCTGTAGTGTGGCTCACTCACAGCTACCTGGTAGGTCAAGGTGGGAGGACTGCTTGAGCCCAGGGATTGGGACCAGCTTGGGCAACACAGCAAGATCTCATCTCCAAAAACAAAAGGTTTGATTCAAGCCTGCCTGCCTGCAAAGCATGTACCCTTTTTGCTCTAGATTCTAAACTTTGGCAAATGGAATGATAAATTTTGTTTATAATTGGACAGTTGTTGATCTTGGCAGAAGTGTTGACTGCTGGGAGGTGTTAAGAGAAATAAAAAAGCAGCATAAGATATGAAAGTTTGTTTGATGAAACTGTATCTCAAAGAGTTTAAAAGTTTTAGGACAGGACAGATAGAATCTTGCCCCACCCAAGATTATGGAGGAACAAAACAAAGTCTGTGCTGTATTCTTTGTTAACCAGAGTTGAGAGTGGAGTTTAATCCAAAATCTGCCTAGTGGGAATCTCTTGAGTCCTGATCCCGTGAGAACATACATATGGCTGCTACTCCTGTTGTGCAGAAGGTTGCAATTTTAGAAATAAACCTGGAGCTTTTCAAGGTCCTATTTATTACTTCAACCCACTTACTGCCAAGGTCCCCATGTTTTGCAAGTGACAAAAATAAATCTAAGATGGAATAGTAGGGAGAAGATGAGAGAAAAGCGTACAGAGAAACTGGAGACTTTGAGTTGTTTGGTCTAAGCTACTTATTTGCATTTTTGTCTCCACTTCCTAGCAAGCATATTGGTATTTAGCAATGGTGGGAGGAAGGCAGAATCCTAAAAAAACGAAGTCATCATTCTATCCCTACACTTGAGTTTCCTTTCAGCAACCTCTCTCTCCTCCCTCTTTGTTCTGTCTCATAACAGCAGTTTGATGTGCTGCTATATCTGCCTTGCTCCTTTCTCCTGAGTGGAAGCTGCAGCTACAGTGTTGGTTATTACACCTGGAAATTAGATTGTGCAGGACAGTAGTTGGCTAGGAGTGGGATAAGGCTGCATGCCTCATTAAATCTGAACTCCACTCAGCATAGACTCTTGTAGAAGCGTAGGGGATTTGTTTATGTAAGGAGCCCTTGAAAGGAGCCTGCTTGTTGAACTGTATGTTGAGCAGCAGTGATGAAAAGATGCCTAAACATGTGTCCCACAGCAGCTACAGTCCATCAGCATTGGACACATTGGTAGATCACCCCTGCTGTTAACACAGGTCTTCTCAGCTTACTCGTTTGTGTACTTAACTGTTGAGTGCTCTTTTAATTAGGGGCGACTAACACATCAAACTACTATAGCTGTGCTGGGCCTGCTAATCAACAGGTTTCGCTTATACTAGGGATCACTTCAGCTTACACCACCATATCATGACATTGATTTTTCTGTGCACATAAAAAGAAACACTTATTGAATACGGGAAAAGATCATGATTGCTAAGTAGGGGGGAAAAAAAAAAAGAGGTGCTCAGATACCCAGGGAAAATGTGAAAGTTTCATATGAACATTTACAGAGAAATGGATTTGATGAGTTTTGTGGTGATTTTGTTAGATACTTTGAGAGAAATTGAGAATTCTGTATTCCGAAGAGACAGCCTGACTTGAAACTCTAGCAGTATGATGTTGGCCAAGACCTTAACTTCTCTTTGCCTCAGATTTTTCATCTATAAAATAGGGTTAGTAATAATACCCACCTCATTGAGATACTGTGAGGATTTTGTGAGATACTGTGAGATCAAATGATTAGCTTTGTCACTGGATGTAAGTACTCACATTATAGCTATTAATAAGTGTGATACTTAATATCATAAATCATTGTTATTATTTCTGAGAACTGATACCTTTTGGTCCATCGTTGTGGCAGAAGGATCCATTATATAGGAACAGAAACCAGCCCTCGATTTTTTTTTTTTTAATTGCCAATCTGGGTTGGGCTTCACTATCATTTTCATCAGCTTCACAGCTCCTCAGTTCTGAGAACCCTCCTTGCCTTACAAGCCACTGGAGTATGTTTCCTTTCTGTAGACATTGTCACCTTTCCCTTTATTTTGGTAAGGTCTTGGAGACAGAGCAGTTGGATAAAAGACCTGGGCGTTTGGCACTTTCAGTGGCCATACTTCTCCCTCTGGCTTGAGTTTATATGTGGTTTGGGGTAGTTACTGGTGAAACTGAGCTTTGCAGCTGTCTACTTATCTGCATTTCCTGATCTGGTTTGGCTGGCAATCAAAAGCTGTATCTATTTCGGAGATTGCCCAATAAGACTTTTAATGACAAGTTAAAAAACAAAGGGTTGGTGGGATTGAACCTTAAGCAGACAATACTTTCACTATACTTTGGTGGCTCCTGTTTACTGGTGATTTTGTGTGGATAGTAACTTAAAATCAAGAAACATTTTTGCTAACATATTTCCTGGGCCATTTTAGAAAGAAATTTCTCTATTTAGCCAGTAAGTAGAGCTTTCTTTAGCGTTTACATAGTTGTCTTTTTAATATTAATTTCTGCGATCCATATGAATGAGGCCACATGTCCTTTAACAATTTTAGACCTCTTCTCTTATGCATTGCTGCCATCTGTCAGTATGAGAGAAAGCTTCCTGAGGCAGAAGGACTTAAAACAATGGTTCTCAACCCTGGGGTCACATTAGAATCACTGGCAGAGCTTTTAAGAAATTTAATGCCTGGGCCAGTTCCAGATACATAGTTGCTCTGGGATGGGACCCAGGCATTGATGTTTTTAAAAAACTCCCTAGGTGATTCTAGGGTATAACTGGGTTGAGAGGCTCTATTCCAAAAGCAGTGTCTTAATGGAAGAACAAGTGGCTTGAGAATAGTTCTGCTTTTTCTCAGCAGCAACCTTGTTGTCTTCCACAGCAGTGCCAATTTTGACAGTGGAGCCATGCAGTTGTATTTGGGTAGCAGTGTGGAGGGTAACAAGTGTGTCTTTTGTATCTCTGAATCCTCTGCAGCCAGCCTAGTGCCTGGCATATACTAGATGCTCACTATCCTCCACTCCACTTCTTTTGGATGACTAAATAATGGAATGGAGCCCAGGTGTACTAGCATTTTTACTTAATCCCTGAGCCTTTCTCCTTCAGTGGTCTGTGAGGGAGCAGGTCCACAAGCATACACTTTTATTGTTCCAGGAGGAGGAAGACACCCAGCTTTGAAATGCTTGAGGCATAAAACTGATCTTTGGTTAAGATCAGCAGAGGCTTGCTGTGTGCGACATAAATTGTCAGGTAAAGAAGCAATTAATGTAGTGCTATTTATTTCCTCTTTAAGCACCTAGTCCTTATGAGTGTTGTGGTTCTGCAGTCCAATTGGAAACAGGTTCTCTATTGCCCTGTTTTGCTCTTAAACACAGACACCTTTTTCAGTCAAGAGAATTACGGCCTTTTAAAAACTCTTCTTTATTTCTTTTCCTTTTTAGGTAGCCCATATTGAATCAGGTCCTGCAGCTATAGTTATTCATGCAGGGAGACTTCTATGAACACAGGGGAGAACGGCCTGGGAGTTTGATAATTTGTTATTTTTTGGTTTGTAGATTGAGAAGTATATTAAGTAAGGATAACCCCTTATAGTTAGATGGTTATTTTATAGTTTTCCTGTCCGGAAGGTTTTAATCTCCCACACGGCTGTGGACTGGCAGAGCAACTCATTATTGTCTCCAGTTTATGGACAAAAACATTTAAGATGCGGCAAGGTTGAGTGACCTGCCTAAGGTGATACAGCTGGGCCTTGAATCCACAGCTTTCGACTGTAAATCCCTTCAGTACACTGAGCTTTGGATAGTGCTTTCGCTTGGATTAGAACACCCTATAAATGTGACTAGTGGCATCTCAAGGTTCTGTCCTGGCTGTCATAGTTGAAGTTTTTGTTTGCATTGCGTGTGCTTGCTTGTGTGTGTACGTGTGCCACTATTAATATTCAGCATCTTGCCATTTGCCTCTGTAGAGCACAGTTGATAGACAGGAATATACACTTGAGGTAGTCAAGAGAGTGTCATCTTTTATTAAGAATTCTGATCTTGCCTCACCAAAATGCCTACTTTCACTTTTAGTCTATTGTGAGTGTGAATATTCGTGTGTGGTATTTTATTTCCAGGCAAGGTGTTTCTCTCAATCTATGTTGTCTGTCTAGGATGATAATGTTAAAGCTTAATATATTTAGTTTTGGAAGACTACATTTTTCTGGGGTGGTTTATGAATTGTTTTCCTTCATCCAACAAATTGTTGAGTGCCTAGTATGTGCTCTGTGCTGTCTACCTTTATTTCCATCTCAAGGAAGTCTAGGATAAAAATAACATTGTTTATCTGTTAAGGGATAAAGAGTCAACACCTATTTCGTGTCAACTCTGTCTTTATTAGGCATTTGGCTACTGAGCTTTTTGATTTCTTGACTTTTGGGAGTGTTTCTCCCAGTTACCTGACAGGTCCAGGGTGTGAAATGCTTTCCTTGGGCCCCTGAACTAGCTCATGGAGTGGTTGTGGCTTCTGGGAATTTTTAAAAGAGCCACACCCAGGGATCTGCTTGGACTATGTGTTCTTTCTGTCCTGCCTTTATCGCCCCTCTCCTTTCTCCCTCTTATAAGCAAAGCGTCTTTTTGCTTCCTTGCCCCCAATCCCAGAGAGACTGTTAATTTATGCTTGCATGTAAGGAGAACAGTCAGGGTTGAGGATCTCAAACTCAGGAAAGTGGTTTTTGTACTCAAGAGCTCCCTGTGTGTTTGCACAGTACATTTACCTCCATCCAGGATGCACTTATCCTGCTTATATGGATTGTAAATGATAGAGGGTGAAAAAAGAAGAGGAAAAAAAAAAACCATTAAAAAACCCTGGATTCTGAAGATGGCTGCAGTATATTCTTCAATAGAAATTTGAAGCATGAAGTGGATTTTAGAACATCACATGAAGCCCTTCTTACTTAAAACACAAGAACTTAAAACTTGGCCAGAGGAAAGCTGTAGGGAGGTGCAGAAAAGCACTCCTTCCATTTAAGGGGAAATAAGCACTTGACTTCATCAACTGTGGTTAAGATAAACAAAGCCTATCTTTTTGGTTGGCATCAGAAGGGGCGTTTAAAGTCTCATGAAATGAGAGAAGGGTTGTTCTTTTCCTTATTTACTGTACTTGAAAGGAGTCACTGAAATCCTTGATGGCATGTCTCTATGACTGCTCATTCCTAGTTGTCTGCAGCACTGTGGCCAGTGAATATGCTGGTTCCCACAGAGGAAGCCCACCGCATGGTTTCTGTTCTCTTCTGTCTTTTAATTTTGCCTTGTGTCTTTTGTAGACGAGGGTGCTCCGCAGTACTTTTTTTGTAGAAACTGCCATGCCTCAATCACATCACACAACACAGGCTGGGGACCAGCGTTCCATGAGGACTTGATCAGTGGGTTGGGAAACAAGGTTGATAGCATTGCTCTGGAGGAGATGTCAATGAAAATTTGTCAGCTCACCTCACATCCTTGCTTGCAGAACCTTGATTTTATTTAGGTGTTCACTTCCATGTGGATTTGAGTTCAGGGGGGTACATCTTGATTAGTCTAAACCCATCATTATATTTCTACTCGTTATGTCAGTGATTGGCTTAGGAAGGTCCAGGTCTGGCTAGCTGGACAAGAGGGGAAATCTTGTGTGGGCACTTCTGGAAAACGTTTCCTTGATTTTGATGAAGAGAAGTATAATTTCTATCTGGTTGTTGTCTGCATGTGGTGCTTTGAAGTTGGCAGCTGCCATCTTTGAACCATTAGCCAGCGTAAGAGGACAGGCCCACATGCAGGGGATAGCAAAGCTGTATAAAAGATAGATAGCATCTTTGATGATATTGTTGAGCTGTTGAATTGACCAGCCTGAGTCCATTCCATTTTGGGACGTCTTGTTATGTGTGAGAAAGAGAAATCACATTTTAACTATTTTGGCTGGATTTTCTGTTTCCTTCAGTCTAGTGTATTATAACTGATAACTGCTTACCCCATTCATATAGGATGGTTTGAGATAAAATTAGAAAATTTTGGAATAGTTTCAGAAGGAATGGTACCAGGTCCTCCTTGTACCTCTGGTAGAATTCGGCTATGAATCCATCTGGTCCTGGACTTATTTTGGTTGGTAGGCTATTAATTATTGCCTCAATTTCAGAGCATGTTATTGACCTATTCAGGGATTCAACTTCTTCCTGGTTTAGTCTTGGGAGGGTGTATGTGTCCAGGAATTTATCTATTTCTTCTAGATTTTCTAGTTTATTTGCATAGAGGTGTTTATAGTATTCTCTGACGGTAGTTTGTATTTCTGTGGGATCGGTGGTGATATCCCCTTTATCATTTTTTATTGCATGTATTTGATTCTTCTCTCTTTTCTTCTTTATTAGTCTTGCTAGTGGTCTATCAATTTTGTTGATCTTTTCAAAAAAACAGCTCCTGGATTCATTGATGTTTTGAAGGGTTTTTTGTGTCTCTATCTCTTTCAGTTCTGCTCTGATCTTATATTCCAATCAATAGAAAAAGAGGGAATCCTCCCTAACTCATTTTATGAGGCCAGCATCATCCTGATACCAAAGCCTGGCAGAGACACAACAAAAAAAAAGAATTTTAGGCCAATATCCCTAATGAACATTCATGCAAAAATCCTCAATAAAATATTGGCAAACCAAATCCAGCAGCACATCAAAAAGCTTATCCACCATGATCAAGTGGGCTTCATCCCTAGGATGCAAGGCTAGTTCAACATATGCAAATCAATAAATGTAATCCAGCATATAAACAGAACCAAAGACAAAAACCACATGATTATCTCAATAGATACAGAAAAGGCCTTTGACAATATTCAACAGCCTTCGTGCTAAAAACTCTCAATAAATTGGATATTGATGGGATGTATCTCAAAATGATAAGAGCTATTTATGACAAACCTACAGCCAATATCATACTGAATGGGCAAAAACTGGAAGCATTCCCTTTGAAAACTGGCACAAGACAAGGATGCCCTCTCTCACCACTCCTATTCAACATAGTGTTGGAAGTTCTGGCTAGGGCAATCAGGCAGGAGAATGAAATAAAGGGTATTCAATTAGGAAAAAAGGAAGTCAAATTGTCCCTAGAAAACCTCATCGTCTCAGCCCAAAATCTCCTTAAGCCGATAAGCAACTTCAGCAAAGTCTCAGGATACAAAATCAATGTGCAAAAATCACAAGCATTCTTATACACCAATAACAGACAAACAGAGAGCCAAATCATGAGTGATCTCCTATTCACAATTGCTTCAAAGAGAATAAAATACCTAGGAATCCAACTTACAAGGGATGTGAAGGACCTCTTCAAGGAGAACTACAAACCACTGCTCAGTGAAATAAAAGAGGACACAAACAAATGGAAGAACTTTCCATGCTCATGGATAGGAAGAATCAATATCATGAAAATGGCCATACTGCCCAAGGTAATTTGTAGATTCAATGCCATCCCCATTAAGCTACCAATGACTTTCTTCACAGAATTGGAAAAAACTACTTTAAAGTTCATATGGAACCAAAAAAGAGCTTGTATAGCCAAGACAATCCTACGCCAAAAGAACAAAGCTGGAGGCATCACGCTACCTGACTTCAAACTATACTACAAGGCTACAGTAACCAAAACAGCATGGTACTGGTACCAAAACAGAGATATAGACCAATGGAGCAGAACAGAGCCCTCAGAAATAATACCACACATCTGCAACCATCTGATCTTTGACAAACCTGACAAAAACAAGAGATGGGGAAAGGATTCCCTATTTAATAAATGGTGCTGGGAAAACTGGCTAGCCATATGTAGAAAGCTGAAACGATCCCTTCCTTACACCTTATACAAAAATTAATTCAAGATGGATTAGAGACTTAATTGTTAGACCTAAAACCATAAAAGCCCTAGAAGAAAACCTAGGCAATACCATTCAGGACATAGGCATGGGCAAGGACTTCATGTCTAAAACACCAAAAGCAATGGCAACAAAAGCCAAAATTGACAAATGGGATCTAATTAAACTAAAGAGCTTCTGTACAGCAAAAGAAACTACCATCAGAGTGAACAGGCAACCTATAGAATGGGAGACAATTTTTGCAATCTACTCATCTGACAAAGGGCTAATATCCAGAACCTACAAAGAACTCAAAGAAATCTACAAGAAAAAAACAATCCCATCAAAAAGTGGGCAAAGGATATGAACAGACACTTCTCAAAAGAAGACATTTATGCAACCAACAGACACATGAAAAAATGCTCATCATCACTAGCCATCAGAGAAATACAAATGAAAACCACAATGAGATACCATCTCACACCAGTTAGAATGGCAATCATTAAAAAGTCAGGAAACAACAGGTGCTGGAGAGGATGTGGGGAAATAGGAACACTTTTACACTGTTGGTGGGACTATAAACTAGTTAAACCATTGTGGAAGACAGTGTGGTGATTCCTCAAGGATCTAGAACTAGAAATACCATTTGACCCAGCCATTCCATTACTGGGTATATACCCAAAGGATTATAAATCATGCTGCTATAAAGACACATGCACACGTATGTTTATTGCGGCACTATTCACAATAGCAGACTTAGAACCAACCCGTATGTCCATCGATGATAGAGTGGATTAAGAAAATGTGGCACATATACACCATGGAATACTATACAGCCATAAAAAAGGATGAGTTCATGTCCTTTGTAGGGACATGAATGAAGCTGGAAACCATGATTCTCAGCAAACTCTCACAAGGACAAAAAACCAAACACCGCATGTTCTCACTCATAGGTGGGAATTGAACAGTGAGAACACTTGGTCACAGGAAGGGGAACATCACACACTGGGGCCTGTCATGGGGTTGGGAGGTGGGGGAGGGATAGCATCAGGAGATATACCTAATGTAAATGACAAGTTAATGGGTGCAGCACACCAACATGGCACACGTATACATATGTAACAAACCTGCACATTGTGCACATGTACACTAGAACTTAAAGTATAATAATAATAAAAAAGAAAATGTTGGAAATGCTTTTACACAAGTATGACACACACAATTAACATAAGCATTAACATGAATATTATATTGTAATATCCAGTGTTCTCTTACTTTGCTCCCGTATCACTTCTGCTAGCATTTTCTCCATAGTAAGGGGACGGGCCATGAGGATGAAAAACAGCCATTTAAAAACTGTCTTGGGGGTTTTCAGTATTTTTTCTGTAAGAATTGACATGATACATAACTCCTAAAACATAGTATAAGGCAAAAATCATTCTTTCCTGATAAACTTGTATTCCTTCTTATTGGAAAGTGGCAAATAAAATAATCTAGTATAGGAATCATCATGCTACCTGACTTCAAACTATACTATGAGGCTACAGTAACCAAAACAGACATATAGACCAATGGAACAGAATAGAGACCTCAGAAATAAGACCACATATCTAAAACCAGCTGATCTTGGACAGACTTGGCCAAAACAAGCAATGGGGAAATGATTCCCTGTTTAATAAATGGTGCAGGCAAAACTGGGTAGGCATAGGCAGAAAACTGAAACTGAACCCTTTCCTTACACCTTATAAAAAAATTAACTTAAGATGGATTAAAGACTTAAATATAAAATCCTAAACCTTAAAAACCCTAGAAGAAAAGCTAGGCAGTACCATTCGGGACATAGGCATGGGCAAAGATTTTACCATGAAATCCCCAAAAGCGATTGCAACAAAAGCTAAAATTGACAGATGGGATCTAATTAAACTAAAGAGCTTCTACACAACAAAAGAAACTATCATCAGAGTGAGCAGGCAACACTATGGGAGAAATTTTTGCAATCTACCCATCTGACAAAGGTCTAATATCCAGAATTTACAAGGAACTTAAACAAATTTACAAGAAAAGAACAACCCCACCAAAAAGTGAGCAGAGGATATAAACAGACACTTCTCAAAAGAAGACATTTATGCAGCCAAGAAACATACGAAAAAAAGCCCAACATCACTGATCATTAGAGAAATGCAAATCAAAACCACAATGAGATGCTATCTCATGCCAAGTCAGAATGGCCATTATTAAAAAGTCAACAAACAACAGATGCTGGAGAGGCTGTGGTGAAATAGGAACACTTTTACACCGTTGGTGGGAATGTAAATTAGTTCAACCATTGGAAAGACAGTGTGGAAATTCCTCAAGGATCTAGAAACAGAAATACCATTTGACCCAGCAATCCCGTTACTGGGTATATACCTAAAGGATTATAAATCATTCTACTATAAAGAGATATGCACACGTATGTTTATTGCAGCACTATTCACGATAGCAAAGACATGGAACTAACCCAAATGCCCATCAGTGATAGATTGGATAAAGAAATATGGTACATATACAGCATGGAATACTGTGCAGCCACAAAAAGGAATGAGATTATGTCCTTTACAGGGACATGGATGAAGGTGGAAGCCACCATTCTCAGCAAACTCACACAGGAACAGAAAACCAAACAGCGCATGTTCTCACTCATAAGTGAGAGCTGGATAATGAGAAAACACGGACACGGGGAGGGGAATAACACATACCAGGACCAGTGTCAGGGGAGACGAGGGGAGAGAGAGCAACAGGACAAATAGCTAATGCATGCAGGGCTTAAAACCTAGATGATGGGTTGATAGGTGCAGCAAACCACCATGGCACATGTATACCTATGTAACAAACCTATATGTCCTGCACATGTATTCCAGAACTTAAAGTAAAAAACAAATAAATAAATAAATACATAAAAATTCATTATATTTTCTTGTTGTCTTATTTCACTAATGAGCTCAAATCCAGCTTTAGTGGTTAATAACACTTTGTCTAAAATTCCTAATATATCTTCTAATATTTTCTAGTTGGTTTTATTTATTTTAGTTATTTTAACAACAGTCAGTTATCTGTATCTCATCCTCTTGGAAGTACCTTGGATTTCATTATAACTGAGGAAGTATTTCTTATTTATTTAAATGAGTGTCCTAGATAGCATATTTATTTGTTTACTCTCTTATCCATTCACTACACATTTATTGAGCTCTTACTAAAAATTAGCCAGACACTTGAATCGTTTTCTTTGGCTTGATTGTAGAGCTCATAAAAGAAAGTACTAGGAACTTAGAACTGTGGATCACAGAGCATTAGAATAGGGGAAAGTCATTTTTCATTGCTGGGCCTGAGGAGAGTTTCGAAGCTGACTTGACGGTATTGATTTGAGGAATGCCGATGGTTTTCATCTCCTTTTCCCATCACTAAACTAAGTGTATTCCCTTCAGAGGTAGAGAGCCAGCAGACCTTTATAATAGTGAAAGGACAGGAAAGGAAGGCTTTCATAGACAGCCTGGTACTGGAGTCAGTATTCAACAGTGAAATTCTGGGGTCAAGAAAATAGTTAATTTATATATGTTAATTCTCACCTGATCCCCACTCCCCAAGAAGGTTAGAATCCTTCTTTTTCCTCCTTTTGGAATTTGCTACTTTGAAGGGTTTTTTTCTTTTGAAGGAAGGAATAAAAACAGTCTGTTCATTGCGCTATTTAATGCAATTATAATTAGGGAGCAATATTTGTTCTGTGAGTTATCTGCCCTGACAGAAGCTCTGATAGAAGCTCAGAATAGTTGACTGCCCTAATAGAGGCTTGGGGCATCATTGCTGGAAATGAGATGGCTAACTCCAGGGCTACTTCATCCTGTGGACTGCAGAATTAAATGGAACCAAAGAAAATAAGCAACAAAAAACAGTTGGAACAGCTTCTCACTGCACTTATTGCTGCCAGTCTTGGTGGGGAATCACCAGTGCTTCTTGGACTCTGGCTACTTTGATCTTCCCGGCATGCTGGAGAACCTGGAAGGACCCAAGTTGTCTGTCTTGTGTCCACTGTAAGCCTTGCTAAGAAGCCATGAACCTTCTGTAAGCCAGGACCCAACTGACCTTTTAAGATTTTTTTTTTTTTTAATCATCTGAGCATGCTATGCTGTTGTCTTGGCATTGCTTTGATCTCAGATGTCTCAGTTTTAAAGAGCACCTATACTAAGTGGCAAGGAGAAATTAGAATTATCCACATTGAAGACAAAAAATAAATCGCAGAGGACCTCCAGTTGCACCCTAATTCTTCTCCCTTAGGATATTGAGAGAGTGAGGTGTAGAATTTAAAGTTAAAAATTTTTACATCACTTTACTTCATAATCGAAAGGTACTTAGCTTTGGCCCTTGGCGTGATTTAAATCACAGTGGATTTGGGAGTTGCTTTGTCACTGACTTAATTTTCAGGGTTTTAACCCATTCAGTAAGTTGGCTTGGCAGCCCTAAGCAGCATTAGTATTTTGTGTGACATTTTCAAAATATCCTTTGAACCTGTGGTAATCCCTAAGGTAGCCATGTTCTAAAACTCTGAGAAGGACCTCTCCAGGGGCTTGAAATACCTGCCTTTCCTCTGCCTCACCAGCGCCCCCCTACCCCGCTCCCCATAGCAATGTTTTGAGGTTGTGGGATCTGGATCTGGGTTGAACTCCTGCAGTGTTTTAAACCTTTTGTTTCTTTGTTCTTTAATAACAACAGTGTTTCTTACCCTGGTCATCTATTGAGAAGTGTAGGTGAAAGTAAGCATCAACAGAATGGTGGTTTTGAATATGCGAATGGGTTCTTGGGAGCCACTGATGTACCTATAGGGACTGGGGATATGATTGGCAGTTCTAGAATGAAGTTCCAGTTGTTCTATACATGACCCATCACATGGAAGATCCTGACCTCAGCAGCACACAGCAAGCACCTAATAGCTGCAGAGAATAATGCTGAGCACTAGTCAACTGTTGAGCATTACAGACTCCCCTGCTTCTCTCTCCCATTGGTCAACTGGTGTTGAATAGCAGGGAGACTAGTACTTTGGACATTTTTACCTACTGAAGTTGACTCATGCTGCTCCTTTAGAAGGATAATAAATTTTTGGTGATGTAACTCAATAAATTAACAACAGGCTAAGAGAATAATTACAGACCTATTTAGGAAATCTCATTCTTCGTTTTACTTGGAGATTCTTGCCAGAACTTTACCTTGTAAGTTAGATATTTTTACCTGTTGCTTCTCAGAAAAACCTACAAGCATACTTGTAGCTTTATACCTACTGTCCCTAACAACAACAAAAACATTAACTGTAAACTGCCCCCTGTTACCTGAAGGTAAAGTGGTAAAAATCAAAGAGTAATTTTGAGGAGAAAGTCGTGGTAACGAAAAACACACAGTTGTCTGTATTGTGAGATATGTTGCTTTAGAGTATCTAAGCTTCAGAGAACATATAATTTCTCCTCCTTGATGTCCACAAGGAGCTTCTAGGATACTTTATTAAAAGATGAGTAATCACTTATTATTCTTCCTTGGAATATCTCAAACTGCAGCTTTAAATAGAATCAACTAGAGGGCTTGTTACAATACAGATTGCTGGACTCCACTCCTGGTGGTATGCTAGGTCTGGAAAAGGGCCTGAGAATTAAAATTTTTACATTCTCCAGTGATGTCTAGGCTACTGGTCTGGGAACCACCCATTAAGAATCACTGTTGTATCTGGTCCTCTGCCTCTTTCTGCACATCTTACATCCATGCAGCAGGTATGAAAATGAGCCCCCCAAAAGCATTCACCTTCACTGTTGACCTGATTATTATATAATTATAATTGGATCTCAATCTTTTAAAAGGCCAGTCGTATCTGAACTACATATTAATTGTAAATCTTAGTGAAAACTCTATTATATTATCTCAATTTTTTTTTCTTTTGAGACGGAGTCTCACTCTGTTGCCCAGGCTGGAATGCACTGGCGTGATCTTGGCTCACTGCAACCTCTGCCTCCTGGGTTCAAGCGATTCTCATGCCTTAGCCTCCTGAGTGGCTGGGATTGTAGATGTCCACCACCACGCCCAGCTAATTTTTGTATTTTTAGTACAGTCGGGATTTCGCCATGTTGGCCAGGGTGGTTTCAAACTCCTAACCTCAGGTGATCCGCCTGCCTTGGCCTCACAAAGTGCTGGGATTACTGGTGTAAGCCACTGTACCCGGCTGTTACCCCGGTTTTTGATCCTGAAAAATCTTGCTTGAACTTTTAACTTGTCCTAGAATGTCTTTGAAAAGTTCATATTCCAATGAGTGTATTACATTCTACAACAATTATGCTAAAAAGTTGCTTCACAGAAAATTATATCCACACTCATGATAGAATCATTTGGAAGTTTAAAAAATATAGTCATGATTGGACTCCATCCAAGACTGATTGAATATGACCCTCTGGGATTGGGTACCAAGTCATATACAATTTTGAACATTTCCCAAGGGATTTTAATGGGCAGCTAGGTCATGAACCATTGCGATAGGCATTGGAGGGATATGGGAGCAGCAGGGCTCTGGTAAGTCATTTACACTTGCTTTAACCTGCTGCTCTTTCCCCTTTCCACTGTTAAATTCCCCTGCACCTCTCTGTCACTCTTATTTACAGGCTGGCTAGCATCATCTCATTGTAGGTCATTGTGGGCTTAGGAAAACAGTCCAACAGACTGTTACCCAAGTGCATGCAATGAAAGGCCTCTATTCTTAGGGTTCAAATTATTTTACAACAAAATTGTTTCCTTTGGAGCCTAGCCAGTCATCTCTTCTATATTCCAGGTTGAGCTTCTGTTTTAGATGGTGTTCCTTACTCTTCCTTCTTCACCTGAATAAAGGAACAGGCAGGCAATGTTTCCAGAGCTCCTGAGCTACCCTTAGTGCTGGAGGCAGGTTTAGGAAAGAGCTGGCTCCCTCGTTGCTAAACAGAATTAATGTCGTTCAATCACTTTATTCTGGCTCTGTGAAATAATAAACAGGAGGAATTGCTGCTTTACAACGTTAGTCTGATAAACTACCTGCTCTGGTGTGTTACATTCTCTGTGTGTTTCTCTGCCACCACTACAGAATAATCCCAGCCTAGGTGTAGCAACTAGAATGCAAGGTTTAAAACTCAAACCAAGCCTTGACGCAGACTTCAAAAAAGAACTACTTTAGAATGCTCTGTGATAATGCTAGGCACTTAGCGTGACTGCTGGGGCTCCTAAAAGGAGCCAGAAAGTGGCAGAACCTGAGAATCCTGTAACATTTCCTTTTGAGCTTGGGTCTGAAGCAGCCAAATGCTGTAACCAAATGAAGAAAAGCCAGTTTACCTTTTGTTTTTCTTTTGTCTTCTTTTCTTGTTCTCATCTTATAAACTTTGTTCACACTTTTCCTTTTTTCATTTCCATTCATGCCTTTCCTCCTGTACTCCATGCATCTGCCGCCTGTCTGCTTGCTTGGTTTTTCATCTATCTATGTTCTCTCAGCTTTTCACTTTTGGAAGAGTCAGGAATCTTGAATATTTTGAGAATTAGCAAAACATCCTGGGTATTTATCCAAAGTGGACCTTGTACGGTTCTTTTATGCTCATTTTTAACTTCACTAATTTCTAGAATCTCACTAATTTCTAGGTTTGTTAAGGGACAACATGGTGTATTGCTGGAGATCAAGACACAAAGAGTGACAGTGCCTTAGAGCTCATTAATGGTGGTCTGAAACAAGGGAAGAATTAAAATGATATCCTTAACCTAGGACATAAGATACAGATATAGAGACGGCAAAATCCATGGCATGTCTGTGACAGTTTTCTTTTTTTGTAGAAAATATCATAAATAGATCTTAGAACTCTGATCTTCTGATTTTTCTTAACACTCTAGGGAGAGGCCATTAGACAAGATGAATCCCGTCACTGTTAGTGGGAGCTTAGAGGGAATTTTAGGTGAGGGAAAAATGCTATGGAGGTAAATGCCATCTTTTGAGATAGGTCTTTTGATTCAGCATTGAAGATTTGTGTCAAGAGACCCCCAAACCATAATAGATATTGCAGGCCTTCCCTTTACTGCCTGTTAACCCAGGCATGTGACAAGAGCAAGATTTCTAGAGATTGCCATAGAGGAAGAATAATTTCAGTGACTTTGGGAAAGCCTGAAGACTGATTTAGGGTGAAAGGCGCATGTCATTAAAGAGTTTCAGTATAGATTGCTGGTTTTCTTAGGAAGTAAGTGGTTGGAGACATTCGTTTCCTGGAATCATGTAGGACATTTAAAGTGTTCAATGCTATATACAATACCCCAGAGGTGAGGAAGATGTTTATCAATTTAGGTGCACAGATGTCAGTCTGATTATTGGGAAGAGGGTGAAGAGGTTTGACAGTATCAGAGCATGGACACATTTGAGCAGCAGCAGCCCATTGTCCTAGAACGAATTGCCTCCTGGCCGTGATTTATTGACATGGCTGATGGAGGGACTCAGCAGAAGCCACCATTTATCTGTTTCTTCAGTTGACCATCCGAAAGCCTTACAAAATTATGTGTGTAAGAAATGTCAAAGTGACAGATTTGGGTTCAAAGGATTGTACATTTTTATACATCCACCCTTTACCCTTCTTTTTGGACTTGAGTATTTTAGACAAAACTAACATTTTCTTCAGCTTTATTATAAACAGATTTCTACTCAGATTAGCTGAGAAGGCATACACCATGTTATCCTTTTATGGCTGCGTGACACATGTGACATCTTTGTCAAATAGCAATTGCCCTCTGCCTTGTGTGTTTGGAGAGATGACTGGCCACACCTCTGAAGCAATCAGCTGTGGCCAAATTAACATAATATGGTACCTGTACATAAAATTAAATATAGAACAGTTTTATCTTTTTGTGGTAAGGATACTGTATTCTGAAGAATTCATGTAAGTTGAATTATTTAAAGTGGATTTAGGGACATTCATTGTGAAGTTAATCTTTGGTAAATCCTTGTGTGGTGATTTTTTTTTCCTCTCCTCTTTTGCATCCCCATTTGAAAGCCCGCAATTTAATCTGTTTTGGTAAGGTGGATTCTTAAATATGATTAAATCACTCCAGTTTATACCCATTGAGGAGTAAAGTCACCAGACTAAACCCCTCAGGGACAATGACAGAGAGTTTTGCCATGGGTGTTTGGGAAAACTGCATTCACTGTCTGCACACTTAAACTCTGTCTCAGTCCAAATATTTGCACGCCTAAAAAATTAACAGATTTTCACTCTAACAATGATACTAGCAGTTACTTATTGCTCAAAAGAGGTATTGACCGCTATAGTGTGTGTGAAGTTGGAAACTTTAGGATGATAGCCATAGTTTGTACTTTGAGCTTACTCTAGTGGGGGAAACAGACAAGAGAACCCATAATTAGTACACAGTAAATGTTAGGTATATTGCTCTTGTGAATGTGTAGTAAGGTAACTGCTCATTAGAGGGAATATATAGAATTGATTACCTATAAGAGACCTTGATTGCGCTTGGGATAGTTAAGAAAGGCTTCATGAGATAGCGACACATCAGGGTTAGCTCCTGGCCTGGGATGATGGCTAAAAGGACTAAAGGGCAAGTCTCAGTTTCTTATTTGAAAATGAGGGTAATAATAATCCAACTTTATAGAGATTATTATGAGGATTCTATGAAACACATGCACATAGATAGTTAGGCAGTCCTGGTAATTGGGAAGAAATCAATAATGATGGTTATCCATGTCCCTCGTCCTTTGTTTCTTACAACAATCCTTTCGAGACAGTAGTAGTTTCTCTATTTTGAAGATGCTCAGAGAGGTTAATTTGCCCAAGGTTACCCAGCTAGAACTTGATAGGGTTTGGCTTTGACTCTAGATATCTCTCTCCTGGTTACCTTTTGTTCTCTTTATGCTACTCAAGAGGCCCAAGATGATTCCAGCTGCTTCCTGCTTCATTATCCCTCTAAGTGCCCCACTGAGAGGAGTCTGCAATTGCCTGCCCCTCCTCTCCCTGCCTCCTGGTCTTGCCATGAGTCACTGCTGAGCCATTTGTGTCAGAGAGGAAAATGGGGGCTTGCTATTCACATGTAGCAATTTGCTGTGTGTTCTTGCTTATTTGCCAGGGACACCAGCAGAGAAGTGTTCATCAAGAGGCGTCATGTTTGTTAAGGGACCACATGGTGTATTTTAAAAGCTCTTAACTCTCTCTGGTATCATCGATTATGCTTTAGCATAAGAAATAAAGTGACACTGAGCCTTTTATTAATAATACACATGTTTTCCATTTAACTTTGACTGGTTAAATCTGGCATAAAATGCAGACTTGCAAACCAGCCTCCCTGGGATGTGTAGCTTCTCTTAGGCTATTTATGATGCGGATCTCTGTTGAGCAGGAGCCTCTGCCTGCAGCTAGGGCTGTGGACTAGATGTTCCCTTTTCCTTTTCTCTCTCGATGGCATGGATTGTTTTGTTTCACAAGGCTTATGTTCTAGTTGGGATTGTAGCTGGTCTCCTACAAGCTGGTCTAGTTGGGATTGTAGATTGGTATGGATAAATACTGAAATGGGAGCTGGTATCTGACACCTGGAGGGGTTATATATGTGCCCCCACATTCTGATCAAGCTTTGGCATTTTGTGCATTTGACAAAACTGAGTGGTCAATATTTGAAGTTCGCATGAAGCTGGAAGAATTTTGGGCTCTGAATGTGAGATGACTTAGAGATAATATGTTTATTTTACAGATAAAGAATCAGGCCTAAAGGGATTGATGATGATGATGATAGAAGAATCTCTAACAGTGGTTAAGCCAGACACTGTTCAGAGTGATTGTTGTGTTAACTTATTTGATCTTCACAATGACTCTGTCAGATAGACAGTATTATTATCCCTGTTTTACAAGTGAGGAAACTGAGGCACAGAGAGTTTCATTCATTTGTCCAAACCATGTAACTGGCAGGTATAGAGCTGGGGTTTGTACCCAGGCTATCTGGATCCATCAAAACCTTTGCTATCTGTATATTACTACACTGTAGCTTGTCCAGGGTTACAAAGCTGGGCAGGAATAGTCCAGGACCCAAATCCCAGTCTTTTGTTGGCTGAACTATATTTGTTATTTAAAGATTGTTTTAGCAGTGGAACTCTTCTTTAAGTGGAGATGTTACTAGATAGCATAACCAAATAAAAAAGTGGAAACTTAGCTGCTGTGGTTTAAGTGGGATAGGCCAGGCATTGACCATGCATTCCCTTTATTCAGCCCTTGCTGTGGCTTCTGAGAAAGCTACATGGAGCATAATTTTATTTTGTATATTTTAATTTTTAGCCCCTACAACAAGCCTCACAGTAGGGATATAATTTTAATCCCTGGCTCTAGTTAGGGATATGAGCTCCAGATTGTTGCCTTTTGGGTCACAATTAAAATCCTAACAGGCAACAGATATTTTTGGTCAGATCTGGTCATTCTCTCTGCCTCCGTACCCACTGGGGGCAAACTCTGAAGCTTCTGTAGCTGTATTATTGTAGATTTGCAGGATTTCTGTTGTTAATCAGAATTGGGTGTGTGTTAGAAAAAGGCCTTCCTGAGTGTATGAATCCTTTTGCCTGCTGACAGTCTCTGGGCCAGAGTTGGCGTTAACATCTGCATGCCCAGAGGATAGTGAATTGCTGACTTTCACTGACTTTCTTTTTGCTTGGACATTTTACAGTGCTTCAGGGTCATCATTCTGGGCAGCACTTGTGTTGTAATTACCTGATGTTGGCTCTTTTCTCACTCACTAGTCTGTGATCTAGTCTTCTTTATGTGTGTGCAGAGTTCAGTCCCATTTCTGGAGCAAAGCAGTAGCTCAGTAAATGTCAGTGGAATTTTTTGAATCACTTTTTATTATTCCAGATTACAGGCGTAGATGTTTAGATCAAATAGGCTGACTATGACTTAATCTCCAAGTTTATTCAATAATAGGACCTTATTTTATCTCTCCAAGTAATGGAATAAAGGGATGGAAGCTTGTCTAGTTGGGATTATAGATTTATAAAGAAGACATTAATCTGAAGCTTATATTCTTTTAGAGAATTACAAGACAACCCAAGATCTAGTTTTGGGGCATCTCCCCCCATCCCCGATTAAACACTTTGTTCTTTGTAAGGATAGTAGAGTAGTGGGAGTGGGGTTATTCAGGAAAAGCAGGTCTTAAGGCAGAAGAATCACATCAACATCTGAAGTTCTATTCCTCACTGGCTTACAAATGGTCTGCTAGCCACCTGCATTTGTTGTTGTTGTTGTTGTGTTTTGTAGGTAAAGGAAATATGGCAAGAGAGTGAAGTACCAGGAGCTTGGTGGAGGTGGAGAACGGGGAGACAGGGAAAGACAAAGAGGCAGATAAGAAACAGGACTCATTGTAGACCTGTGGTTTTCAGAGTGTGGTCCCTGGACCAACAGCTTCAGCATCAGCTGCGAACTTGTTAGAAAGGCAAATTTGCTGGTTTCACTCTAGACTCAGTGAGTCAGAAACTCTGATGGGGGTGGGCAGCGTCTTTGAAAACCTTTACTTTACTAACTTTTTTCCCTCTCTATCTGAAATATTCCCAATTGTGTTAGCTTTTAGTTGATTCCCATATTATACTTTGATTGTGTGTCAGTGAGTAGGTCTGTTTTAAAGGAGAATTGTTGAGGAAACATAAAGAAATCTCTTTGTATTCCAAAAAGCGTTTCTCAGAGTTAAATTATATGTTTTGTTAGTGCCTATTGCTTTTGTTCAGATCAAGCTCTGAAACAAAATTAAGATTCTCGTCAAGCCTTGAGCTTATTAATAGCGTTTCATTTGTTTAGTACTAATTTAAAATGTCTGCTATCTGTAGAGGAAGTACTTTATAAAAACACATACTTGTTAAGTGTTCCACTAGGAGAAGCACTGTGAAGTCCAAAGGATGCGGAGATTAGGCAAATAACTGTGGTTTTGTTGAGCTCTCTTCAGTGTAATATATGTGTGGGTGGGATAAGAACACTGGACTCCACAGCTTGAAGAGGCTTCCACTGGTTAGATTTCAGACAATTTGTGCATTCAAGAGAGTTACTGCAGCTGAGTGTAAAACATTGAACAAATAAAAATTATTGAACTCATAGTAGTGAGAGATGGGAGGGGGAAGAGAGAGAGAGAGCGAGCGAGAGAGAGAGAGAGAGAGAGACTGGGCATCATTGGAGGTGACTGTGATGTCAACTTTTCATTCTATAAATTGTAAATTAAATGAAACAAACACCCTGTCTTTACTGAGAAACTGTAGTTCTTTCATGGTTGGTAAGAGAAAGCTCTACTTTATAAATGGATGCTACCAAATACAATATAGAAGGATACAGAATATCAGCATTTGCATCCTGCAGTGAAAATTTGATCAGGCAAGTGCTATCAATGCAAAACTAGTTGAAAGCATGTTGGGGAACAGAATAATCTTATTAGAGAATAACCCACAAATTACCAGCAAAGGGGAAAGTATAACCTTACAATGGTGGTCACCACCTTAACAAAGTGGTCCAACTTAACATCACAGTGGTAGGATAGCCTGACAGTAGCAGCTTCCTGATGTGACCAAGTACACAGCATCACCAACAATTTTTGCCAAAAATGTTTAACCTGAATCTAACCAGGTGTATTAGGCTGTTCTTGCATGGCTATAGAGAAATGACTGACACTGAGTAATTTATAAGGAAAGAAGTTTAATTGGCTCATGGTTCTGCAGGCTTTGCAGGAAGCATGGTGCTGGCACCTGCTCAGCTTCTAGAAGGAGGAGAGGGGTTGGCACATCACATGACGAAAGCAGGAGCAAGCAAGGGAGAGTGTGGGGGAGGTGCCACATACTTTTAAATGACCAGATATTTCAGGAACTCACTATCACAAAGACAGCCACGAAGGATCTGCTGTCATGATCAAAACACCTCCCACCTCCAGCATTGGGGATTACATTTCAACAACAGGTTTGGGCAGGGACAAATATCCAAACGATAACACCAGGTTTACAGAAAATATAAGGGTTAGAAAAACAAATTAATCCACACCAGGAAGAAACAGACCCAAAATGTGGGTCATTCTCAAGAAAACTGGTCTGTCTGATCTTTTCAAAAAGCCAGTGTCATGAAACACATTGGTGATGGGTATTATTCTGGATTGTAAGAGGCTAAGGGAACATAACAGTCAAATTCAGTGTACAAATATTGATGGGATCTGGCTTAAAAATTGTAACTTCTGTAAAAGATGTTTGAGGCAGTTGTAGAAATTTGAATATGGACTGGCTATCAGATAACATTAGGAACTTAATGTCTTAGGTGTCATAATAGTATTTTGGTTGTGTTAGGAAAATGTCTTTATTCTTAGGAGATGCTTATTATTTCATGAAAGTATCATATCTGCAATTCACTTTCGCATGGGTCCTTGAGAGAGATGAGTGTATAGATAACGTGATTTTGGCAAAGTATTAACAAATTTGAATCTAAATAGTAGGCATATGGGTGTTTGTTTTATATTTATATTTATATTCAGCATAGAGAAAGCTGTGAATTCAGGAAAAGTTTATATGTAATTTCTGAGATTTCTAGCTCAGGCATGCATTTCTGTTTGAGAATGCCTTATCTAGAATTTTTTATCAAGAAACCTGAATGGTGTTTAAGAATATCTTATCTAGAAATATGTTGGCATCTTAATATTATGGTTTGGTAGATACAATGGATTTTTAAAAAAAGACTTGCAAAGAAGTGGATGAAATGCTAATATAAGAAAATTTGATTTTATAGGGAACATGTGACCAGATAAACTTGTCCTAATTAGTGTGAGTCTCTTCAAAGCACATACCTTAGGACACTATGTGTTGACGCTGTTACTGTTCATAACACATTCTTTAAGAATTCTCTCAGAGCCTTAAGATGATTTGTTTTTGAGAAACATCTGAAGTCTCCTGTAGCTTATTCTGATGTTATGAAGTAAGTGATTAAAATGGACCACTGAATTTTGATCACAGAAGTGTGTGACGGGGAAGTAGTGGGATATTCTTTGCCCCTCTTTGTGTCCTGTGATGCTGGTAGAAATTTCAAAGGAAGAGTTTCAAAAGTAGTTTACTTTGTTCAAACTCTCCAGCCCTAAACCATCAGTGACACCAGTGAGTGTTTCTTATTTTACCTATTTGGGTGTGTTAGATGTATTTTCACTGGGACTATTCTTTTAGTCAGAGAGCCTAAAGTTAAGTGTTTGAGCTTCTGGTCCTGTGATCTCAGCAACTGGACTTGATTCAGGTGCTTTGACTCAAGGGCACAGTGGTAGCATCACCATAAATAGATGAATGGCAGCGAATCCCTAATGGCTGGCTCTCTGCTGGTTGCCTGTCTCAGCTCAGGACTTCCAAGAGGTGTAAAACCTCACTGATAACCAGGCATAATGGCTAGGGTTTACTCAGAGATGTTGGGGGCTTGAGTGTAGTATTGCTGTGTTGTAAGCTGATAATGGAGTATGTGCCAGGTGGGGGCAGGATGGTATCCAGGCAGTCTGGTCAAAGGGCTGCAGTTAGTACCCTTGTTACACTCAGTGACAGGTGACTCTGAGCTGTCTGGAAGTAAGATGAAGTTGTGATTCAAGGATAGGATCCAGACCTGAAAGAGAGGTATTCAGAATAGCATTCGAAGTCAGGTAGACTTCAACTCTTCCGATGGACCTGCAAGAGGTGGTCAGTAAGTATCTCGTGGATGAATTAAAGAAGTGTTACATGAAATTGTAAAGGGGCAAACCAAATAAAATGGGTTCCATAGGTCTCAGGACTAGTGGAGGGGCATTCATGTTGGAATGGAGAGTAGTGAGAACTGGGGAGGGATTGCATAGGGGCTTGTTCTTAGGGCAGAGGTTTTCAACAACAGGTATATACAAGAGGTCAAAATTTAGGAAGTCTGTTAGAGAAGATTGTAAACTCTATGAGGAAAGGAAACATGTCTGCATTGTTCAACACTGAATACTTGATATAATGCCTGGAAAATAGCAGATGTGCAATATAAATTTCTGTTGAATGAGTGAAAATGTTAAGTGACGAATAAAGGAATGAATGGGGATGATACAGACAAAGCAGTAATCTGTGGTGGTTGATGGCTGACCTGGTTTAGAGTACCAGGGGGAATGTGAATATTTTAGATTTCCTCAGAGGCTAGTTTCTGAGATGTTTTCTTTACCAGTGAGGTAACCTTTTGATGGCCCTAGTTCAAATGGTAATGAATTAGTCTTTGCAGCACAATTGTGAAGTAAACATGCTGTGTCCATTTTAGAGATGAGAAAACTGAGATTCAGAGAGGTGAAGGAATTTGCATGAAGGTCCACAACTAAGAAGATAAGATGTGAAACTAGATATTTCAGCTCTTGAATACAGTCTTCTTTTTACCTGAGCACTCAATACTGGGGACAGTTCTGCTTTACAAGTGGCCTGATAAATAGTATCTTTGTATCATGTGAGAGTTACTAAGACTGTGATAGAAATAAATAAGAAAAATTCACATATCAGCCAATCCTTGTTACTCTGCTTATTCGCCTATTCATCATTTGGCTGATTGAATACTGAAGATGATAAAGCTGAATCAGTAGAGCAATGTGTGATTAAAAAAAAATCTATTATACTTAATGGGCTACAATTATTAGAAAGAATTAGAAACCCCAGTTAATCTTAGTGTAGGCTACTTATTTAGGAAAGGAGATTTTTAAATGGAATAAGCCTTTCTTTTGTATTACATTGCTGGAGACAGTTTTCATTTTTGCCCACCCAGTACTTAAATGGTTATTGCTATAAGGAAACCAATCTTACTGATAACTGAATGAAATAAATTAAACAGACACATGCAAACAAATCCAAAATGTGCCTGAGAAAGATGTGGTCTTCTAGCTTTCAGTCATTTGGTGGGACATTTGGCAGAGACGGGTGCAGCAGATAAAACTGTCATGGTTTTCAGAAGTCATTCCAAGACACCAGAGAGGAAACATGACAGACACTGGAAAGAGACCCTCTTTCAGATAGGAGTAATATATATTTTATACTCATATTAATATTTCATTGGAGAGAAGGTCAAAATCTACATTTAAATGGAAATATTTAAAAAGCAGAAGCATAATATTTGACTAAGTGAAACACTCAGGGTTTTTCAAGAACACAAGCTGCACCCCTGGGACCTCAGCTCTCTAGATCTGTTGTTTCTTAGAGCATGGTGGAATGTTTGAATTCCTTTAGTCTTATCGGTAGATCTTAGTCCTGGCATTTGGGAATCTGAATCCCTCTACTCCCCTTCCATTTGACACTGAATTGTGTTACTTACTACCTAACAACGTGTTCTATGCACAGTATGGCTTCTCTCAGTTCTATAAAATTATTTAAATTTCTAAAAATTCATTTTTCTGGTCCTGTGAAATGGACATAATAGGATTGTGGAGATGGACATAAATAGGATGCTTTCAGTTATGAGTAATGGGAAACCTATCTAACAAAGTGTGGTGGCAAGAAGTTGGGAATAGGAAGTCCAGGGTTTATGCAGAGGCTGTGTTCATCCTTCATTTCCCTCTGCTATTCAAAGTGTGTGAGAATTCACCTTCAGGCTTCTGACCTCGTGGTTATAAGATGGCTGCTATTGTTTCACAATAATTTCTTCGTGGCATTTAAAACAAGAAGATGGGGCCGGGCGCGGTGGCTCACGCCTGTAATCCCAGCACTTTGGGAGGCCGAGGCGGGCGGATCACAAGGTCAGAAGATTGAGACCACGGTGAAACCCCATCTCTACTAAAAATACAAAAAATTAGCCGAGTGTGGTGGCGGGCGCCTGTAGTCCCAGCTACTCGGGAGGCTGAGGCAGGAGAATGGCCTGAACCCGGGAGGCGGAGCTTGCAGTGAGCCGAGATCGCGCCACTGCACTTCAGCCTGGGCGACAGAGCGAGACTCCGTCTCAAAAAAACCAACCAACCAACCAACCAACCAACCAACCAACCAAACAAACAAAAAAACCAAGAAGATGGGATGCCAGGAGCAAAAGAATCTTCCTGGTACCTTTTTCCTCCTTTTTGTCAGAGAAGATGATTTTTCCTCAAAGCCTACAGAAGACTTGCCTTTATATCTCATTGACCAGACGTGGGTCACATTACCACTCCGTTATCCCTGCCCTCAAATTGGTAAAGAGAATCAAGAAGACCTTGATTGGCATGGTCTTGATTGGCATGCTTGATTTTCTGAGGCTGGTCTCATTGCCTCTCTCATAAACTTGGGGCTCTATTTTTGTTAACTAAGAAGGGAAATGGGTATTGTCTGCCACAGTGATGCTCTTGTGTGAAGTAAAGGTGCATGAAATGCATGTCTTCCCTAGGCTTTAGTGCATCCTTGGTTTGTAAGTGACTATGATTACATGAATCAGAAATAAATCAGGAAAAGGAAAGTTGGTAATTTTGGCCTATTCCTGCAGAAATCATAGCAGGGAGGGGGGTGTTTGCAAACGAAGGGAGGGTCCAGTTCTCCGAAGCTGTGCTGTTGAACTACCACCGCATAGGGTGACCCTCTGTTGACCCTGGAGCAAGCTGGAGGTGAGACGAGTTTGTCCGGACATCCCAGATTCTTTCTTCTGTACTCCTTCCTCTTCTCTGTTTTTTACCAATGCAATCAAAGGCAGTGCTGATGTAGTCAGCACAACTCCTGGGACGCAGGTGCCTGGGGCTGCGATTCTGTTCTGACACTGACTGTGGCCATTTTGGTTCTGGGCAGCCACTTGAGGTAGCAATAATGATACACAGTTACTGCTTTTAAGAGGTTCCTGGTGAGGAGCTTCGCTATTCCCCTGTTGCTTTATGACAGGATGAGGATTCAGACTAAATGACCACTTCCCTCCTTTCTCACTCTCAAGTTTTATGATTTCTTTCAAGTTTATTTGGGATTTTTTTTTTTTTTTTGGTCTGCCTTTTGTTAATATATTCTGCATGCATTTTGCTTCCAGGCATAGTGATATTCACAAAGTTTACCACTAACAGTTGTAGTCTGAGAGTGTATAGAAAAAATACATAGTTGACCACTCTATGATTATTCTGGACTCTCTGACTCTCTTAATGCAAGCCAAGACCACATGAGCCTTTTTTGCAATCTCATTACTTTGTGGCTTTTGTTGGGTTTGCAGTCATCCAGAATTTCTAAGAACAATATTTGGAAGGTGACTTTGCAGAGACTTGAGCCACTGGACTTCTCTTGTCATGTGCTTCCTTTAGTTCACTCCCTCTTTCTTTAATATATGGCTGGCATTGGGCCCAGAATCCACAATACGATATTGATAATAAATACTAACATCTTTTGAATACTCCCTGTGTGTCAGGAGTTACACTAAGTGCTTTACAGGTATTGTTTCATTTAATCCCCACAGCAGCTTTCTTCCCCCTTTTTTGGAGACAGAGTCTCCCTCTGTCGCCCAGGCTGGAGTGCAGGGGCACAATCTTGGCTCACTACAACCTCCACCTCTTGGTTTCAAGTAATTCTCATGCCTCAGCCTTCTGAGTAGTTGGGATTACAGGTATGCGCCGCCATGTCCGGCTAATTTTTGTGTTTTTAGTAGAGACAGGGTTTCACCATGTTGGCCAGGCTGGTCTCAAACTCCTGGCCTCAAGTGATCCTCCCACCTTGGCCTCCAAAGTGCTGGGATTACAGGCATGAGCTACCATACCCAGCCCCCACATCAGTTTTCTAATCTAGGTGTTAATAATTCCCATTTTATAGATGAGAAAACAATATGGAGCAAGCTAAGTCATTTGAGCAAAGTTATATAGTAGCAAGTGGTAGAGGCAGGACTAGAATCTAGGCAGTCCAGTAGCAGAGCCCTAGCTCTTTTTTTTTTTTTTTTTTTTTTTGAGACGGAGTCTTGCTCTGTCGCCCAGGCTGGAGTGCAGTGGCCAGATCTCAGCTCACTGCAAGCTCCGCCTCCTGGGTTCACGCCATTCTCCTGCCTCAGCCTCCCGAGTAGCTGGGACTACAGGCGCCCGCCACCTCGCCCGGCTAGTTTTTTGTATTTTTTAGTAGAGACGGGGTTTCACCGTGTTAGGCAGGATGGTCTCGATCTCCTGACGTTGTGATCCACCCGTCTCGGCCTCCCAAAGTGCTGGGATTACAGGCTTGAGCCACCGCGCCCGGCCTAGAGCCCTAGCTCTTAACCTTGAAATGCACCTTAAGGCATTTTTTAAATTTGTCTTACTTTCCTTAATTTTTCCCCTCTCCCCTACCCCCCAGTACATGCATAGTTGCTTTAAATATTACTTGTCCTGTCTTTCATGCTGGCTTAATAGAACATACGATGTACAGATCAAAAGTTACAGAGTACTAAAGCCGTAGAATAAGGGTTTCTTTATTCATTAATTCATCCTTTAATTCCTGATTGACTCAGTCCCTGAGGTGTCACACTGAGCATGGGGATACAGAGAGGAAAAATACCTAGCATTCTGCCTTTGAGGAGTTCACAAAGTCATATGGTAAATGGTGGGCCTGAGACTCTTGTCCCGCAGCAAGTTCGATCATTCCTTGTAGGTCATGGGAAAACTTTGCATTCTGCTCTAAGTGTGGTGAGTTCAGAGTGTAACATCTACTTTGCTCCACCATAGCTTTTAAAACAGGATTCATCTCTGGGCCTCAGCACCAGTACATCTCTGGGGATCTACTTGGCCTTCTTCATTGTGTCCTGCTTCCCTGACCTACTTTTTTTCCTTTTTCAGATTGATTTGTTGTTCAAAAGGCCGATGCCCCTGGAATGAGGACCTACGAGCTTACTTTTATACTAGAAAATAAAAGACTAGAAGAATCAAGCCTTTGCTCAGATCATACTTTGTGAGGTGGGCAAGAGTAGAAAGCTGAACACTTGAACGTGAGAGTGAGGAGGGAGCCACAGATGAAGGTTGAGGACAGAGAAAGGGAAGCTGGAGGGCTCTAAACTTGCAGAGGCCTGACCTGGCACTTCATCTATCGCCTCTGAAAACAGCTCTCCTCTTGCTCTTGCTCTATTCTCACCCAAGTACTAGGCAATCCTCCTTTGATCCCTTCCCAGATTCTTCCTTTAGTTTCCTCTAAGGGCATTCCTCCTTTGCACTGGATTTGCTTTGGAGTAAAAGTTGCTGGTGGGAGGTTCTGATTCTACAGAGAGAGAAACTGAGGCATAGGATACACAACAGCCATCTGTACTTTGCCCTGTAAGTCATTAGAGACTGTCAGAGCCTTGTCATAGATCCCATGGTTTGCTGTAAGCCACAAATAGCTCTCATACCCTCATAGGAATAGGGACCTTCCTCCTACCTTAACATGATTGGATTTTGTTTTTACCTGAAAATACGAGCTCCTTCTAACAGAAGAAAAGACAATTGCAGCCTGTACTGCATTGCCCCTATCTGTAACCCCATTAAGAGGTTGTAAATAGTACTATAATGATATCTCAGTCATTTGTTTTGATGTATCCAAGCTTTTAATAAATCAGCCACAGCTTGCTTAATAGGAATATGAGAGCAGAGCACATTGCTGCCAGCAGCTGCTAGTAAATTATAAAGCATTCATCTGTTTTACAAGGGAATTAAATGTTTGTTCTCTTTTAAGGGTTTGTGACTAAACAAGGGTATGTGCGTGTGTGTTTGTGTGTGTGTGTGCGCACGCACAGTGGCTTCCTGCCCTTGCCCTCCCAGGTACAGTAGCAACCTCAGGTTCCTGGGGAATACCTGTAACCAAAGCCATATGAATTAGAGTGCCCCTAGGTAAACCCTGTCATTATTGGTCCCTGCTCCGCGTGCATCTCTAAAGCAGTATTTATTGGATTACATTTGTCTTCCACGTCAAAGGATTCTGTGAAATACAAGTCCCATTTCCCACTTTTCCCTTTTTTTCTTAAGACTGTCTAGGGAAGGAGCATTAGATAAACTATACATCCAGCATGACTGACATTCAATTGTCTGCACAATTGAATTAGTCTACTTTATTTGACTTTTATGTTTACATTTGAAGTAGACTCCCCCAGCCCCTGCCACCACCTTTTCAACACCATTGGTTTTATTGACTAAATAATCTTCAGAAGACAAGACATCAGAGTTGGTGCTTTTGGTAGAAATTAAACCACAGCAGGTGTTCAAGACCAGCTTTGGCAACACTGCAAGACCCTGATTCTACAAAAATAAAAAAATTAGCCAGTTATGGTAGCACGTACCTGTAGTCCCAGCTACTGGGGAAGCTGAGGCAGGAGCATCCCTTGAGTTCAAGAGTTTGAGGCTGCAGTGAGCTATGATCATACGACTGCACCCCAGCCTGGGTGAAAGAGCAAGACTGTCCAAAACAAAACAACAAAACGTGGGGTCCAGCTAACCAATATTCAAGAGCTGTTGACTACTTATCCTGTGACCTTAAACAAGTTGTGTAGGTTTTTAAAATCTATTACTCTATTTTTTGTTACTTTTAAATTTGGAAATAAATGCAGATTTACAGAAGGTTGCCAAGATAATATAGAGAGATCCAGGGTGACCTTCACCTAGTACAATATATGTGTATAGCTCTGTGTCATTCTTTCCCATGTGTACATTATGTAGCCATCACCACAGTAAAAACACAGAACTGTTTCATCATCACAAAGATCTCCCTATTGCCTCCTTTTTATAACAACTTCTACCACCTCCTATCCTCCCCTCCACTGTCTTACCTCCTGGCAACTACTAATCTGTCTTCCATCTTTATAAGTTTTATTCATTTAAAAATTATATAACTGTTATTAACATTTATATTTATATAAAATATAAAATACATATCACACAAATATGAAAATATAAAATATATATCAAATAAATATAAAATATATACATTAAATCATACAGTGCATGGCTTTTTGAGGTTGACTTTTTAAACTCACTGTAATGCTATCCATCAGACTTGTTGCTTGCTTGTACGAATGTTTATTCTTTATTACTACCTAGTAGTATTCCATGTTGTGGACGCATCAGAGTTTGTTTAATCATTTGCTTATTGAGGAACATTTTGATTCTTTTTACTTTTGGGCTATTACAAATAAAGCTGCTAGGAACAATTATTTACAGGTGTTTTGTGTGGAAATAAATTTTCATTTCTGTGGGATACAGACTTAGGATTGTAATTGCTGGGTTTTATAGTGTTTGTTTGGTTTTTAAGAAATGTCAGACTTGGCCGGGCGTGGTGGCTCATGCCTGTGGTCCCAGCACTTTGGGAGGCTGAAGCGGGTGGATCATCTGAGGTCAGAAGATTGAGACCAGCCTGGCCAACATGGTGAAACCCCATCTCTACTAAAAATACAAAAATAAATTAGCTGGGCATAGTGGCATGCACCTGTAGTCCCAGCTACTCAGGAGGCTGAGGAAGGAGAATAGCTTGAACCCGGGAGGCAGAGGTTGCTGTGAGCCGAGATCGCACCAGTGCACTCCAGTGCAACAGGGCAACACTCTGTCTCAAAACAAACAAACAAACAAAACAACAGCAACAACAGCAACAACAACAAAAAACCCAGAGGTTGCAGTAAGCCAGGATCGCACTGTTGTACTCCAGCCTGGGCGACAGAACGAAACTCTGTCTCAGAAAAAAAGAAAAAGTCAGACTTTTCCAGAGTGAGTGTACCATTGTGCATTCCCAGCAGCAGTGTATGAGGGAATCAGCATCCTTGCCAGGATTTGGAATTGTTGATGTTTTTTAATATGGCTGTTCTGATAGGTGTGTAATGATATCTCATTGTGATTAATTTGCATTTCCCTAATGGTTAGTGATGGCAGACATTTTTATGTGCTTATTTACCATTTGTATGTCCTCTTTGATGAAATGTCTGTTCCTGTCTTTTGCTCATGTCTTTTGGATTGTTTGATTAAGTTTTGAAACGTTCTTTATATATTCTAGATATGAGTATTTTGTCAGATGTATGGTTTGCAAATATTTTCTCAGTCTGGAGCTTGGCTTTTCATTATTATAACAGGGTGCTTTGCAGAGCAAAGGTTTTTCATTTTGGTGAAGTCAAATTTATCAGCATTTTATTTTATGGAGTATGCTTTTGATGTCATGTCTAAGAAACTCTTCACCAAACCCATAGGTCCTGAAAATTGGCTCCTATGTCTTCATCAGAAGCTTAAGCTTTACATTTTACATTTAAATCTATGACCCATTTTGAATTAATTTTTGTGTAAGTATGAGGTTTAGGTTGAGGCTTGTTTATTTTTTGCCTATGAATAATCTAATTGCTTCAACACTGTTTAAAAGGCCTTTCTTCTAACACTGAATTGCTTTTGGATCGTCTTCAAATATCAGTTGGCCATAGTTTTGTGGGACTGTTTCTAGGTTCTTTATTCTGTCCATTGATCTGTGTGTCTGTCCCCTCGCCAATCCCTTACTGTATTGATTACAGTATAACTATTTAGTAAGTTTTGAAATCAAGTAGAGTGATTCCTCTTACTGTATTCTTTTTTGTAATAGTTTCAGGTATTCTAGTTTCTTTCCATGTAAATTTTTAGAACAATCTTGAATGTATTTACAAAAATTTTACAGGGATTTTGATAGGAATTATGATAAATATTTTTATTTTTATGTTTTGTGGAGACAAGATCTCGCTGTGTTGCCCAGGCTGGTCTTGAACACCTGGACACAAGCAATCCCCCCACCTTTGCCTCCCAAAGTGCCAGGATTACAGGCATAAGCCACTGCACCTGGCCCATATGTTTAATCTGCATACCAATTTTGGGAGATTTGAAATCTTTGCTATATTGATCTTTCCCATCCATGAACATTATGTGCCTTTCCTTTTATTTAGATCATCTTTGATTTCTTTCCATCAACATTTAATAGTTTTTAGCATACACGTCCTATACATGTTTTGTTAGATTTGCATCTGAATATTTCATTTTCCTGAGACATTATACATAACATTGTAATTTTGATTTTGCTTTTCATGTGTTCATTGTTAGTATATTGAAATGCAATTTGTTTTTGCATGTTGGTCTTCAGCTTCTCAGAGTTGACTTCTAGAGTTTTTATTTAGATTTTTTGGGATTTTTGTACTCATGTCATCTATACGAGCATGCCATCTATAAACAGGGACAGTTTTATTACCTACTTTCTGATATACCTTTTCCTTTTATTGTCTTATTATGCTGGTTGGAACTTCAGTACTATGTTGAATAGTGGTAGTGAGAGTGGACATGCTTGTCTTGTTCCAAGTCTGAAGTGAACAAGCATTAGATCTTTCCCTACTAAATTTAATGTTAGTTGTAGGTTTTTTGGTAGTTGTTCTCTTTGAAGTTGAGGAAATTCCTTTCTGTTCCTGGTTTTTATAAATATGTATTGAATGCTTTTTTGCATCAACTGTGATGGATTACATTGAATATTGAACCAGATTTGCATCCCTGGAATAAATCCCATTTGGTTAGGATGTGTAATTCTTTTTATATATTGCTAAATTTTGTTTACTGATATTTTGTTAAGGACTTTTGTGTTTATGAGAGGTAGTAGTCTATAATTTTTTTTGTCTTTTCTGGTGTTTTCAGGTTAATACTTAGCTTCATAAAAATTGGAAAGTATCTGTTTTCCCTGTTTTCTTTTCTTTTCTTTTTTTTTTTTTTTTGAGACAGAGTCTTGCTCTGTCACCTAGGCTGGAGTGCAGTGGCTTAATCTCTGCTCACTGCAACCTCCGCCTCCTGGGCTCAAGCGATTCTCCTGCCTCAGCCTCCTGAGTAGCTGGGGTTACAAGTGCCTGCCACCACGCCCAGCTAATTTTTGTATTTTTAGTAGAGACAGGGTTTCACCATGTTGGCCAGGCTGGTCTTGAAGTTCTGACTTCAGGTTATCCGCCCATCTCAGCCTCCCAAAGTGCTGGGATTATAGGCGTGAGCCACCGTACCTGGCCCCCTCTTTTCTAATGTTATCATTTGTTGCTAAAAGTTTACCCTTAGTACTGCTTGTGTCCCCTATACTTGGTATGTTGTAATTTTATTTTCATTCAGTTCAGGTCATTGTTTAAGTTATATTGAGGCTTCCTGTTTGACCCATAGATTATCTGCCAGTGTGTTTTTTAGTTCCCAAGGTTTTTTTAGATTTTCCTGTTATCTTTCTGTTATTTATGTCTACTTTGCTTTCATTGTGGTCAGAGAATGCACTTTATATGATTTCAGTTCTTTTAAATTTGTTAAGGTTTGTATTATGTCCCAGGATATGGTCTGTGTTATTTGTTCTGTGGTCACTTAAAAAAAAATGTGACTTATGCTTTGTTAAGTGAAGTTTTCTATAAATGTCAGTTAGATCCTATCCTGTTGATGGCATTGTTGAAATCTTTTACATTTGCTGATTTTCTGTCTAGTTGCTCTATCAATTGTTGATAAAGGGGTGTTTTAGTCTCCAACTACCTTTTGTCGATTTCTTTTTTCAGTTCTATCAGTGTTTGCTTCACACTTTACAACTCCATTTTTTGCCACAAATATATATGGGATTACTATATTTGCTTGATTGATTAACTTACATATCATTTTGTCCCTCTCTGTTTCTGCTAATTTTCTATGTTCTGACGTCTACTTATTTTATTAATGTAGGTACTCCTGTTTTCTTTTGACTAATGTTTTCATTGTAAATATTTTTTATATTTTTACTTTCTGCATATATTTATCATTATATTTGAAGTGAGTTTGTGGATAGCATATAGTTCAAGCTTTTTTATTCATTCAACCAATCTGTATTTTAATTGGTATATTTAGTCAGTGTACCTTTAATGTAACTATTGATGTGTTAGAAAACCCAGGCAGCTCATCACTTTTAAGTTCCTTGCATGCTAAGGTCCCTAGCCTGTTCTCTCTACCTTCAAGAATCTTATGTTTGTGTTATATGTATAACACCCAGGGTTTTTTTTTTTTTTTTTTTTTTTTTTACTGTACTTAGCAGAAATAATAGGAAAAGTACATCTCTTCCATCTTTTTGGAACTGTTTCTTTACTTTTAAACTAAAAAAAAATTATTGATACACCTATACCACAATATTGCTGTGATGCTTGAGTGAGATGAAAGTGAAGGAGGATTCGACATTTAAATTCTATTTGGACATCAGTTATTATATCTAAGTAATATATGAAATCATGTTGCTCTAGAACAATATTAACAGATTTTATGAGGTTCCCATACAGGAATGAAAATTTATACATGTACTCTTTCTTTCTCTTTGACACCACTCTACCCTTTTCTCCTTCTCTAACATATTCCATTAATAAATTTTACTCAAACTTATGCTTTGCAGTTGGAATACCCTAATACCAATTGTAAGTCCTGAATCATTTATCAAGTACCTTGTAATTGCCCAGCACTGTGCTACCCATGCCTTTCAGTGATTTTCTAAATTCACCCTGTTACAGGTACAATTTCTAAATTCACCCCATTACAGGTACAATTATCTTACTGTGTAGCTGAGGAAATAGAGGCTTAGAGAAGTCAAGTAATTTGCTAAGGTCACTTAGCTAGGGAGTGATAAAACTGGGACTTGAATACAGGTCTTAGAGTTTAAAGTTCATGCTTTTAACCTTTATGTTTTACTTCCTCCCTGCATTCTCTTGTACTTCATCAACCTGAATTCTTTAGAGCTTTTTGATCTGTTGGGACCTAGTTTGAATTCTTAAGCATTTTATTATTTTTATTTGTTTCAATAAAAGGTAAAAGATATAACCTAGATTTTATCCATTGCTAGTTTCTTTTAGTGCCATAGTGGTTTTATCTGTCAGTGTGTCTGTGTGTTTCTTAATGTTCCTGGCAAATTTAAGATGTGATCTAGGAACTGTATTCTTCCAATTGATTCATCTTTATTGTCACTTTAATTTTACTTTTGAAAAATTAACGTTATTTTTCTCATTTCTCTGTTGGAGTGTGATTGAATGATTAATTCAGCAATTATTTATAGAGCCTACTGTGTGATAATTATTGTGCTAGATGCTGGGGATATTCAGTAATTATGTGTTTCTTTGTTCTTGTGATTCTTCTGTGACTTTAGTTATATCTTTCTTCAGAATCTTTCAATTCACCAGTCATCTGTAAGATTTCACTCATTTTCTATTTCTAGAGTGTAGTTCAGAAACCATATGTGTTTGTGGGAGTTTGGTTTAATTTTGGGGAAGATATTGATACTTCTAAAGTTAGGTACACCGTGGTCTACTGTTTACTTTTCAATGCAAATAGAGACTTTATTGATGACTGCTTTCCTTCTCAAGTACATGTTTTGAGATTGGAGAAAATCTACAGAAAACAAATAATTTTATCCCTTATGCTGAATGCTGGAAAAAGAAAGGTTCTTGTCTATAAATTCGGAGCATTAATTATGGGTTTCACAATGTATATGACGTACCTGGTCTGTGGAAAATGAAGATTCTAAAAGCAGAAGAAAATGGCTTCAAAAGCAAATCAAAGGTTGTAGTTCATGGACAAGCTAAGTATTAAACCAATCTTGCTGTTGTGAAATTAACATTTTCTATTTTATCTCTGTGGTATCATGGAATTTTATTATTGGACAAGCTCATAATAGAGATCTGTTTGACCAGCCTACTCATTTTATAGACAAGAAACCTGACACCTGTAGAGTTAAAATGACTTTTAAGGCCTTTTGTGATAGAGGTAGGGACTAGCATTTAGGTTCCAAACTTGAAGACCTGGACCCTTGTTACTGTATCCTCTGGACTACATTTTAATAATTTTTTATCATTTCATTATAGTCTTATATTTACCCCAAATATTCTTCCTTTACAGGGTTTCAGTTTTCTCAACTCAAGAGAGTAGATAAGGCACTTAACGTAATTCATTTCTAGTTGGAGTCTGTAAAGGTTTATGAATTGCTTTGTTAATCCACGTCACTTTGTATCTTAGCTTTCTAGACTTTAAATGTCGGTTGTAGTCCATATAACTGCCAGACTTAACTTATAATGAATGCCTTCAGGTAGGTAGATGTTTGTTTGTGTGTGTTTCATAAAGAACAAACAGGGGGCTGAGAATTATCAACTCTTGCTGTGAGAGCCCCTTAGCCAGGCTTCCACCTTCTGCTTCTTCACTCTTAGGGACTTGTCAACCAGCTTCTGCTTCAGGGCCTCAGGGATGGTGAGTGGTGGGTACCTTAAGTTGGCTAATTTTACCATAGTATGACTTCCATTTTTAAGAGTTATTTTCTTGGATTGAGACACAGTTAGCTTGCCTGTGGCTTCCCCACAGTGATTCTTCTGAGTGGATGGAATAAATCAAGTCTCTCTGTGTTTCCTGACTAAATATTGCAGATTGTTTGTGCCATTCCTCACTTTTTCGATTTTAGATAATTCACTATTCTGCATGCTTCATTTTTTTTTTGATGTTTCCTCAGGTGAGCCCCAACTTTTAACTGAGTACTTTAGAAATAGGCTGAGTCCCAAGGGGTCAGTGGAACTTTCTTGTTCCACCTAGCATGGGCCTGAAACAGAGGCTTAGTCTTGGGACTCATTCCTTCAGCCCGGAAGGAAGAAGTGAGGGAAAAAGGAAGAAAGTGATCATTAAGGCAGGCCTGGTGCCTGGAAGCTGAGCTTTGAGAAGCAAACTTTAGTAACACATTTTCTGTGTCCTCTCCTCAGGTAACTTGTCTCTTGAATCTTTTTTATTAAAAATTAACACCTGAACTGGTGATCTCAATTCCTGCAGTCCCTCTCTGTATTTCAACTTTGCATCAGCCATTTTTTTGGTATTGTAAACAGGAGATCTTTTAGCCCCTCAGGCTTCCAGTTTTGATTGGCCTTCACCTTCTAGCTCCCTCGTCTCATTACAGACTAAGCTGGATGCTTTAACTAGTTGCATAGTCTTGGACAAGTCACTTAAGTATTCTCAACCTTAGTTTCCTCAGTTGTGCATTGTGTCTCCTCGCACCTACTCGCTTAAGAAATAAATGAAATAATGTGTGTGAGAGTGTTTTCTGAACAAGAAAATATGAACTAAATATGATCTCTCCTTGTTGTACCTTTGTTTCTGCAGGACACAGTTGGATCAGCGGATTGAGTGCTTTTCCTGGGATCTCTTACAGGTTCCCTCCGTGCTTGTTGACTGATGGTGTATTGGGAGATTTGAACTATAGTGGCCTTGAACTATAGTGAGCACTTGAAATGGCAACATTTTGTATTCTTCAAGGAACTACTGTTTTTCTTTAAAAAGCCAGGAATTTCACAGCTCCAGAGGAAAGGATGCAGAAGCTATTTCTTTTTTTTCCCCTGTTAAATCAATATAATGAGATTCTATGTGCATAGTAATCCTTAAGCTCTTTGCCTAGTTCCTTTTGCCCTAGGCACCTTGGAGTGATGGAACTGTAGTCAGTCAGACATGTGCAGTGTATTCAGGCATACACTTAGAGGGCTTCTCCTCTGCTCCCCCTAGCTAAGCAGCCCCTTTGGAATGTCTAATAAAAACCCTGCTCTTGTGTGCTGCATTAAAACAAAGCAGGCTCACATAGTCCTGGAAATGAGCCCTGAGAGGTATTATTTCTATATGTTGGTCTTTATTTGCCTGTTTTGACAATGTTGTACAATGAGGGTCCTGCTGCTGATCCAGCAGAATCACAAGGAGCCGTCTTTGCTGTGTAAGTTCTTCCTCAGAGGTCTGGCATTCGACCTGCTTGCTAAACCCTCTTTGAAACAATGTAATGACAAAATATTTTCTTCTTACTGATAATAGGCAGATTATAATTGCTTTTACTTTGTTCTCTGAAGGGAGGAAAGTAGGGTCATGATGAATGAGTGCTTAAAATTTTTATTTATTGTCTTAGAGATATAGATGGTTCATTTATTATACAGAAGTTTACCTAGCAGCCTCTAAGTATACATTGTTTCTTAATAGTTGGAATTAAATTTGTACTTTTGCACTACTGTTTATTAAGACATTCCTCCTTGGTGATGAATAACACCTATGTGCCAAAGGGATTTTTCTCATGGGCTCTGATTAAGGGGATATCAAGCCAATAACTGTAGCAAGCCTAAGGGTGAATTTTTACCAATCTCCAGGTCTAGTCATTGCCTTGTGGGCAGTCTGGTGGCACCTTGGGCATTGTCTTATTGCCTTGAGCACAGGTGTTAGAGGCATGGGGTCGAGCTTTGCTCTCCTCTTTACCCCCAGTCTGTTCTCCAGACCCCCTAACCAAATTTCTCATAGAGGTGACCATCACAAGGACCTGGTGAGTGGCTCAATCAGTGACAATTTATGACCGCTTCTGGGGAAATAGCTCAGAGTGCACGTCCTTCGTGTAGAAGGTCCAAAATATCATCTTTGTATGTTCAAAGTAGCATAAGCAGCTTTAGTTGCTGCTGTTGGTTTCAGGAGAATCACCTGGATGTCAGTGCCTTGGGGTTATTAATAATGGTAAAAAAAACCAATATGAGAGTGGAGCTTAAAAGTAGACCAAGACGTTGTTAGTCGTGCACTGCTGTTTAATTTTCAAGTTAAGTGGGTGCTAAAACTTAACTACCCTGTCTGCTGAGATAGTCACTTTCTCCTGGTCCTCCTCAGTTGTAAAGAGAAGAGGTTGGACTTAATGCCCTTCAAGGCCTTTTTGTCTCTGACTTTCTGTGAAACTCCAAGGTGAGTCCTAAATTTTGTTTTGGTCTGTAAATTTAAATGCTTCCCCTGCTGAGCTTCTTTGGGCTGAGAATAGAATGGATGGAATTTGCACCCTCTCTCTCTTTTTGTCCCATGTGATGATTTGATTGGTTGTTAATAGAAGGGAAGGTGGTCAAAAGGCAAGGAAGCCTTGGCAAAAGAAGAGGAGTGAAAGTACTAACGAATAGGAACAACTGGGGTTCAACCCTGGAATAAAAAAGACTTCACAGTGCAGTTACTAGGCTTGCCTCACTCTTTGGAATCATGAGAGGTTTGCCTAGGTATGTACTGTAAGGCCTTTGTGGCCAGAGACTGAGTCTTGGATTTACTCTTTTTGCCCTGACATTGCCTTGTGTAGCACTGGATATCATGTAGGTACTAATTATTTCTTCTTTACTTAACTTCCTGGAAACCACTGCAATTGTCAAGTGAATAGAAGTGAATAGGACTGTTATATTAAACATTATAGAGAAGGGTCCATGCTCATAGCATCTTCATCATTCCAAATACTGTGCTTGTTGAAGCAGAGAACCTTGTCAGGACAGTCATCATACCAACGTTTATGAAATGAAAGCAAGAGCTGTTAACCAATGTATAAAATTTGAGGATATTGTGCTTTCAAAGGAAGCAAAGAGGGTTTAAAATTATTCCAGTGGAATATCTCTTTAGCCTTACTTAAGGATTATTTAAAAAGAAATAGAAATAAGGATTGTTTAAAAAGAATTAGAAATAAAGATTGTTTAAAAAGAAAAAGAAATAAAGTTAGAGGTGAATAGATAGTATATGTAAGAGCTTTATGTTTTGGTCATATTAAGGTTTATTGTTAAGTTACAACAAAAAAGTTGTTAACTATCATGTCTCCTGCTTTGCAGGATAATTTTCTTTTAATGTATTCTGAAAACTGACCTGAGATTTTGATGAAGTGTTAGACAAGATGACAGAGAGACTGTTAGTAACTGGCAGAAGTTATTAGTCTCAGACTCATATTTGTTTGTTTGTGGATGTTGATTCTAGTCACTCCTATTCTTATCTCCATCCAAAAATAGGCATTAAACCCTAATCTCTTGTGGATATTGGCTTTGTAGATTTAGGAGAATAAGAACATGTGAACATGCCTGGTTAGCCATCTCAAGATTTCTTATGAGCTAGTTGACTTCAAGAGCTAGTGAGCTGGGTTGTGCAGGATACTTCTTACTGGATAATTCTACCTCAGATAGATGCTCTAGTTGCTCTGCTAAGATCCTCTGTTCTGTCAAGCCTGTCAGAGCCAGAGTGAAAAAACAAAACAAGCAAAAACAACAACAACAAAACCCTAGTAGAGTACCTGAACTTTAAATTACAGAGTTTAAGGACTGAAAATGACTTTGAGGATCCAGAGTAGGACTCCCAAACTCACATGTTCCTGGGATAGACAGGTAGCAGAGTGAATGAATTGGACAACTAACTAAAAGCAATGGGGGAGACTGAAGAGACATTCAAATTTAGAAAATTTTAAGGACATTATACCTGCCTGACAAAGAGGTGTTTTTAAATTTTTTAATTTAATTTTTATTTTTGTTTTATTTTCTGTCTCTGGTGCTTGAATCAGGAGGACAGAGGGCTCTGATGCTATTCAGCTGCCATTTTGAGTACCCTGGACCCTCAGTATCAGGTTATCTATTTCTGGTGGAAGGATGATGGCCTGAGTACAGATAGGAAAAGGCATTTAACCAAGGAGAGACAGCTAGTGAGGGCTGGAGCCTGGGGCTCTGAGGTGCAGTCTGAGGTTCTTTCTCTACACTGTGGTGATATCTGAAGAGGAAGGCAGGAACGCCTTGATTTCAATTAGGGATTTAAAAAAAAATCTTTATCTCTGACTATTTTTTTTGGAGAGGTATAATTAACATACAATCAAAGGCACTCATCTTAAGGGATAGCTTGATATAGTCTTATGTATGTGTCCTTTCATGTCACCACCACCCAGATCACCCCAAGATTTTCCTCGTGCCCTTTTCCAACCTCCCCCACACCCCTGCACTGGAATCACAATTTACCAGAGAACCATGGCACTTTCTTTCCCCTAGCAGAGCTGGTCCATCTGTCACTGGCCCAGTTCCTCTCCTTACGTCCCTCTCCTCAGATTCAATTGTAAAGAGCTATAGCAAACACAAGGGTACATGTTGCTTAAATTTTTTTCCACATAACCCAAGAGAATGTTGGGTTTCTTTAACTTGAGCTCTCTAATTATGCCAATGCCATTGACTCACCAAGTAGGGTGCCAGCTCCCACAGGATGTGTCCTTCACAGGGTTCTGAGGGTACTGCTTCTTGCAATGTCAACTGCTTTATACAAAAGCCTATTTAGGTCACATGATATTTGCCAAGCTGTTAATTATTCGGAGGCTACTTTTCCTCTGAAAGAACTTCAGATGTCCGATGTCATGATTTTATTAAATCAAAGGCCCATATTTCATTGTAATGGACATGGCACTCAAAACGTGGGGATTGACTCATTGAAAATATAGCCAACACAACACTCAAAACAAAGCCCACCTCGTAGGCAAGGCAGCTTCCTTAAAAAAAAATAGCCAATTCCCAGGCTGAAGCTGTTAAGCAGATTTTTATGCAGGGCTTCAAGTTACTAAAAAAGCAGGATTCAATATGCCTTTCCCTTTGATTTGTAGGAGGGGGTGGGAAGTAATGCTGCTGCTCTCCCCTTACCCCTTTCAGGCTTTTACCATATTCTGAAAGCAATGCTTGAAGGACCTATAAATGGATTTTGGCTGTCTCCTAGTGCAGGGATTAACATAGAATTACAGAAATGTGCTGCATGGTGGTTGGGAAAATAGGGAGGATGCCATTCTCTTTTTGGAGGGACATGGTGCTCCCCTCTCTTGCCTGTGGATGTTCCCTATAAAGCAGCCTGTCACTGTGAAAAATGCACACCCTGTACCATCTCACAGTTATAAAGGTTAAGTAAGCATCTTGAGCAGTGCGCCACTGCTTTTGTACTTTCCTTAATGTCAGCCGATAAAGGATTATTGAAAAAAGCTTGCAAGGAGATAAAAGGCTTGCAGGTTGAGGTTGAACAATTGAAATTTTCTGTTCCCAGTGTAGTAAATTACCAATGGCAGATTTAACGTTTGTTAATTATCAGAGCAAAGTACTAAGGATTGTTTTCTTTTGCCTAATTAATTACCTCATCTGGAGTGGCATGTTAATTCAGATAAATGATTATTTCTTAATACCTCTGAAGCTTTCCTTGGAGTCTCCTAGAATTGCCAGTCCTGAAGTGTGGTTTCCTCACATTCTGGGGAAGATGGGGGATACAACGTGACTACTCTCCTGGCCTTTTTCATGTCTCAGAAGGTGGCAGGATAACTTGTTTAGACTTCTGGTGATGGAGTTGGTTTGCTGTTCTTGTTAGTAGAACATGAGTGTGCTGCTTTGAATCCTGTGCCTCATAACCAAGTTTTGGGTTAGTCTCTCATGTGGTTTTGAATTTAACATTGAACATTCTTTTTACCTTTGGAAATTCTCAATTTGGGGCACCTGCTGTGAACATTAAAGATGATATCCTTTGGAAAGGACACTCTAGTTTCCTTAACTTGCTTTTTACCTTTAAGTTATTTTACCTCTTGATGTCTATTCAGAATGCGAGAGGCAGGTTTTTATTCTTTCTTGAATCTAAACTATATCACCTCTAATAGTTGTGAATAGACAATATTCAAAAAAGGTAAAATCGTGACTCATGCAGATATAAAATATCCATATGTCAAAAATTTTACTTATTTTAAATGAGGGAACCAGATAGATGTTACAACAGGTACCAAGGAGAAACGAAAGAATCACAAATTTAAATGGAATAAAGGAAGATGAAAATGAACCCACGAATGAACACAAAACTCTTTTGGGGGAAGGTTGTTCCTCTAGGGGACAGAATGTATTTGCATAGCTATAGACACTTTTCAGAGTTGTAAAATCGCCCAGTCAGACACAAAGGTAAATGTCCCGGTAGGATGAGACCATTTTCTTAAAGGAGGGCCATTAATCTCTTTTGCTTTTTTCTGAGGTCAGAAACTTCCCCTTAGACAGTTTTGTATGAGATTTTAATCCAGTTACGTAGGATGACATTGTATCTTCAAAGTAGATTAAAGATGAATTATGTGGCTTATTTTTCTTTTTAGAAGGAAGCTCAAAGGTGACTTGGGGCAATGGGCTGGTAGATCTGGGCCATTGGAGGTGAGCTACAACCCATGTGACCCAGTTACCCTGCACCATCTCTACTCCTGATAAGGCACTTATTTTATGAGCACTTTTCATAATGATATGAAAAGGCAGCGGGATTCTGTCTTAAGATTATCTGGAGTGAAAGCTGGAGGCTGATATTAAATGGATAGTCCTGTTTTCTTTTGGTGCTGCCAAGCTGAGCTGCTTAAAATGATGCTTGGAAAAATGCCTCCTGAGTCAGGAAGTTGTCTGATCAGTGAAGAGATTTCCGAGACGGTTGGCTCAGAGACTACCCCATCATACCACACATGTTCTTTTCCACATTCACCTGAGTCTTCCAAAGATATGAGGACTTGGGGGGTGGTGATAGGGTGTACATTCTTACATACACATATGTGTGTATTTGTGTATACAGTCTGTCGATCCATGGGTTCTGTGTTGGTCGATTCAGCTAACCATGCATAGAAAGTATTTGAAGGAGAAAAAAAGGATGTTTGATTCTGTACTGAACTTACACAGACTTTTTTCCTTCTCATTATTCCCTAAACAGTATAGTATAACAACCATTTACATAGCATTTAAATTGTATTAGGTATTATGTTCTTTTTTCCCCCCCCCACAGTGCAGCCAAGTGAGAGCAAATCAATTCACAGTCAATTTTTTGTTACTGTTTTCCTCCATGCTAGAGAAGAGATGATGCAGCTCTCTCTTGTTGCAGCCCTGTGCTGGGTGTGGTTCCCTCTCCTTAATTTGTCATCTGAAAGCAATTTTGTTCAATTAAAGATTAGAATTAAATTTCAGTTGTAGGGCTTCTGTGCAGAGGAAATGATGCATTAATGAACACACAGATGTCATCTTGCAGCCATGATGCTTGCAGAACAGTTTCTTCAGGATTCAAATAATAAAAGGGGCCACGGCAGCAGGAGCATTGTTTACTGGTTGGCAGACTAAGTGGAGGCTCACATTTATTTGCAAACCATTTATCATTCTGTATACTGAGAGGGAAAACATACTTTATTTAAAATATTTGAAGTAACGACTTTTAAAATCAGATAACAGAAGCATTAATGCCAGGTGCCATGCAGTAAATTGTATAATGCTGTTGGGTTGGCACTGATGCTGTGATTTGTGTTGCTAATGATCTGTCCAAATAGATGGGAGTTGAGAATAAAAAGAATATTCCTGGAAAGACACAAGGCAACTAGTGAATTAAAAGCATAGTGGGAAAGGGAAAAAATGTGCAGGATCGTATTTTACTTATTGGAAGACCCATCTGCTCTTCTGTACACACATTATGTAAGTTTTACTCTCTGTATCACAAATAACCCGCAGGGTGGATAGGAAGTTCATATATCTGCCTTCAACTGTATTTTTCACTCACAGACGTGAGTGAACAGAAAGATTTATGTCTTGTGTGTTGGACATTACAGGATGGTAGGTTTTTTGTTTTGTTTTGTTTAAGGGCGTTGTGTATTTAGACTGTGATATTCTGTGCTCTGCTTTGCTTGAAGTGAGTGATAACTGACTTCTAGAGAGAAGAAGGCAGCAAGTGGGGAGTGGGAGTTTGGGGAGGTGGAAAAGGGTTTCTGTGAGACAATATTGGCTTGTATGATCTTTGGGCCTGGGCTACACACGTGCCCTTTGACACTTATGGTTAAAGTGTTTATTTCCAGATGGTGCCCAGAGCTATGTTCTGTGTGTCCTGAGTCACTGTTGAATTTTTAAAATTTTATAGTCTCTGTGCTATCCAGAATTTCTTAGATGTGTTTTGAATACAGAGGGCTCTCAATATAAGGTGGCATCCACCCTGGTCATTGATGTTGACATTGATGAGGTTTAAGTGAAACCTCACTTAAAACCCTCTAATTTCCTAGTTCAAAGACTCTTCCTCATTCCTCTTCCCCTGTCACAAAAGGACCCTGTAATGTTGGTTAAGGGTTAATGGTTTTCTCCTTGAAATGTTTTCTTTCTGTGACCTCACATTTTTCTTTTGCTTTATCTATATCTTATGCCAAGGCCATTCTCTTTCATTCTCATTTCCCTTTTAACCCCTGTGTGTACTGCATCAAGTTCTATTTTGCTGTCTCTTTGAACTTACAGACATCATCAGTGCATGTCATCCTTTATTAAAAAAATGCCAGTAGTAGCCCAATTTTTGTTTCCTGTCGTAATTTTTCTCCTCAGCTTCATATCCATATCTCTCTTCCAGAAATTTTATTAGAAGCTCAATGTGTCTAGAATAAAATGCACCCTCTCCCTAACTCTTCCTTACCTTTTATAATGGTGCTTAAGTTTTCCATGTCTTCCTGCTTAAAATTGTATTCATGTTTGTAGTCTTCTCCCTGACTTCATTTCTCATGAGTTCTACCTTTTCCTTGTCTCTTTTAAGTCCTTTCCTTTCATTTCTTTTGCTACCTGCCTTGTTCAGCTCTTCCTTACACATCACCTGCAAATAGCTGATCAGCCTCTTAACTGATCTGGTAGTTAATGGTGTCGTTTGTCCCCAAGCCTGCCTTTAGTCCTCTGCTCATCTACTTATTCCTGCCTACTACTCCAAAGCCTTCAATGGCTCCCCATTGCCCAAAAATGAATTCCAAACCTCCCAGGCCTGGTGCTTAAGTAGTTTCCTCCCATACCCAAACAACCCAGCCCTATCGTTTACTAACTTTTCCTTGTAGATGTGTGTTTTGTTCTCCTTATTCTCCCCTGTATGCCTTTCAGATCCTGTCCTTGCTGAAGCCCAGCTTGGATGCCTCTTCTAGGAAACCTTCCATGATTGCCCCCCTGAAGTGTACTTTCTTTGCTCTAGGTGTAAATGACTGCTGTACTTATGTTAAGGCACCTGTCACATACTGTAGGTATTTAAGGACCTCCTCTCTCCACTGGATTATCATCATTTTGATAGCGTATTCCTTTTCTGTTTGCAACAGAGCTTTGTCTATTAATTTTAAATGCAATATACTGTTGGAAGTAGTAGTTGGAAAAAATCACAGCGCAAGCAAAGTTCTGCAATACAATTTTTAGGTCTTCCTCAATATTTCTGTCACAGTAGATGATGTGTACTTATAATAGAAGACGATGGTTAGAAAGGTAAGAGCATAGGGTCTGAGTCGGCTTCAACTAGAATATGAGAACTGAGATAGAATAAATTATTTCCACCTACCCAGGGATTTTCTAGCATAGCCTAGGGGTTGTGGTTTGCCCAGCAACACCTTAATCTAGTTGCTTATGTTTAGTAAGCATTTAGAGCCTGGGTTAGCCGACTGGGGTTCAAGACTCTTGGCCTTTAGGCCAGCACTTGATGCTTCTGTCAGCCTGGAAAAAGGACCCATGTGTCACTCAGTGGTTCTTTAGCTAGCTTGAACAAGTCAAGAAGTCTAGGAGGCAGATGTCTTCTGCCAGCTTCAGCCTTTAGGATTGTCAGGGTGGTCTGGGGCCTGCTCCGGTGTGTCTCGTAAAGAGGATGAAGGAGCAGTGAGAGTTGTGTAGACTAGCAGTATCCTTTCATCGGCTTTGTAGTGAGCCACCTTAGGTGGTCTTTTCTCTGCTATTAAAGGGGAATTCTGACTCCTTGAGTTGATGAGATGGAGTTTGGGAGGCAGACAGGCCTTGAGGACTTGGTAGGAGTTTGTAATCTGTGGCTATTGTGTCTGGGCGGCCTGGCTGAGTTCATCACAAGGGTGGATTTTTAAATTGCCTTCTTGGCTCACCTACTCAAATTGAGTCACTGAGCAGTATACATGTAGATGCTTTTAACAAGTAGATTATATTGAATCACCTTTAATAGGAAGATGACTAACACAAGGGAGTTGTTTTATTTTTTAAAAACTGCTCATGTTCCTGAACTGCAGAAGCACCTGTTCTGTTACTTTTTAAAATATGGTCGTGAATATTTTTTCCTTTTCGGTTTCTCCAGGGGAGTGATGTTCTGGTTCTGAGTTCTAGTACAGCATTTCCTTCTTGGCCTTTTGACCTTGCCTAAATTCTCTTCCAGCTCTTCCCTTCCAATCCACTGACCCAGGACTAGAGTACTAAAACCAGACTTGTTTTTCCTTATTTTTGTTCATCTAACTTAAGAGTGCATGGCAAAAATCTTCCTTTGTTGTTAACTAACTTCTTTACCTTCACCCTGTTTTCATAATGTGTCACCCTCCCTCTCTCCCGCTATTTTTTCCTCCTAAATTAAACCAACAGGAGTTATTTGAAATTGGCAACAGTGCCAGAATTAGCAAATAAAAATACAGAACACATAGATAAATTTGAATCTAGATAAACAAATGATTATTTTTTAGTGTAAGTGTGTCTCATGCAATATTTGAGAATACTTACACTAAAAAATCATATAGAAAATTCAAATTTAGCTGGGCATCCTGTATTTTATCTAGTAACCCTATATAGGCATATATTTGAAATAAAAATAAAATTTTACATTAAAGAAAACATTATAAAGAAGAAAATTTTAAGTTTATTGTATGTTAAATACTCCTAATGCTTTCCTTTTTTACAAATTATGAAACAGTTTGTGTATAAGATTCATAAGTTAGCTACCTATTGAAAAGCTTCTGTTGGCTATTGGAGGCAGCCATTTATCCTAGGATTCAGCTTTATCTCTTTGCTTTCTAAGAAGATGCTGCTCATTTTGAGGTAAGAATATTTAGTGCAAGCAGTAGACCCTTGTGATACACATGATGTATCACAAACACCTGTGTCAAAGACAAATGTTGAAGTATTCAATAACTTTTTCCTCATTTAAATTGTGCCCAGCTCTCTTAGCTCAATTTCTTCGTGCATAAAGATTCTTAACACAAACAATCGGATGATGAAGACAGTAAATTCTTGATTGACCGAAGTTTTTATCCAAGACTAGCTTCCCTCTGTCACCCAGGTTATATGTGGAGTACAACCTAATTATGAAGCTAAATCTTCCTCAGACCACATAAGACTACTCCAAAGCTTAATAAAATGATGCTGCAATATTTGTACCATACTTTGCTTTTTACCAAGCATGTGCATACATTCTGATTTGGTTCTCATGACAGTCTATGAGAGAACAGTGATGATTTGTCTCCTCATTTTATAAAGGATAAATTTGAATTTTTGATAGGTGAAATGGCTTGCCTAAGATCAAGCAGGACTTAAATCTTGATCTTAGGCCTTTTGGGCCATTGCTCTTTCCACTACCTGTATTGACTTTTGAATGTAAGTGATTTGGGGCTTAGGCAGTTTAGGAGTAATTGTACCAGTGTTCCCCTCTGCTAGCTTGGAAAATGAAGAGCTGTTTCTATACCTGTGCATTGTGCTGGAAGAGGTATTTGCCTTTGGTTCAGTGCATATCTATAATACACGTTGGTTCTTTTGAGGAACAGCCGCTTCCCCTGTACAGGCAGCCTTTCAGAATGAAGGGGATCAGCCACCATTGACCTGTGAGTTAGAAATATTGCACTGTTAATGTTTTGGCAGGATTTTTTTGAACATGTAGTTGTACCACAGAGTTACGCAAGCAAAATATTCTTGGAAATGACGTTCTGCACAACCATAGGGAGAAATATTGGGAGGCTGGCAAGAGAGTCAATTCTATCAGTGTTTATTGAGCACCTATAATGTGCATTTGTGTATACTGGATAATGTGGATGAGAAAAGGTCTAAGTCCTACTCAGGAGCCCTTCCCACCACAGTACCTTCATTAGCCTCTCCTGACTCTCAGTGCTTAAAATATTATTTTTTATTTGTTATGTATATTCCCCTAACAAAGTTTGAACTTTTTGAGGTCAAGGATCACATATATATATATATATATATATATATATATATATATATGCAAATAAATTTGTGGTATTCTTGGGGAATCTTGGATTAATAAATGGATAACGTCCCTCAGTTGTTGTATAACTATATTCAAAGGATCCATGGCTCAATGATGGGGTAAGGAGGCTAAAAGAGGCAAAGTCAGTGACTGAATTGAGCATGGCATATCATCTCAAATTATACTGGGAAACAAAATGATTGTCTACTTGTTAACCAAATAGATGCAGTTGATATCATTCAGGCCTCACATAAGTTCCTTAGTGTGTAATCTTGGTCCTTAGAATGAAATGAGTGGAGCAGGTACATATTCAGAGACTCATAGTTTGATGGCATGGGAACTGTATCTTTGGAGATAATAATAGAAAAAACTGTGCCTTATCTGATTAAAAATGATTTCCTAAAAAGCACTAGGATAATTCCTAATTGTTCTGGTTTTCATAAATGTTTGGAAAATGTTGTTTGAGACTGTGATTGGTAATCTACTGTGGAAGCCTGTTAACTTCTTTTTATAATTCAAAAGCCTTTACTATACAGGGCAAGAGAACATGGATTGAAAAATGGATAAGAGTAACTAACTTTATTGTAAGTCACTGGTGATATTTGGTCCCTGCCTTTGTTCTTTTGTTTTACTTTCTTTCCTCATAGGACTCACCACCTTTTAACATATTAGTAAGACCGGGGGAATTTGTTCACTTTGTTCCTTGATGTATATCAAATCATGTTGCTTAAGTTAAAGCTGAAATAGATATTTAGGTTAAAAATTATGTAGATATTTTAAGTTAAAAATGTGAATTGACATAAGGAAAAATATTAAGAGAACAATGTAGCAAAAATTGTCATATATATTCATACCTGTGTGTGTGTGTGTGTATATATATATATATATTCACATGTTAATACAGACACACACACAGACATATGTAAGTACCAGGGATGAAACAAAAAACAAAAATAAAACAACCTGTGTTAAGTACTGTGTTAGTACTAAGGATGATAGAAAAAAGTAAAACCCCAGATCCTTGGCCAGAGACGCTTACTTGTCTTACATTTCTTACAGCCCCTTCTAATTTACTACATGGCAGGTTAACTTAATCAGGACAGACTGTATAAATTGTGGGGCCCAGTGCAGAATGAAAGCGTGGAGCCCCTTGTACAAAAAGTAGGACAAAGATGCCATTAAAGGTGGTAAAATATAAAATATTTTTCTTCTAGGGGATCTCTCTCCACTTTTTATGGTGTTTTAAATTAGCTATTTAATGTTGCTTTAAGTGAGGAAAAATTCGAATTTTAAAATGCTAGCATGAGTTTTACCATTCATTGTTCTGCTGTGCAATGCCAGTTTTAAATGCAGATATGAGAGCATTCAACTTGTATGTAGAATGACCGAATTTATACAGTTTATGTTCATAGGCACATAATGTACTTTGTTTTTACCACACAGTGGAAACACTGCATGAAACAAACTCAGCGGTTTTTATTTCACTTGTTGATATGCACACATTTAACGAACACTCTCGACCTTCAGATTACAATGAGTAAGGAAGGACTGAAAGGGACTGTCTTGCCCTTTCCTCCTGTGTCATTTTCAGTGTAAGTGGTTGGCTAATACAGGGAAGTAATATGTGTAAGAAAAGGTATGTTAGGACTTCTTGCCATTCATGTTTGTTTTAGAACACTATTTCCAGCTTTCTGCCTTTAAATTGAAATTTTGATTTGAAGGGAAAGTATGGGCTCCCAAGGTTGTCTCTGGCTTCGTCATAACCATAACACACTTATAGGGTAGTCCCCACTTTATCCATGGGGAATACATTCCAAGACCCCTAGTGGATGCCAGAAACCACAGATAGTACTGGACCCTATATATACTATGCTTTTTCCTATACATGTGTGGCAGTGGTAAGTTTAATTAGGGACAGTAAGAGAGCTAACTACAATAACAGAGATTTAACAACAACAACTAAAAGTAAAACAACAGTTATTAACCATACTACTAAAAGCTATGTGAATGTGGTCTCTCTCTCTCAAAATATCTTACTGTACTCACCGTTTTTGTGATCTGTTGATCTGATAACTGAGATGGCTACTAGGTGACTAATGGATGAGTTGCATCTATAGCGTGGACATGCTGGACAAAGGGATGATTCATGTCTGGGTGAGACAGAGCAGGACAGCACAGGGTCTCATGCTATTCATAATGCCTCAAAATTTAAAACTTATGAGTTGTTTATTTCTGGAATTTTTCATTTAATATTTTCAGATTGTAATTGACTATGGGTGACTGAAATTGTGAAACTGCAGATAAGGGGGACTGCTGTCCTCTGATTTTTACTGAACTGTCATGTATTGCGGGCTCACTGGAATTCTGTGTTACTGGGGCATACAGACTGTGTGAATGGGGCAGCCAGGAATTCAGTCACGCCTGTTGTGTGTGTTTTTTTCTACTCATGGACATGTTCCACTGTCTTATCCGACTTAACTTACAAAACAAAGTTCAAAGATAAGATTATAGAGCATTAAGCCCAGTGCCGAGCCCTTCCGAGTGCAGGACCCTAAGCGATTGCACAGGTCACACACCCGTGAAGCTGGCTCTGAACTTAATAGATAAGGAAGCACAGCAGAGACATATGCTGGGCCTGATGCCCTCCCCTTGTTTTCAACTGAGGAAAGCATGAATAATCTCTTATTTTCCTTATTTGAAGCTCAGGCTTCAAAAGTAGGAAAGGTTAGAACATCAATCCATTGTGCCTTTCCACCTTTTATCTGTAACTTGCTGATATGTTTTTTTCCTCCTCCTTCCTTTCTTGTCATGTTGGATATGTCCTTAATATATCAGTGTCAAGTGTTGTGCCCAAATGTGAACCTGAATCTGTTCTAAGTGCTGAAATTAAAACAGTGTTTCTTTGTTTAGTTTCTAATGTATTTGGGGTGCTAGAGTATCTACAACAGCATCTTAAGAGGCTTTAACATTTTTGCCTTTTTTTCTCCCCAATTATACAAGTCATTTTTCTTTTTCTGATTTGGCATCTCTTGAGAAAGTAGGCCTCCCTTTTTTTTTCCTTGCATGTGGCAGATTAGCATCCTGTGGTCCATTGCAGCCACCACAGTGGCTGGTAGGAAGTAGAACTTGTAGAAGGTGCAGTTAAAACTGCTATTAAAGTAGCAAAGAAACTTCTTTGCCCGCTCAGATGAGGACCATGAATTTGACTTTCACATTTGAGGTGGCACTTGACATAGCCTATATTCTTTTTCCTTTTTTTTTTTTTTTTTTTTTTTTTTTGAGACAGAGTCTCACTTTGTCACTCTGGCTGAAATGCAATGGTGTGATCTCAGCTCATTGCAACCTTCGCCTCCCAGGTTCAAGTGATTCTCCTGCCTCAGCCTCCCAAGTAGCTGGGATTACAGGCACCTGCCACCACATCCTGCTAATTTTTGTATTTTTAGTAGAGACCCCCTCACTGTGACTACACTGCTACTACCTTAATTCAGACCTCCTCATCTGGACTTCCATTAACAACACCCCAAGTGGCCTCCATGTCTCCAGCCTTTCAGCCTGTTGTAGGATTGTGACATCTCCAAAGTGCAAGTCTAAAGCATGTCACTTCCTTGCTTACAATGCTCAATGGCTATCCAGTAATCAATTTCAATCTCCAAATAAGGCCTTCCATGACTGGGACCCTGCTTATGGTTCTAACCTCATTTTTTATCACCATCTTCTGGACCCCCTCACAACTCTGGAGTAAGTATACTCCAGACATGCTAAACTACTTAAGTTTCCCAGTCATGCCAAGTGTGTCTTCACGTCTCTTGTCTTTTTATTGTTCGTTTGTTTGTTTGTTTTTTGGACACAGGGTCTCACTATGTTGCCAAAGCTGCTCTTAAACTCCTGGGCTCATGTGATCCTCCTGCCCTGGTCTCCCAAATTGCTGAGATTACAGGCATGAGCCACTGTGTCCAGCCTCTAAGTCTCTTTAAAACTGCAACTTCCTCTGCCAGTAATAACCCCTTCTTCCATAGCCCACCCAGCCCTCTCTGCTTGGCCATCTTCTGCTTAGCTTTAAAGTTTCCATTATCCTTAACAAAACACTTGTTCTTCTTTATTTTAATTTATATTTACTTTTCCATCCAATTACCAATCTATGGATTCCTCCAGGCCATGGTCTAGAAGTGCTGATAGGTATTAAGTATCAATAAACATTACACAAATGAATAAATCAACTTCTTCCTCAAAGATGTATCTATTCCAGGGATAATCTTCATACATAAAGCAGGTGTAATTCCAGCTACTCTCTGACACACTCTCCCTGGGAGGCAAGAAGTTGGGCATGGTATTCTAATGAGATCCAAGTCATTCCCTTAGGACAGATAATTATTTCTTTTCTTCGCAGCATTTCTAACAAATCAGCACAGGTTCCCAGCTTAAGAAATGAATGCCAGTCTGCTTCCAATCTCAACAAAGAATCAGTAAGGGTGCTTCACAATAACAGTCACTCGGATTGACTGGCCAAGTGCTGTGTTCATCTGCCTAGATCTCACTACAATCTCATACATTCTCTCACCTTATAAATGAGAATATTGAGGTTCTGAGATAAGCTAGCATTCTCAACCCTGGCTGGTAACTCTGGGATGCAAAAAATAAAATAAAATTTTAAAAAGCCTGAGCCCCAACCAACAGCAACTAAATTCAAATCTCTACAGGTGGTTTTTCAAAGTTCCTCAACCATACCAATCACGGTTGAGAACCACCGTAAGGTTACTAAATTTCCCAGCTCCTATGCTGCAGAGCCATGACAGCAACCTGAAGTCAGTCTGATTCCACAGCCAGACAGATCTGTGAAGCACTACACTCTGTTAAGCTACTTCTCTGAACTTATCAATCCTGAACATTTATCTTTTCTCCTCAAAGTATTAGCAGATGATAACCACTTGATTAGAAAAAGAGAGACTCTTTAGCATATAGAATGTATCTCTGGGAGGCTGAGGCAGGCAGATCAGCTGAGGTCAGGAGTTCGAGACTATCCTGGCTAACACAGTGAAACGCTGTCTCTACTAAAAATACAAAAAATTAGCTGGGCGTGGTGGCACGTGCCTCTAGTCCCAGCTACTCTGGAGGCTGAGGCAGGAGAATCACTTGAACCCGGGAGGTGGAGGTTGCAGTGAGCCGAGATCGTGCCACTGCATTCCAGCCTGGGTGACAGAGAGAGACTCCATCTCAAAAAAAAAAAAAAAAAAATCAGTGTTTGGCTGGGTACGGTGGCTCACAGTTGTAATCATCAGCACTTTGGGAGGCTGAGGTGGGCGGATCACGAGGTCAGGAGTTCAAGACCAGCCTGGCCAATATGGTGAAACCCCGTCTGTACAAAAAATACAAAAATTGGCTGGGCATGGTGGCGTGCTCCTGTAGTCCCAGCTACTCGGGAGACTGAGGCAGAAGAATTGCTTGAACCTGGGAGGCAGAGGTTGCAGTGAGATGAGACTGCGCCACTGCACTCCAGCCTAGGTGACAAAGCGAGACTCTGTCTCAAAAACAAAAACAAACAAAATATATATGTTTATATAAAAAATATATATACATAATGTATAAAATATATATTTTTTCAGTGTTCATATAACAAATTTCTACTGAGTAACTACCAAGGACCAGACTTGGTGCTGTGGGATATTTGATAGGTGTGAGACAGTCTTTTCCTCAGAGGGTTTGTATCCTAGGAGTAGCGATAATGATAACTGCATAAGCCACCTGATTGATCTGGAATTGGATGCAACTTTTACTACAGGAATTGTCATAAGGATTTAGACCCTTTTCCAGTACATTGACCTAGTAGTATTCACAGGGCTGTGTTAACTTTGAACTTCCCTAATTAGAAAAACGTGTTGGTGAGCAGGTATTATCATATCTTCCCTTGCTTTTCCGTTTAAATACAGTATCCTATTCAGATAGGCAAATCTCTGATGTTTTGTTGAGCGAAGTCTATGGGCCAGATCACATAATAGATGATGTGTTTGTTGGTTGCCCACTGATTAACTTGGGACTTGTTACCTGGAGGTCCATGGCCCCTCTGAAGTCTTCATTATGTCCCCTGAAATGATCCCCTGACCCTTGTTCTAAATGTGGTTTATTTTTTGCAGCTTAATGATTTACCTTTTTGTCAAATACTAGGATTTGGTTTCACAGAGCATCCTTTTCTACCTCCTTGGGTATATAGGCCGTGATTTATAATGTCTAGTTACTCTATCAATGAATCAGTTAGTGACCATTTTGAGTGTTAAGAGCTTTGAGTATTTAAAGAAGTGTGTGAAAAGGCTTCTGCCACCAGGGAGCTTGCTTCCCTGTGCCTAGTCTAAACCAAAAGTCTTCAAACTTTTTTGATTGTGAACCCTAGTTGGACAAATCACTTAGAGTAAGCACCTCATTTTAAAGTTTTATGTTTATACTACTGTACTAATACATAGAAAGCACACAGAATTAGAAAGTAATAAAGAATGAGATGCATATTTATTTATTTACTTAAACTTTTATTTTAGATTCAAGGGATACACATGCAGGGGTGTTACCTGAGTGCATTGGGTGATGCTGAGGCTTGGGGTGTGAATGACCCTGTCACCCAGGTACTAAGCATAGTACCTGGCAGTTTTTCAACTCTTGCTTCCTCCCTCCCACTTCTGATAGTCCCCAGTGTCTTTTGTTGCCATCTTTATTTCTAAGAGTACCCAGTGTTTAGTTCCCACTTACAGGTGAGAACATGCAGTATTTGGTTTTCCTGTTACTGTGGTAATTCGCTTAGGAGAAAAACACATTTAAATAGACACTTTAATGCAGTCTTACCCCTCAGTGGAACATCCTACAGACCACTGGTGTAGACAGAAAGTGCTAGAGGGGTGCTTGGGAGAGAGAAATTATCCCTGAAGCACGTGGTGGAGAAGGAGTTGTGTGCAGGACATCACCAGAGAGTCATGACAGGCCGTGGGGAAGATACAGTTAGTACCATCTTTTGGTGCCAGCAGCAGGGAGCTGTGGAGCTTCCTAGGAGGAGTCACAAGATAGAAGTGGCTATGCCATAGGTGCCTGCGTGGCATAGTGGGCTGGGGTAGAGGGTGGGGGGCATGTGTGTAAAGAGAGAATGTGAGGGAGACAGGTTGGGATCCTAATCCTAATTCCACAGCAGAATAGAAAGGCAAAGAGGAGCGTGGTGGCAGGTAGGATGAGGAGGTAGTCAATATGTGGACATTTTCTGCATGACCAGAACTGCTAAGGAGGAAGTGAGTCTTGAAGTCTGCTGGACAACAGTGGTTTGTAGTAGGAGAACCAACCGTAAGGTGGAGGGAGCAGGGAGGGGAAGGACTGGCCACATCCCAAAGCCTTATTATGTCCAATTTTACTGCAGCTGTTTTATGACTGCAACATTTTTGTTCAGGAAATGGTTTATTTACCCCCACACCTTTTCTTTTAGACTAAATGACAAGAACCAGTGCTCACATCCAGGGTCAAAGCTAATCTTGGAGGAGGTGGAAAATGCCTCCTTGTTTCATTGTCTCTCTTGAAAGTGCTGCCTCCTTTTCACTTTCCTGCAGGAGAGAGATGTCTAGCTACTGCCTAAGCGGCCCCAGTGAAAAGGGATGGTTCTTGAGGCTTCCAGAGGTCAATCTGGCATAAGAGGTAAAGAAGAAGACACGTGACTCTCTCTGAGAGGCAGAATTTCTTTCCTTGGACAGGATAGAGCTTTTAATTGAATCCAAATCACATCTCTCATCCTGTGAATGCTGGAGAGCAGTACATTTTTAACTAGGAAGAGCATCAATTATGTATTAGCCATGATACTAATTTACCCTGAGTGTGTGTCTTAGAGCTGGCTTTCATCTCTGCATAGCCACTGATGTAATGCCACTGTGTTTCTATACTCAAACAGTCGCTCTTAAGATAGGGTGTCCTGCTGTTGAAAAGAGAAAGTAGGGATTGCTATTGTTGTGGCTCTTTCTGTGTGTACAGCTGAGGGTCCTTTGGGATACCACCTTAGGGTGGGAGAGCTGTTCACTCACTGTTGTGCTTTGAGATGCAGATTGGGGCTTGTCCTTTTACTCCGATGCTGCTGCTTTATCAGGTATTTGGTATTATTGTGTTCCAGGATAAATCTCTGGAACTCTCAGTTACAGATATTTGAGACTTTCAGTGTATGTGTGTGTGTGTGTGTGTGTGTGTGTGTGTGTGTGTGTGTGTATGTGTGTGTTTGAGACAGAGTCTTGCTCTGTCGCCCAGGCTGGAGTGCAGTAGCACGATCTCAGCTCACTGCAGCCTCCCTCTATCCTGGGCTCAAGTCGTCCTCCCACTTCATCCTCCCAAGTCGCTGGGACTACAGGTGTGTGCCACCAGGCCCGGCTATTTTTTTTTTTTCTTTTGAGACGTGGTTTTGCCATGTTGCCCAGACTGGTCCTGAACTCCTGGGCTCAAGTCATCCACCCACCTCAGCCTCCCAAAGTGTTGGGATTACAGGCGTGAGCCACTGTGCCCAGCCTGAGATTTTGAATGTTTGCCTCCAGATAATGTAGGCAGTTTCTGTAGCTGCGTATTTCCTCGCCAACAATATATTTTGCTTATTCCTAGAGTACTAATTGTAATGATGGCCACAGTGGACTGAGCATTTCCTAGATCTTGACACTCTTCTAAGCATGTTATATATATTAACTTATTAAATTCTCACAAAAATCCTATGAGGTAAATACTATTATCATCCCTATGTTACAGATGAGGAAAATGTTAAATAACTTACCTAGTGAGTGTAGCATAGGCGGTGGTACAAAAAGCTGATTCAAACACCTGCCTCGCCACTGTGAATCACGGGTGTCCTTTCCTGCGAAACATTGATTTTTATTATTTTTGAGACAAGGTCTTACCCTGTCACTTAGGCTGGAGTGCAGTGGTGTGATCATAGGTCACTGCAACCTTGACTTCCCAGGCTTAGACAGTTCTACCATGTCAGCATCCTGAGTAGCTGGGACCACAGGCGTGTACCACCACACTTGGGCAACCTTTTAATCTTTTAGAGAGATGGGGTTTCCCCATGTTGCCTAGTCTATTAGTCCATTCTCGCACTGCTATAAAGAACTAACTGAGACTGGGTAACTTATAAAGAAAAGAGGTTTAATTGTCTCGTGGTTCTGCAGGCTGTGCAGGAAGCATGGCTGGGGAGGCTTTAGGAAACCTTCATTCATGGTGGAAGATGAAGGGGAAGCAGGCATATCTTACGTGGCCGGGACAGGAAGAAGAAAGTAGGGGTGGGGGTGCCACACACTTTTAAACAACCAGATCTCGTGAGAGCTCACTCAGTATCATGAGAACAGCAAGGGGGATATCCGCCCCCATGATCCAGTCACCTCTCACCAGGCCTTACTCCCAACATTGGGGATTACAATTCAACATGAGATTTTGATGGGGACACAAAACCAAACCATATCACACAGCTGGGAAAATGGATTGTTAATAGTACCTGCTTACAGGATTGTGGTGGGCATGTGATTCTGGCAGGTGGTAAGCTCTTTATTAGCGTTCACTGTCACGATGAACACCACCATCCTCCTCCTCATCATCATTATTATCTATCCAGAGAATTGTACGAGATGCTTCAGACCCCTGACTAAGGCAATCTCAAAGGATAATTTGCCTCAGGTGTCAGAATTGTTTAGCTGTACTCGCCTTTCCTTGCAAATATAATGGCAGAAAAAGAGGAGAATTTAGACATTTTGAGCCTTTTCCAAGCGGGAAGTCAGGTAAGATATTTTCAGATAGATAATTTGTTTTCTCCTTGTACTCCTCTTATCACTTCCTTCCTCTCTCCGTCCCACCTCTGAGGAGCCTGGATGAGGGTAGATGAAGTAGAGGAGAGGGTGGTAACCATGGTGGTAAAAGAAAAAGTAACCACCAAACATGTGTACAGAACCATTTAATTAAAGCCTGCAGCCCTTTGTCAGCCAGAAGCTCTGCTTATGGTGAGAGAGGCAGAGAGCCTTGTCACTGTCTCCAGAATTATTTGTATAATTCAGCAGCTGTTTCCCTCAGATGCCTACCACACGAGGTTGGATTATAAAGACGTATGAGTAGAATCGCCAAGGTTCAGACACTTGTGTTCACTGTTGAGCTGAGAGCCACTTAGGCTGTTCTTGTACAAATGCATTAGATTATGGTTAAGCAGCTTATGGACATAAAAACACATTAGAACTTTACAGCACTCTATAAATTATAGTTTTTGCAGCATTCACAGCCACAATGCTAGGTAATTACATTCATTAATCTACTAGTAAGAGCACATAAAGTTGCCTCCCAAACGGTACTGTATGTGTCAGTGCTCAGCTGGGAAGGAGAGTGTTTTTCCTCTCCTTTTTCCCCATCTTTCCCTGTTCCATTAAGCCTTAAGCCTTGTGCAGGAAGATTTTTGATTTTACATTGAGGTGTTCCCTAAAAGAGTCCAACAAACCCACTTTTTTTTTTTTTTTTTTTTAAATGGTTAGGCTTTGGCAGGAGGCCTTGTAGGTAATACTTTCATGTTGAGCTGCACCTAGTAACTATTTTTGTATGCATTTATTTTGTTTTTGGAAATGGACAGATGTCTCATTTGGAAAGCCAGCAGGGGTAAAGCAGTTGAAAAGAGATTTATGATAGAATCAGCGGTAGATGCTTTTTCAGGCCTTCTTTTTGCCTGTCTCTGGGAGCAATTAACATGGTGGTCCTTTTAATTTTGGATCTATCAAGAGTACAAGGTATTGCTCTCTTCCCATGCCAAACTTTCTTAAAGTTTCCATCTTTCCATATGGTGATAGGAAATGCCTCCCTCCACGGCCTTATCTCGGAACTTTCTCTTATTTGCGTGTCTCATAAATTACAGAAGGCAGATTTAGGAAGAAATGCTGGAACTTTATATGGTGCTAGTATTTCAAGGAGCAAATTGTACTTTCTTTGCATTATTTCTCAGGTTAAATAGCCCAAGTGGGCCAGGTGCGGTGGCTCACACCTGTCATCCCAACACTTTGGGAGGCCGAGGCGGGTGGATCACATGAGGTCAGGAGTTCTAGACCAGCCGGGCCAACATGGTAAAACCTCGTTTCTACTAAAAATACAAAAATTAGCTGGGCGTGGTGGCACACGCCTGTAATCCCAGCTACTTGGGGGGCTGAGGCAGGAGAATCGCTCGAAACCAGGAGGCGGAAGTTGTAGTGAGCTGAAATCAGGTCCCTGCACTCCAGCCTGGGTGACAAGAGCAAAACTCTGTCTCAAAAAAGAAAAAAAGAAAAAAAAAGACCAAGTGATAGGCTGGGCGTGCTGGCTCATGTCTGTAATCCCAGCACTTTGGGAGACTGAGGTGACAGGATTGCTTGAGCTCAGGAGTTTGTGACCAGCCTGGGCAACTTGATGAGACCCTATCTCAATGTAAGAAATAAGTAAAGAATTTGTTTAAAAAGTAAAAAAATAGGCCAAGTAATACAGCCATCTTAAAAATAAAAACAAAAATGGAATAGAGAAGTACGGTAACATGCAACCCCAAGGTACGCTGTAAGTCCCGGGTCATGCTCAGACCACATATTCTAGGCTTCTGCTTTCAGTTCTGTTCACATGAATGAGGACATGAATGCTAGAGCCACGCAGGTCTGTGTTGAGTCCTGGTATTGTCTTTTCATAGCTATGTGACCTTGGGAATGCTAATTAATAGTAATAAAAATAATTAACTTGGACTGAATTCCTAATAGATCGTAGGCATTACATTAACTAATTTAATCCTAATAGCTGCTTTATAAATTAGGTGATGTTATTTGCTCCATTTTATATATGAGAAAACTGAAGCTTCACAGGGTATTGTGGTAATTAAATGAGGTATTATAAATAAAATAGCCAGTATGTTGCTTGGCACATTCAATGACACTCAGTAAACACAATCTTGAGGATATATGGAGAATAGATCCCACCATGTAACCTTTTAGAATGACTGACAGTTTCCCTTTTTAATGACTGGTATGATTGTATCAGTCAGGAAGAGGAATTCCTCACATCATTTATTTATAATTCATTTACTTTCTATACCAGGAAATATCCCAAGCACTTTCCACAAACTTCATTAAACTTTTTATTCCTGTACTCCAGGAGAAGAAATGAAGGTTTATAAGGGCCAAGGCATTTGTTCATGTTCATAAAGCCAGAAAGTGGGAAAGCCAGTTCTCAGACTCAGATGTAACCGTCACCAGTAAAGAGTATGGACAGCAGTGAAGCGGTCTGTTTTCTTGGAATGAAGCTTCTATGGTGGGAAGTAATCTAAGCAACTGATAAGCTCTTTAAAGGAGCTTGCTTTGTGTACTTCAGAGCAGCCTCAGCTTTGGGGTGGAGCGTAGCGTTCCTTTTTTTTTTTAGCAGGCAGGAAGATATTCTTATTCCCAAAGAACTGAGAAATATTTGGGACTCTCCATGGTACTCAATGGTGCTGTAAGGTTAGGTAACTGCTGAGAAGAAAACTGATTGCTCTGTGTAAATCAGTATGCTGATGAGGGAATAAAACTGCAGGGTAGTACCAGCGTCAGCATCTTGTTTCCCACCCAGCTATTCTCCCTCTTGACAAAACAGCTGTCATATTGGATTGCTGTTGAAATCACCAGAGTCTGCTGGTCATCAGAGCAGGGCCGATGTCATCTTTGGGATGAAGTATGCTAGCAACAAGATAGAAACTGGACATGGGAAAAAGGAAAGTCTCCCTCAAACACGCTGCCATCCAAGGCCCAGTTTAAACCGCAGGCTCAATTTTTGCTCCCAAACTGATTTCCCGACTAACCGATCTGCTCATGCACACACCCTCCCAACCTCACACAGCAGGCCTGGCCTTTATCATTTCAGGTCCTGCAGAGCTGTTGTCTCTCACTGTGGTATTGATGTCAGTTTTAACAGCTGCCATGTGTATTTACTCCTTTACCCATTACAAGTATATATGCGGTTGCCAGTTTGTTTAGTGAGTGGTTTTCATAGGCTGTGATGGGGATTTCACCTTTTTGAATATAATTTTCTGAGCCTGTGGTGACATCAATAAATCCTTCTGGGATGGGGAAGGGTTGATTTCCCTACATCCACATGACATCCTCCAGCCCACTTCCTTATGGGACCAGCAGCCAATGTCATAACACATGCTTCTTTGTGAGAGCATGGAAGGAAATTGTTTAAAGTGTGTCATCTGTGGGCACAGTTTCTAAGGTAGATACCTGTGAGAATGTATAGGCATGCTTTAGACGTGGACAAAATGAGTTATGTACTTAGTAACTCAAAACTCTGCTGAGCTCATTGTGGACAGCTCTTATAGATAAACTAAAATGCAGCTTCTTAAAAATGAGAGGACATTTTCAGAAATCATTCTTAGTGCTTTCAGCAAATCTATGTGGCTTATGTTTTTATATAGCAGTCATTTTCTCAAATCAGACATCCCTATTGCCTATTAGATAAACACAGAAAGCATAGATTATGAGTTAAAAGTATCGACAGCATTTCAAGTGCTATCAGAGAACATTTAATTCAGTTTAATTTTGTGATAAATCTCATGTTTAATCCTCTGGTTACCCTGTAATCATGTCTCTATTGATCTTTTCTGAATGACTGCCTGCAGTTTAATAAACTTTGCCATTAACCCAGAGCTTCTAAAAGGAGAGATTGATTCCATTATCAAATCTGATAGAACCAATAAGTACCTAAACATCACTAAATCTATCTATAGGAAGCTTTGGCGTAGAGACAAGCCTGTGGCTTGTTCTAGAAACTAGGTAAAAATCTGGATATCTTTGCATGACCTAATTGCCTCACAGCATCTGATTCCCTTGTGCATACTGACATTCCCTTTCATCTTTTAAGTCAATGTAGGAGCCAACTGAAAGGACAGTTTTTTCTTGCCTCAACCATAATTGTAGGGTGTAATTTATTCTCACTGCAGATATAGCTTGAGGAGTTTATTTGGTCTGTGTCTCAGGTCAGTGGGTACATCTTAACCACTTTTCTGTGTCTCTGTAAACCTGCAGGATCGTTTCTGTTTTATTTTTACCTGTATGATGCTAAGGGAAAGAAAATTCTGTCTGGATGAATCCTGAAATGGAAGACTGGGGGTGAAGATTGAAAGAGAGGGAGGGCAAGTACAGAGTCATAGCTGTGTGAACAAGCTCTAAGACTTGGAAAACTTTCCATGAAACCTATATATGTTTCTCATATAGTGATAGGGTATTTGCAATATGTGCTGAACAGGAGTTTCTACTTTTTGTTTCTGCGAGTATTTATAGCTTTCATCATTATTCATTAATATTTATTGAGTCACATAGGCCGAACATATGGAATTCAGGGTCTGGAGTATATTTACAGCTTCTTATTTTTTTAAGGTCAGAAAGGTGTCATTCCCTGCCACTTTTCAGCTCTGAAATAAAACGATGAAGGTTGTCAATTTTACAGAAAAGCCAAAGCTTTTATTTTCTGTCTAGGTTTTTATTGACAATGTGAATTTTTCAGAAGGAGTTCAGCTATTTGACTTAGGAGGCATAGCCTTTCCCTAATTACACTTTGGTGGGGAAGTGGAGGTGCAGAGAAGGATTTTTATAATGAGACAATACTAAACTGTAATTTAAAATTTTCTTCCAACAAAAGACCATAATCTTGGCACTTAGAAATAAATGTGTAATGACGTGGTGTTAGGCAATGGAAGCAGAATTAGAGCCAAGGGACTCTGGGTGTGTTGCCAGTTGCCGATTGTCTCACTTTGGAAAGTCACTTGTTTACCAAGCCTTAGTTTCCTCATGTATAAAATAAAAGTGATGTTGCCTGCTTAGAGAGCTATTAGAGAATTCAATGAGGTGATTATTTGAAAAGATACTGTAAACTTTTCCCAGTGCTGAGTTGTGCAGACATTAATGATTATGAAAAAGATAAATTAGTCCTTGCTTTATATTTGGAAATGGTCTGACCTTTCAGTAAATTATTTCTAGTTGTCAAATCAAAACCCAGTTAGGACAAGAGAGCTTGAAGAGTACATATACATAAGATAAGTCTCACAGAGATACTTGAAAGGCCGGAAAATGTTCTCTGGAGGCAAGCCCTCCACTGAATTAATGAATTCTAAGTTACATCTGTTGATCATTTTCTGTGTGCTAAATAGCCTCCCAGGATGGTAATATTAGAGAGGTTGAAGGAACCTAAGAGGAGGACCCCACATTTATAGGTATTGAGGTAGATTGGTCTCTGCCCTTGAGAAGCCAATCAAAATTAGGTTGAGAAAGGATGTAGCAATTGTTCGTGGAGTATTAATAGGCATATATGCATTTGTTCATGTTGATTCTCTATGTCACTGCTCTGTAAGAGAAGGAATGCCTGCACATCTTCATTGGGAAGTTGACAACAGTTTCTGGAAAGTTGGAAGAAAGTTACAGAATTAGTCCTTTAGTAGTAATTATTCCATAGTTCTCCGGAAACATGACAAAACCTCTTGAAAAACTTGAGTCATAAAGGGACTGTCTCACATATATATATACACACACACTTCCTGATATGCTGTTTAAAACTGCATTTATATTCAGAGCCACATAACACAGATTTTGCCAGAAGTTGCTTTTTCTGCCACTGAATAGCCCTAAACTTTAAATTGCCTTTCACAAAATTGTTTCTTGTCTGCTGAGTGGACAGAATGTCTCTCTCTTCCCCACCCTTCATGTCATTTTCTTTTCCTAAATGGGCCGCTCTGGGAAGTAGTTCTTACCTCTGGCTACCACCCCTGCCTCTAGGACAATGCAACCAACCTTAACCAAAGTCACATATCAAGATGTTCTCTGCTGCTTGTTAATGCAGATTTGACTTCTTTGTGTGTGTGTGTGTCTGTGTGTGTGTGTGTGTGTGTGTGTGTGTGTGTGAGAGAGAGAGACAGGGTCTCGTTCTGTCACTGAGGCTAGAATGCATTGGTATGATCATGGCTCACTGCAGTCTCAGTCAGTCCTTCTGCCTCAGCCTCCTGAGTGGCTGGGACTACAGGCGCATGCCACCATAACTAGCTAATTTAAAAAATATTTTCTAGAGACTGGGTCTCACTCTGTTGCCCAAGCTGGTCTTGAACTCCTGGGCTTAAGCCAGTCTGCCTGCCTTGGCCTCCCGAAGTGTTAGGATTAAAGGCATGAGCCACCGTGCACAGCCAGATTTGACATCTTAAAAGCCAGAGCTAGACATACTTATTGATGGTCTTCCTGGGGCCAGATGTAGTGGCTCATGCCTGTAATCCCAGCACTTTGGGAAGCCGAGGTGGGTGGATCACTTGAGGTCAGGAGTTTGAGACCAGCATGGCCAACATGGTGAAACCCCGTCTCTACTAAAAAATACAAATAATTAGCTGGGCATGGTGGTGTATGCCTGTAATCCCAGCTACACGGGAGGCTGAGACAGGAGAATCACTTGAACCCGGGAGGTGGAGGTTGCAGTGAGCTGAGATCGTGCCATTGCACTCCAGCCTGGGCAATAGAGCAAGACTTCATCTCAAAACAAAACAAAACAAAACAAAAAAAGGTAGTGGAAACTCAGAGAAGGTTGCCAAAGGGAAGCTAGAAGGCCTCCTCCAGGACAGAGAATTAATCATTTAACATGTATCACTTACAGTAACTACAATAGAATCAGTGAGCTAGTTGCTGAATACTTCTAGAGACATTGTTTACTTAAAGTGAAGGTGTGATAGTATGTGAATACCTGGGGAAGAGACGAAATGGAAACATTTTTAGGGAAGAAAAGGAAAGTATGTGCCTTATTACTAATCTGGATCAATTTGAAGATCTGAATAGGTTTTCATTGGCTAATCAGGGTTCTTCTGTGGAATATCTGCAACCACTTTTGATTTTTCTGTCAATAGTGAGGTACTGAGACCCAGTAAATGATAATTTGGCCTTGATATCAAGCCATGAAAAAGATGTTTAGAACTAACATTTTTTTCATCAGCCTCTTTTCATTTTTTTTTCTCTTGGGGTTAATAAGGCGATTTATGTTATTTCTAGGCATCTGTTCATCCCTCTTTAGCATATAGGGGAATAGTAATGGTTTATCCGGCATGTGGATGTGGGAATGTGTCTTAATCTGTTTTTGTGTTGCTACAAAGGAATACCTGGGGCTAGGTGCAGTGGCTCATGCCTGTAATCCCAGCACTTGGGGAGGCCAAGGCAGGAAGATCGCTTGAGCCAGAGTTAGAGACCAAGCTGAGAAACATAACAAGACCTTGTCTCTACAAAAAAGTAAAAATAAAAACAAGAAAAAGGAATACCAGAGGCTAGTAATTTATAAGGAAAAGAGGTTATTTCACTCATGGTTCTGCAGACTGTACAAGAAGAATGGTGCTGGCACCTGCGTGGCTTATGGTGGAGTTCTCATGCGGCTTCCACTCATGATGGATGGCAAAGGGGAGTCAGTGTGTGCAGAGGTCACATGATGAGAGAGGAAGCAAGAGGATGGGGGGAGGTACCAGGCTCTTTTTAACAACCAGCTCGTGTGGGAACTAACAGAGTGAGAACCTCTCTTAGATCTATTAGAGTTAGACATGAGGGAGGGCATTAATCTATTCATGAAGGCTCCAATCCCATGACCCAAATAACTCCTCTTAGGCCCCACCTCCAAAATTGGGGATATATATATATGTGTATGTGTGTGTGTGTATATATATTTATTATTATTATTATTATTATTATTATTATTTTTGGAGACAGAGTCTCTCTCTGTCACCCAGGCTGGAGTGCGGTGGTGTGATCTCGGCTCACTGCAACACTGCAACCTCTACCTCCCAGGTTCAAGCGATTCTCCTGCCTCAGCCTCCCAAGTAGCTGGGATTACACCTCCATGCCTGGCTAATTTTTTGTGTTTTAGTAGAGATGGGGTTTTACTGTATTGCCCAGGCTGATCTCGAACTCCTGAGCTCAAGCAATCCACCCGCCTCGGCCTCCCAAAGTGCTAAGATTACAGGCGTGAGCCACCACGCCCAGCCATTGGGGATATTTCAACATGAGTTTTGGAGGGGACAAATAAACTATAACAGAAATAATTAGATAATGTGTTTGAAAGTCTTGTGTGGAAGTCTGAGAGGGGAAGAGAGGTGGAGTAGTACAATTCATAGCATGGCCCAATGGCTGCAGAATGAGAGGACATTCAGGGCATCCTAATTTCACAAGTTCATTCTCCTTCAAGTTTTTGTTTTTAGAAATGGGCTCTTGCTATGTTGCCTAGGGTTTTCAAACTCCTGGGCTCAAGCAGTTGTCTAGCCTCAGTCTCCCAAGTAGCTGGGACTGTAGGCGTGCACTACCAGGTCCAGTTCTAATTCATTCTTTTGTAAACAGGTTACTGTGTGTCCTCTACTCTGTTGTCTGCTAGGAATTCTGGCATGATGAAGTCATAGCTGTTGTCCTTATGGAGGTAATTCTGAGTATTACCAGGAAGATCTAGTTACTAATATTTTGATACAATGTAATAAGTACATTAATTCTTTTCATATCTTTTGCATACAGTGCATAATCAAAAAATGAGTAATGGTTGTTTCAACTTACTTTACCATCAACAGTGTGCAGTGGCTCCCATTTTTCCACACCCTCTCTGACAAGTACCTCTTGTCTTTTTGATAATACCCATCCTAACAGGTGCAAGATGACATCTCATTGTGGTTTTGATTTGCATATCCCAGATGACTAATGATGTTGAGCACGTTTTCATGTACTTGTTGACTATTTACATGTCTTCTTTGGAAAAATATCTGGTCAGATTTTTTTTTAAAAAGAACATATTACGTGTAGCAAGAATAATGGCTAATTAAAGCAAGTATCATTAGAATTACACATCCTCTCAAATGTGTGTATGTGTTACTTTAGTGGATTAGATTTGAGTGGGAGGAAAAGCAATCGAAATTTGAGTGTTCTGCTTGTCTTCCTTCAGTTAGCAAACCAGGCTTCTGCCTTTGGGGAGGCCTGAGAATTGTATGGTGCTAATTTCTCTTCTGGCTGCCATTACACTATCTTCCGTTGTATGGTTCTTTTTGCCTTTTTGGACTCACCCTTTGTGTACGTCATTGCCCTAAGCCTTCACTGATGAGATTTTCTGCCTCAGTCATGCTGTGCTCAGCTTTCAGAATGTTGTTATTACAGAGGAGTTAATTTTTTTTTAAGGTTTCCTTTTCGTCATGCTGTATTTCTCAGATTATCTGAAGGGACTGTAATCCAATTTTAGGAATCCTTCAGGGCTGAGAGCCTAAACTGTTTTAAGCAATAGCATCTGGTTGCCAGGGACTCAACTACTTTGAACGTGTTAAGGTCTAACAGCAGCCAACTCTCAATTATCTGTGGGAATAGGAAACGGCTGGGATGTTTTCAATTCACAGAGTGTGCAAAAATCTCACTTAAACTGATAGTCGTGACCTCATTCCATAGCTGGGTTTAGGAGAGCTTCTCAGTGTCTAGCTTTGTGTTTTTGTTTTGTTCTCTTCTCACCTTTAACAGTGGCACTGCACCATTGACAGGTGCCTTTTATATATTGAATTTATCTGTACCCGATCTATTTTTTTAAACCTTGTCCCTCTCATCTTTATTTAGATTCCATATGTGTATCATTATGTACCTTAAGTATGTTTTAATAAATTGCCTCAATTATTTTACATTTAGGAGCAGTAAAGTTTATGTTTTCTTTCTTTGCTTATTGGCTCACGTGTTCATGGGAAGGAAAGTGGCCAAACAGTAATCAGGCTACCAGATAGAAAGATAAGAAAACTTTACAAAAGGTTAGCCTCTGAATAATAATTGAGAACTGCCTGTTAAAAGTGGGGGAAAAAAAAAAAAGATACAATACGAACTCTGCCTTGCTACCTTGTCACTGAAAATCAGGTGAAGGCCAGACAGTGCTCCTCAGTCAAGACATTCATGTTCACAACTGAGTTGTCTCCAGTGGAAATTTCATGGCTACTTTATGGCCTAAAGCCAGTCCTCCCAGAGTGTGGTCGTCCCTTGGTTTTACGATTCTAAAAGATGAGTTTCTTTTAATGAACACTGAATGTAATCTAGTTGTTAGGAAAGATTATATGCCAGTTGTGCATGATGGCAAGGGCTCCCGTTTTTTAAAAACCAGCTTTATGGAGGTATTATTTACATTCCAGTAAACTGCACAAACTAACAATATATAATTTGATGAGTTTTGACATGTGTATATACCCATGAAACCACTGCCACAATCAAGACAGTAAACATGTTCATCACCCCAAAAGTTTCCTCATGTCCCTTTATAATCCCTTCTTCCTATCTCTCCCAGGAAGCCACTAGCCTGATTGCTGTTGCTATCAATTAGTTCATATTTCTTAGGATTTTATATAAATGGAATCATACAGAATATAATCTTTTCTGTCTGATTTCTTTCACTTGGCATACTTATTTTGAGATGTATTCATGTCACCTGTATCAGGAGGTTATTTCTTTTTATTGCTGAGTAGTACTCTTTTGAATGGTTACAACCACGGTTTGTTTATCCATTCACCTATTGATGTACATTTGGGTTGTTTGCAGTTTTAGAAACATTGCACATCTGCTAGGAGCATTCATATGTAGCTCTTCATGTAGACATGTACTTTAATTTCTCTTGGGGAAGTACCTAGGAGTAGAATGGTTGGATCACATGGTCCATGTACTTAGAACTTTTAAAGAAACCACCAAACTGTCTTCCAAAGTGGTTGTGCTATTTCATATTCTCACCAGTAGTGTACGTATGAGCGTCCTTTGCATCCTTGCCCACCCTTGGTAGGCTCATTCTTTTTTATTTTGGCCATTTTGTATGTATGTAGTGGTATCTCATTGTGGTTTTAAGTTGTATTTCCCTGATGACTACTGATGTTAAGTATCATTTTACGTATTAATTCACCTTCCAGACAGATGTCTTTTTTTTTTTTTTTTTTGAGATGGAGTCTCGCTGTGTCACCCAGGCTGGAGTGCAGTGACGCAATCTCGGCTCACTGTAACCTCCACCTCCTGGGTTCAAGCGATTCTCCTGCCTCAGCCTCCAAGTAGCTGGGATTACAGGCACGTGCCATCATGCCCGGCTAATTTTTTTGTATTTTTAGTAGACACAGGGTTTCACCCTGTTAGTCAGGATGGTCTCGATCTTCTGACCTCGTGATCCATGCACCCTGGCCTCCCAAAGTGCTGGAATTACAGGCGTGAGCCACCACACCCAACCCCAGATATCTTCTTTAGCAAAATATCTTTTGCTTATTTAAAAAATTGGATTGTTTCCTTTTTTAGTTTTGAGAATTTTTTTTTTTTTTTTTTTTAAGATGGGAGTTTTGCTCCGTCGCCCAGGCTGGAGTGTAGTGGTGCAGTCTCGGCTCACTGCAACCTCTGCCTCCTAGGTTAAAGCGATTCTCCTGCTCAGCCTCCTGAGTAGCTGGGATTACAGGCGCCTGCCACCACACCTAGCTAAGTTTTGTATTGACCAGGCTGGTCTCGAACTCCCGAACTCAGGCAATCTGCCTGCCTTGGCCTCCCAAAGTGCTGGGATTACAGGTGTGAGCCTTCGTGCCTGGCCCAAGAATTTATTAAATTAATATATTCTATATCCAGAACTTATCAGATATACATTTAAAAAATATTTTTCCATTCTGTGGCTTATCTGTTAATGTATTTTTTACTCTCCTGGTAACTGACAGAACAGTCACTTTATTTTCTTGACAGTGTCTTTTGAAGAGCAAAATTTTAATTCTTGATGAAGTATAATTTATCAGTTTATTATTTTATGGATTATGCCTTTGGTGTCATAACTAAGAAATCTTAGCCTAACCCAAGATTATAAGAGTTTTCTCTTAGAAGTTTTATGGTTTTAGGTTTTACATTCAGGTTTATAATATGGTTTGTGTTAGTTTTTTCTATTCAGATTCAAGTATGGATTAAAATTTTGCATGTGATTACCTATTCTATCACCATTTGTTTAAAAGACTTATTTTTCTGTAGAATAGCTTTTGCCTGAAAATCAGTTGTTGATATATGTGTGGGTCTCTTTCTGGACTATTCTGTTCCTGTGATCTGTTTTTCTATCTTTATGCCAATACAGTGATGCAATTTTAATGTGGTGTGAAAGATGGCAGTACAGAGCACCTGACTTGCTCCTCCTCTAACCTACTTTACTATAATAGTTCATTGATTTGCCTGTTTCCCTGGATAAGCAGCCTGAGTTTAGGAATTCTTTCTTAGATATTTCCAACAGATGGCAATGTGTATGCACATAGTAGATGTTTTGATATTTGTTTTTAAAAGATGTGAACCTTAGGGATTAATGTTTGAATGCCATCCTGGATGCCTTGTACATTCCTACAGATAGTAGTCTTCTCTACTTTCTCAAAAGTTTAGACTCTGAAAATCTGTTCATGAAGTCCATTTGCTCAAAAGTCCAAAGTTGGGGACTGTTGTTAACATATCTATCTAGAGTTGGTAGTTTTCTAATGTTTCATTTCTTATCATTGGAGACTCATTATTGGTGGAATCAGTGTTTGTAAAACCATTCAAAAGCAAGTACAAATGGTATACAATAAACCAGCAAGGGATTTGACAGACCAAAATGACAGGGCACAACCATTATGTCATTGATGGGGACAGGCAAAGCAATTTTTTCTTTTTCTCATGGCTTCTTTGCTATTTTCTTTAACAATTTTCTTAAAGGTCTACTAAGATCAGATAACTAACCGAAGAGGCCCTGTTTAAATTGCAAGCCCCTCTCACACATATACACACAGTTGGGCACATGCAGACAAATATACACAAATGCTTTGTAAGTGATGGACTGCCCTCAGGTTAGTTTGCTTGGAAAAATCAGACGGAGACTTTCTATAACCCACTTCATGCGAGGCAGACAAATTGTGCCCTCATTTTCTATTGTCTCTGGCTTCATCTGTAATCAGCAAATGGAGCCCTGCAGCTTACATAGTGTTTCATCTGCAATTTGTTACTCTCCCTTAGTTTGCACAACACTGAACCATCTCATTTTGAAATTCAAGAGCGGTGAGGAGGCCTTTGGTGGAAGATTGTAATTTGGGAGAAGGGAAAGTCAAGAGCAAGATCGCCTATTCTGAAGAAGACTGGGTGTTGAAGGAAATTGCCTTTGTCAGTCTCTGAGCCTCTCCACATATGTGCTACTGTGACCCTGCCTTCCATCACCAGTGACCTAAAAATCACATAATTTCAACTATTCTCCAAACCTCTTCACATCTGTTGTGCATGGCTTGTATACTTACCCGCTCTATTGCCAGCTGATATGTCTAAATCTTTTTGCCGCTCAGCCAGCCTCCTGTTGGTGGCTCCCTGGCTTTCTTGCTTTCTTCCCTGCTTCTTTTATGACTGTCAAATGAATGCCTTAAAGCATTTTTTTTTTTTTTTTAACAGATTTCTTTCTTATCCTTCTGCCTTCCTGCCTTTCTTTCCTAGTGCTTGTGTAGGGGAGGCAGTTTTTTATCTTTACCCTGTTAGGGTCTCTAGCTGAGCCTGAGTATTAAATTGATGTAAAATAGATTAACAGAAGAAAAGCATGTGGATTTGGACATGTCTATAGGAGCCCCCACAGGAAACTGAAGACCCAAAGAAGTGGCAAATGTTGAATGTTTATTTAGTAGGTTGAACAGAGTGGCAGTTGTGGAAAAGTAACTAAAATAAATGGTGAGGCTAAAGGAAGATAAGAGTTAATACGATCTGTTGGTACAAATTTTTCTGTTTGGACTCCCCATCTCTGGAAATGAGAAAATTTCTTCTTTCCTACTATAGGGAGATCATCTTTCACATGAGAGTTTTCTCCCATCTCAGGTGTTTCTGGTGATAATGTTTCTTTTCTCCTGTCTCTTTTGTATCTATTATTTTTCAAGTGCCTTTAGTTTAAAATAATCCTTAGGTCTAAATAGCATGTTTTGGGGTGGCATGTTCTGCCACTCTTCTTCATTTGCTAATGCTTTCCTTGCAAAACATGAGATACAATCATCTTATTTTCAAAAAAGTCTTCAGGTAGTTCTGATGGACAGTTTCTCTTGTGAACCACTAGCCTAGATCATGGTAGACGAATGAATCAACAGGCCTTTGAAAATTGCCATTCATTGATCCCAAAAAGTTCTTTTATATACCAGATAATTTCCTTCCCCATATTATAGCAATAGTGGAGACTGCCCAGGTTTCCTGAAGGAAGTTCTTAAATTACTGCTACTGGTTAGTTGGTGGTGGAGGAGAGCTTTGGTGGGTGTATATATACACACAATTACACATGCGTGTAGTCATGTACGCAACTCTTGTGACTGTTGAGAAGATGATTACTTTATAATCAGTCTTTGTCTTTGATTCTTAATGCTTATAATAGATAGTTTTTTGTCATTTTTCCCTAAGACAGTCAATGAAAAAATTAAATGGTTGTTTTACTTTATAAATAGTAAGCAGTCAGTACATGTTTGTAGAGGGAATGAACAAACAGGGGTCTGGTTTATTCAGGATTTGTACCAAAAAGTCTATATAGTAATTTATAAATAAAGATCTACCTCTGAAAAAAATAATTGCTAGTCTTTGAAAATATAAACGTGTTACATAATAGAAAGTTTTTATAGACTCTTCATTTCTTCTTACCTCTTAAGCCACCACCTCTAGACACAGTTTGATCCTCTCTCTCTTCTTCCCTCCCACAGAGTGGAAAATCTTAATATTAATTGGAGCTAAGATGATTGTACTACTGCTGCTAAGACTTCAGCAGGTCTCTTACAAGCTAATATCACGGCATGGGGTCCATTTGCTCTGTGTAGCTATTCTGCAGTGCAGTGAGAATTCCTTGATTAATATGCTACATGAAAATAAAATGGATTTGGAAAAAATTATAACATACTCTCATAAATATTAATTCACATTTGTATGGAATTGCACATAATTTTCAATATACTTTGGAAGCACCTTCAGTATGAAAGATTTGGTCTCCAAAGAGAATGGCATAATTTTTTTAAAAGCACAGTGGACACGTTATTAAGCATCATATATTTATTAATCTGATACTCTACATGCATATGATGCATGGCAGTAGGTGGGTTGTGTGACAAAGAAAGGAGTTTTATACCCTATGGGGAGTTTTTATATTACACTTAGAAGTGGTACAATTTAATCACATTATATAGAAGCAGCCCATGATGGAACTCACCTGGCTCCCTCTGCTAGTGTTGCCATTATTCCTGAGTGTCTTTTTATGGAAGCTATTTTGGTTACATGTGAGACTAAACATGGAACATTTTTGAGCTGAGCAGATGCCTGGCATAGCTGACTGAAGTTGTGGACACTGGACACAGGAATTCAATTCAGCAGCCATTCATTGAACATTTACTACATGTTAGGCATAGCATGCAAGGCTGTGAAATCAATGGCCATGTGCGCTTGCTTTGATCTCAACTTGTCCCCTAAAACACTTTTCACCACATCCTCATTGCCTCGGGAGAGCTACCTCTCCGATGGCAGAGGGTTAATCGTCTGTAGTGCTAGCAGCTGGAAGTTAGGCCAGAAGCCACTTATTTGCCTTGTAGACTGTTATCTTTGATATCTTCTTGCTCTAAGGATAAGGCCTTTCCCCTTTTCTGGGGTTTCTTGCTCTTTGCTGTGATCCTTCGTGTATACCAGCAGTGCACACTAGATTCCTTGGTTTCCTGCTTCTATCACCTTTTCTGGCTTGCTACACTGTATATTAGAGACAGCTTAGGCTATTTTAAAATCAGTATTGTGCTTTATAGGTTTGGATGTTTTAACTAGTTGACTCCTTTATTTATGTATTTATTGACCAATACATTGACCACCTATTATTTGCCTGGCTTATGTGAAGCACTTATGTAAAGCACTGGGGTTACTGAGGTGAACTACTTAGTCCCTGCCCTCTTTCACATTCTTTCAAGAGATTATGCACCCAGCTGCCTCAAGGCCTTTGCACAAGCTTTTCTCTCTGTTCAGCCTTTCAGATCTAGGTCAAATGGCAGTCATTTTCTCAGCTCTAACCCTCTCCTCTGGACTATATCATTTCCCTTAGTTTTAGCACCCATAACCTATCCTTTAGCACTGTTAACTTAGTTTGCAATGATATATTTGTGTGATTTGATTAGTATTTGTCCTGTAAATTCTAGGCTGTATGAGGGTGGTGACTTTTCCCCACACCATTATCATCCTAAACATAGGTCAGTGCTACGTTTGTACTTGGCATATACTAGGCACACAAAACATAGTTGTTGAATGAGTGAAGGCCTGAGAATAGAGTACTTTGTATTACAAGAAAAGTCTCCCTGAGTGGGCAACACTGCTAAAAGTCATTGAACTAGGAAAGGGAGGAGTGTGTAAGAGAGGCCTTTTGAGGCCAAGGCAAATCAGTGTAAAGGCCTGCGTTAGTTTGTCCAGGCTACATTAGCAAAATGTCATAAACTGGGTTGCTTATAAACAAGCAACATTTATTTCTCACAGTTCTGGAGGCTGGGAAGTCCAAGGTTGAGGCACCAGCAGATTCTGTGACTGGTGAGAGCTTGTTCCTCATGGATGGTGCCTGTTCTCACGTGGTAGAGGTGCAAACAGACTCCCTTAGGCCTTTTATAGGGGCACTAATCCCCTTCACAAGGGTTCCACCCTCATGATCCAATCAACTCCCAAAGTCCCCCATCTCCTGGCCAACATGGTGAAACCTCGTCTCTACTAAAAATACAAAAAAAAAAATTAACTGGGTGTGGTGGCAGGCATCTGTAACCCCAGCTACTCAGGAGGCTGAGGCAGGGAATCGCTTGAATGGGGAGGCGGAAGTTGCAGTGAGCCAAGGTTGTGCCATTGCACTACAACCTGGGCAACAAGAGCAAACTCTGTCTCAAAAAAAAAAAAAAAAAAAAATTCTAGGGAGACACAAACATTCAGATCATAATAAGGCTCAAGGTCTCAAACTAATAAGCATGGCTGATTTGGGGAGAGACATCAGGGAGTACCATGCATGTAAAGTTGGGGGTGCTGGGATATTGGAAGCAGCAGAATAGTTGCCTTGAGAAAATTGGATGTGAAAGGGAGGAAAAAGAGCGGTATTTTAAGGAGAAATGAGTGAAAGGAAATTTCTATTTTGGTTTTGTTTTATTTTTAAATGTACATTTAGATAGTAAATTTAATTGTTCATTTAAAAATAACTAAAATAATATATTTGGATTGTTTGAAATACAAAAGATACACGTTTGAAGTAATGGATAACCCCATTTACCCTGATGTGATTATTACCCATTGCATGCTTGTATCAAAACATCTAATGTAAGCCATAAATACATATGCCTACTATGTACCCCAGAAATTTTAAAAAAAAAATTAAGTGCATTGAGGACTACAGAAACTGAGGAACTGTGGTGAGGCTTCATGAGGGGGATTTTCTGTGTTAAGAGGATTAGATCCACTAGTTTCAAAATAACTGAGTGCCAAAACATTTTCATTTTATTGCTTAGTGTGTGCATCATTTCTCACAGAGCATAGGATATTTGCATGTATGTGATTTGTTTGATGTTCTGAGAGCCCATTTTGCACGTGGTCTCAGAGTTGTAGTGACTTACTCCATGTCTCATCATGAATAATGTCAGTGTCTGGACACTAAAAGCCCAGGTGTTTTGAAACATTGGTGTCAAGTGAGCTGCCTGGAGGCACAGAACTCTATCAGGTTATGTGGCCTGAAATGCTCACCTGTAGTTTCTACAGATATAGTTCCTCATTCAAGGACATTGATTTCCCATTTCCTACCCACCTCCCCATCCCCAACCACACACAGGAATAAATAAAAAGTTGCTGTTGATCTTGGTGGTAATATTGTTGTTACATTTTGCAAAGAAAATGGAAATAAGGATGCTTAGAGAAACGTGGTAAAAAAATATAATGCATTAAGGAAACATTTTAATCATATGAGTAGATAGTTCCTTTCTTGCTGGCTCACATCCACCTGGACCTGATAAATTCAACTGGGTGCTATTTCTTTTGAATTGAGCATACACTTAGTGCTCATTTTCTGAAACATAATTGATGTACCAACATGGGAAATGAGTAGATTGCACTTCCTTGGGGAATGTCATTGTGTGCTGGACCCAACACCAAATCAAACAGAAAGCTACTATCCCAGGGAGCAGCGAAATCACTTTTGATGCATATCCTTGTGTTTAGTTTTCTACCCAGTAATAATAGAAAGGATTTGTATATTTGTATATATTTATATATTTGTGATGGCATTAAGGATTCAGGAAAATTGAAAGCCATGTTTCTTAGTTTTAGGTCTTCTCATATCCCATTTTCCTATCCCTCTTCTACTTAGTAGTAACACTCTTTAGTATTTAGCCTGTATTTTGGGTGTGACCCTAGATACCTTTGTAACCACCACTTCCCTTTCCTTCTCTTCTTTCCTACAGAAAGATGTAGCACTTAAGCCTCAGGAACGTGTGGAGAAACGCCAGACGCCCCTGACCAAGAAGAAACGAGAAGCACTTACCAATGGCTTGTCCTTTCATTCAAAGAAGAGCAGACTCAGCCACCCACACCACTACAGCTCAGATCGAGAAAATGACCGCAATCTCTGCCAGCACCTTGGGAAGAGAAAGAAAATGCCGAAGGCACTCAGACAGGTGAGGATGCCTGGGTTCGCTCTTTACTGTGGCCGCAAAATTCTTTCCTTAGGTGCTTCCTCCACTGTGGTTCTTCGTAACAGGTGGAGAAGATACCCTTGGTGGGATGCTGAAGTGGTTGTCCAACAAAGCTGTGTGCGTGCTTTTAAAAGAATCTAAAACCCAATCTCAGTGCTTTTTATGGGGATTTGAAACTTCAGCATGGTGCTCGTTCAATCAGATATGCTTTGTGCAACAAAGCTTGATACTAGTGGTACTGGTATTTAGGGCAGACTGGTCTTAATAGTTGTCAAGATGGATTGGCTTGTAGGGGAGATATCTTTGCAATTAGGATAAATGGAACAGGTAGATTTCATCACGTACATTGTGCATCTCATGGTTCTAAGGTGCTAAAATGATTGCCTGTGTGTGAGAAGTGCCTTGCTAAGATTTATATTTTCCGGGGAAGCTCAGATATTGTGGCATCTGGGAAGGCAATGGCAAATAAATGAATTTGCCTTTTGGTGTCTTAGTTGTTCTCCATAGGCTATAATTCAAGACTATCTTTGTGATCTGTTGATTGTATAAACGTCTGATAGTGAGGCTTACTGGCCTGTTAATAATTAGGTTTCAATGATCCACAAGAAAGTATAGCTCTTGGCATTTGGGAAGCCTTTCTGCCTGTGGAAATCCCCACATGAGATGGATTAATAATGAGATATGAAGCTGTTTATAGCAGTTTTTCTGCACAAATCCAGAGGCTTCAGTGCCTGTCAAGTTAGTTACCTGTGTCCTGGGTGTGTTTTATTTAGCTTTTGGCAGGACCATTGGGTAGGATTGACTATTACTGAAGAAAGCAGAGGAAGGAATTGTGGTTTACAGAGCAGGTGCTGCTAATTAGAAGTGGAACAGGTAATTTTTGGTTTGCAGATGTTTCTCTGCAGAGGCAGGGAGATCTGGGATCAAACAAAACAATGGTTCCCAAACCTCACAGATCTTTAGAATAATTAATGAGGGCTACTAAACCCAAATTTCTGGCCATTCTTTAGGACCTAATGACATTTGTAGTTTTAGGAAGTTTCCTATTTGAAAACAGCCTGCTTGGAAGTCACTCTTACAAAGAATCAAGAGTGTATTTGGGTGATGGCTTTTAGTTAAAAGATTGGAAAGATCGAAAGCCTCAATAGGATGTAGTGGGCAGTGTGGTGTCAGAATTCTGCCTCCTACATAGTGAAGGATATAATCCTGGTAAAACATCTGGGGTGATGGGTTTCAGATGGACCCAGAAGTCTTCCAAGGTAATACCCTAAATCTGACAACCAGCGCAGTGTTTCTAAAGGTACACTTGTGTCCTGAAACGCCAGACTGGAGTTATAATAGTAATGATTAACATTCACCTAATGCATACCATGCTCCATTCAGTGAGGGAGTTTTTGTAGTATAACCTATAATTTGTACAACAACCCTGACTAGTAGGTAATATCATGGTTACTTAACAGCTGTGGAAACTAGGGCTCAAAGAGATAAAGTGACATGTCTGAGGCCTTGGCAATGAGGGAAGGAGCCGGGGTTTAGACTCAGATATCTCTAGTTCCGTGGCTTGCTCTGTTTTCCATATTTGGATGAAGTTTTATTTATTTTTTTCCCGATAGGGAGTTGGGGAGAGGGAGAAAAGCCTAAGTTCTATAAAAGGTGATGTTCCTGTGGTATTTGTGACTCCTAATTTATGCCTCTCTGTGTGAGATATGTGAGAAAAGTAATCTCAGTGGAAAGAGATTGCAGTGTAACCACCCCCCTCTCCCTCAGGGCCCCCCTCTCCCTCAGGGCCCCCGTCTCCCTCAGGGCCCCCTCCCAGCGGGGTAAGAAGGAAGGCTTCTTATTCTGAGTTAACACCAAGCTGCGGATCTTCATCCTTGAATCTTTTTATTCTAGACATGATCTGACTTTTCTTTTTTGTGTCCTCAAAATTATTCTTTCTATTTCTTTCTACTTCTTCAAGACTTTCAGGGTCCTCTGGTGACAGAGTTTTATGATCGGAAAAGAAGACTAGGACTTAAGCATCTTAAATTTGAGTAGCTTTTGGTTTTAATGGCCAACTTTCTAGTACTAATGGTATTTGAAATCAAAGCTATCTTTGTTTTAGGTAACATATTTAGAAAAGCAAATATTTTGACTCTTTATGAGTCATGGAGAAGGAAAGCATGAATTGTATCTTTGGCCCTATGTAAAACTTTTAAAAACAAGGACTATTTTCTTATCTTTAGTGTTGATGCCAAAATATGCTATCCAATCAATTGTTGTATTTTTGGTAAGAAGGAATGCAGAAGGTGATAACTGAGATAAGGCCATAATACTTCTCATTTTTAATATTCTTAGAATCACTGTGCCATTATGAAATCCCAAACAAGTCACCGTCTGGTAACTGCCCATCTGGAAAATGAAGGGCTTGGACTTGAATGTTTCTTAGGCTCCTCCCTCTGGGTCCCATCATTTTTTAAATTTATGAATAACACAAATACAGTGTTGTAGAGGTCTGTAAAGGAGTCTGTAGGTCTGAAGGTAATGCTGTTTTGGAGTCAGTCTGTAACTGATAGGCTCTGTGAAGACATTTATTTTTAATATTTTTTTTCTTTAAAATTTTGTTTTCATGTAATAGGAAGACATTTAAAGGAGAGGTGTAGGATGCATTTTGTAGTGGGAGGGAGGGGAGTGGTCCATTGTGTGTCAGCCCAGACAAATGCCATCTGTTATGTGATCATTGGTAAAGAGTGACACATGAGTGTTTAATGACCACAGTAGATGTTCAAAAAGCTTGTCTGAAGAATACGTGTGATTGCTTTCCTATCATCCTAGATGCCTGTAAATATCACAATTACTTTATTGCCTGCCTTTGCCTCTTATCAGGTAAAGAAACTGAATCTGACCATCTTAGCTGGGAGGGGACCTTGAGATGAGAGTGAGCTTTGGGGAGCATTTCTGCATTAATGGATTGTCATTTAGTGCCTGTTCTTGAGAACTACAGATGAAATAGGGAAGAGGCGAGAACTTAGCCTTTATTTCTGACTTGGTGAGAGTGAATTAGGTTTGCATCTTATTAGGAAATGGTACTTCCTGAGCAGACAACTTAATGCATAGCTTTCCTGTAATTATGGGAAGATGTTACTCCTTAGTAGAGAGGAAATAATAGGATATTTTTTTCTGAGACTCTGTTGAAGACAACTAATCTTTTTACTCTGAGAGTGCAATTATAATACTTTTATAGGAAAGATGTGTAGTTCTAAAACCAAACTGCTTATTCCTTCACTTGCCTGGTTATAAAACCCAAGTTCTTGTGATGTTGTTCCATACTGCCAAAAGAAAGCTTTTAAACTGACACTTATTTGTTGGATTATGTTTTTAAGTATAAATACATACTGCCTTAGAAGATGCTGAGGTGGCACCTGTCTTGGCAAATGGTTGCACTTTTTGATATGAGAAATTTGAATACTCTTCTTACTTCCCAAAGGGGTTAAAAATTATGAAGAAATGAATAAGTTACGTCTTATACAACTCTTGTACAAAATAGAGCATGTCTTTCTGACCTCTGTAAATTAACTACTTGTTCATGATGTAAGCACTTAGACATGGTATATAAAAAGTTTTATCATTTACTTACAAGGACATGGTACTTTTTTTTTTTTCTCAATGGAGATATGCGGGTGGGAAAAGCAAAAGAGGTTGCAGAGGTCCTCTCCTTAAGGAGCTTTATTCTCTAATTGAGGGACTAAGTCACAATGAAACCACTGAGGAACACAAGGAAGTCACGTGTTGCTAAACCGATAAGCCAAATTATAACTTCCTGAGAAGGACTTTGGGAAAACTTAACCCTTCCTAGGGCATTGAGTTTAGTTTCAGTATGTCTAACTTCTAGACCATGGGGAATTCTTTAAAAATTTAGGACTTTGTAGTTTAAAACACACACAGAGAGCAAAAGGGTTTTAAAAATAGAGTACCAATGATGAAAAGTTGATGAGCATTCGGAGAACTCTCAGATTTGGCTCTGACTGGATTTCTAAATCTCCATTTAGTCCATTAGTTTGTCCTTTCTCTGTAGTATGAACTGAGCCAGAGGACATATGCTTAGTGAGCTAGAAGGCATTCTTAGGTTATATGAACTCTTCTAACAGACACCAAGATGAATCATCAAAATAAATCCTGTGGTCTGCCTCCTTCACTGAATTTTAGGTGCCAAAAAGCCATTCATCTTAGGGCAGAATTTCCTAAAGAAAGAGGCAACCTGTTGAGATTGCTTTAGTCAAAGAAGAACATCATTTTAGAGGAAAGTGGAGGAATTTGTGAATATTTCATGATCCTATTGGTAGACTCTAACCTTGTTGGTAAGGATGGCTTATGTGGGAATGCCTTATGTGGTTTAAAATCTTTATACTAGTTAATCTGGGTAGGTATTTTTTGTTAGGAATAAAAATTTGCTCTTCTCTCTCTGAAAATGTAGTATGGTGGGAGATTTATAGTTGACATTGGAAACTGTAGACACCAAAAGTGTCTACTGCTTTCTAGGAAGAAGAGGGATCCACCCCAGTGCCAGGCGTTTAAAATTAGATTACTAGAACTCTGCATGGTGGTTGCATCTGCTTCGTGTATTGACATTTCACGTTGGTCTTCCTTGGAGTAAGTGATAGTGGTGCTGTAGACTAAGAGCCCAGGTGACTGGGCCACCCGCTCTTTCCACCTGTCCTGATGGAACGGTCTATCCCAGCCCATGGTCTTTCCTGTTGAGAGTGTTTGCTACCAGAGGCTGGTCCCTTATTTCAGCACGACTTAGACTTACTCCTGTTGTCTGAGGAGCTTTCTGTCAAATTTGTTACTAGTAGAAATTAACTTGCAAAGGAGGATTTATAATGGAAAACTTCGGTTAAACAGATCCAGTTCAAGTCTCATTTCTGAAGATCTGCTAATTAGTTTTTGATGGAAATCTAGGCCAAAAATCACACAGGTATTTATCCAGCTTGACTCCAGAGCCTACCAGTTTCTGGAAATCAGAGCATTTGAGACACTAATGTAATTTGGGATTTTACTGTCATAATGAAAAGACATAAACTTTGCTATGTGCTCTTTCATACATACTTTTGTTATAATAGTTAGATGTCTGCTGGTACCTTGAACTAGTATTAAGAAATGTCAGTTAAACCATTTTTACCTCATACTTCAAAATTTCAAGTTTAACATGTTAATTGGGATTTCATTTGCTTTTGAAAAATTGTGTAGTCATGTGAAGGTTACAAGCTAAGATATCAAATAAAATTCTTTATATGTTTTTCCCTTTTATGAATTTAAGTTGCATACTACTTATTCCCCTTGCCTAAAGTGCAGAAATAAGAAAAACCATAAGGAAACATGGAGAGAATAAAAGATTGGCTTATGATCTCTCTTGGAATCTTGATTGACTTGAATAAGAATAAGATGCTAGTTTTAACATCAGGTAATTGAGGAACCCCAATCTAGGCTTGTCTCTGTTCAGGAATTATTCATGTATTATATTGGAAGTATTGGTTTGTAACTGGGATTGGTAACCCCGACACTAATATAATAATGAGTTGTATGAAAGATGTTTTGCTTTTGTTTTTATCTTGAGCATTTGGAAACAGGTTTATTGGAATTTTTCATTTTGTGTCTTTTGACTCTACTTCGTTGCTATGAGCCCTGAATGTTGGGAATAGTGAGCATAAACATCAGTTAACTTCAGTGAGATACATCTTTGAAATGTTATGGCCAGTAATAATTTTATCCTAAATGACATTTGTAATTTTAAATAAAAATTTAGTAAAAATTGACTATAAAAAGGACATAGCACATGTATTAGGATTCTCTGGAGAGCAAGTACCAACAGATTATATATGTAGATAGATAGTAGAGAGATAAGAGGGGATTCATTTGGGGAATTTGTTCACATGATTATGGGGGCTGAGAGGTCCCATAACAGGCCCTCTGCAAGCTGGAGACACTGGGATTCACAGTATGACTCAGACCAAGTCTGAAGGCCTGAGACTGGGGTAGTCCTTGAATCCAAAGCCTAGAGAGCCTAGAGTTTTGATGACCAAGGACAGGATATTATTTTTTATTTTTTATTTTTTTTTGAGATGGAGTCTCGCTCTGTCGCCCAGGCTGGAGTGCAGTGGCGCAATCTCAGCTCGCTGCAGGCTCTGCCTCCCAGGTTCCCGCCATTCTCCTGCCTTAGCCTCCCGAGTAGCTGGGACTACAGGCGCCCGCCACCATGCCCGGCTAATTTTTTGTATTTTTAGTAGAGATGGGGTTGCACCATGTTAGCCAGGATGGTCTCGATCTCCTGACCTTGTGATCCACCGACCTCGGCCTCCCAAAGTGTTGGGATTACAGGCGTGAGTCACCGCGCCCGGCCAAGGGCAGGAAATTATATCCCAGCTCCAGGAGAGAGAGAGACCATTTCACCTTTCGTCTGTTTTTGTTTTATCTGGACCCCCGGCTGATTGCATGTGCCTGCCCACATGGAGGGCAGATCCTTCCCCACTTAGTTCACTCAGACTCAACATGCGCATCTCCTCTGGAAATACCCTCAGAGACACACCCAAAGATAATGCTTTACCAGTTCTCTGGGTATTCTTTAATCCAGTCAAGTTGACACCCTAAATTAACCAAGACAGCACATTAACTACCACCTCATAAAATAAAACCTGCAGAGAGAAAATAAGCTGAATGGGTAAAGGAACTGCAATGAAAAGAATGGGCAGTAATTCAGCTTGGGTGATCCTGATTCCTATAGGAGTTGTTCCATAAAACAGTGACCTTTTATGTTTCCCAAAGTAAGAAAATTTTATATGTGTATGTGTGCCTGCAGAACTTTATTAAGGGCCATTTGAATCCCATATATTGTTAGAGGAGTTAAGAAAGATAAAGCGATAGGAGTGATTTTCAACTGTGGCTCCCATGAATTTCTACAATGTCAGTGATTGAAGAACGAGGGAACACATCTTTCTTTTAATAAGGCCTAGCCAGTGCACTTTTGGTAGTTGATGAGGGTAGGATAGAAATCCCTTTCTTTATTTAAAACTGTGCATTTTTGTGATGATTAAATTTTACATTTTTCCCTCTTGTGATGATATAAAGTTATCTGCATGTGGCCAGATCTCAGCTACATAACATGAAATAAGCCTCTGTATGTTCTGCATTCTAATCTCTGTTCACAGCAATCCTATATCCACACAAGTCTGTACATGACAGGTAATGAGTGGGAAGTGGGAGGAGATGGGTGACTGTGTGGTTTGCAATAGTGGTGGTGGGGAGCTGAGCAGATGGTTGTGATAGCCACATGCTGCGTGATTCCCGTGGGAGTTGATGGTGGTGACAGGCGACTCACAATGTGCTATTTACAGTTTGGGTTTGCAGTCTTTCGGTGACATCTGAATGCTCTTTAGCAACTGCTTTCATTACTGCCTTTCGAGGAGCTGTTAATTGAAAATGAAATTGTGGGTGGGCTTTAAGACAGGCAGGCGCAGGCAATTCTGTGTGGTAAATGTTACTTGAGAACTGTTGGATGTCTTCATGCCCAATTTGTAATTCATTTTCTAAGACTGTAAAATCCAAAGGTGCATTTGGAGATTCATTTATGTTACACGTAGGCAAAGCTGATTGTCACACCTTGCCCAAAGGGTCAAACGTACAGTTATTGGGACGGGTGCTGTGGTTCATGCCTGTAATCTCAGCACTTTGGGAGGCTAAGGTGGGAGGATTACTTTGAGCACAGGAATTCAAGACCAGCCTGGGCAATATGATGAGACCTTGTCTCTAGAGAAATAAAAAAATAGCTGGGCGTGGTGATGCATGCCTGTGGTTCCAGTTTCTTGGGATGCTGAAGTGGGAGGATTATGAGGGCCCAGGAAGTTAAGGCTGCAGTGAGCTATGTTCACACCACTGCACCCCAGCCTTGGCAACAGAGCAAGACCCTGTCTCCAAAAAAAAAAAAAAAAAAAAAAATACACTTATTTGCCTGGAAACCAACCTAGGGGAATGCTTGGCGATCCCAGCTGCCTGCTCGTGTCTTACCTTGTGTGGTTCTCTTTAAATGTATACAACTGTGTGAGGTTCTTATGTGAAATCTGTTGACATCTTATAGTGTTCTGTGTGAGTTTATTGTAGGACTTTATCCTCCTTTCTTCCTTTAGCTCTTCATATAGTTACTATGCAGGAGTAAATGTTTATTTGTTCTCTTGAAACTTGGGATACATTTTTCCCTCGGTATCCAAGGAGGATTCTTTCCAGGACTCCTCATGGATACTAAAAGCTGTGGATGATCAAGTTCCTTATATAAAATGTTATAGTATTTTTATGTAACCAGCGCACATCCTCTCACAAACTTTAAATCATCTCTAAATTATTTATAATACCTAATACAATGTAAAAACTATGCAATTCATTATTATATTGCATTGTTTAGGCAATAATTACAAGAAAAAGAGCCTGCACATATCCAGTATATAAGTGACCGTTGTAGGCCTAACCACATTTTTGATCTGCCATTGGTTGGATCCATGGATACAGAGGGCCAACTGTGTTATATTCAAGTTCTTACATATAACACTGTTTCTTGTAAACCTTCTCATGTGATACAACTCTGTTGAAGGCAGTTGGAGCCTGGAAGCAAACAAGAGAAGAAAGAAGAGAGAGGGTGGATTTTATTGGACTTTGACAGTGGTTGATGATCTTGATTCTCTTATGGCTGCCCCCAGCTGCAGGATTGTGATTTGTTTCTCATCTTCAGAGTTGTTTGCTAAAGCATTAGTAGCATTACTGAAATGGTAGCTTTTGTAAATGTTTATATGTTGAATTGTTTTATTGCCCATAGCTTTGCACAGAAATCTTGTGCTGAACAAGGAATGACCTCCCTCTTGGAAGTGCTGTTAACTCTCTTCTTAATTAAATATGAATATAGATGCGGTATTACTGCATTTTTAAAGCTTTCCCTTGAACATTTCAGTGAACACTGTCTGGGACAAAACCATGCTGAATTATACGCTTTGACAACTATCGCTCTTTGCTCTTAGAGACCCCCCGAGGCTTGGGGTGAGGAGACATATCCCTTGCTGTACTTAACCCTCAGTCCCATTAGACCTGCTTTGCCACAGGAACCCTGCTGTTTTAATGCATTTGAGCTGCTGCTGGATCCTAATGATGTTTAAAAGAACCTGTCTTGGTATTCTAAATGAACTCTGGAGCATTGCCTATTGATGCAAGTGTTGATGATTTTGTATCAGGCAGATATTACTTTGTTATTAACTCTGGGGCTTTTTACACCTAGGGGTGTGCATCCTCACACTAGTGCTCACAGAGACACACACAGGAGCAGAAACCAAAATAGCTCACAAATGTGAGCAAGTCCTGTGGGGGCCCACCTGATGTCTCTCAGGAGGCCTGATGAGCTGTGCCATGTGGCCTTCTAGAACATTGTACCTGCTTTCATTGATCACAGCTCTGCAGAAGCTGCCACTTCTCCTATGTGCCTGCCTGCAGTGATGCTGATGTAGCAGGTCATTCTGTAATCACTGTTTGCACCTGCGTTTGCTCAGGAAGTGCTTGTGTCATACATCTTGAAATCATGTAGTACAAACCTGGACAGGTCCTAATTGCTGGTGATGGTTCTGAGAGGCTGAGATTGGCTATAATTAGATAGAATAGCAATTAGCTACATTTTCTGAGTAGGGAACATACAGAATAATGTATCTCAAAGGGAGATCTTTGGACCCCTATGTCAGAACAACTGTGGATCTTTTGTTAAAATGCAGATTCCCAGGTAATCACCTTGGCATAGTCCCTTGGGTGGGGATCAGGGTGTGGCAACAAGGAACTGGAATTCCTTCGGTGACTCCAGTACAGGTGCTGCAAGTGCTATATTTTTAAATAAACTGTACTTATTTTTTGTTTTCAATTAAAAATTGCAATATTGTTAGCAAAACTTGGGAAGAATCTTAAAATTGTAAAAACACATCTGTGGAAATTAATTTTGTCAATGATTGGATCATATTTTTGTTCTGTACATTTACTAATTGAATTATCTTCCAAAATGTATTGGCAAGAAAGAAATGTTTCTACCAGGTGATGTATTATTATTATTTAAAAAAATGGTGTTTTCAAAATAGCTACTTTTTCTAGGTGTTTACTAAGATGGACCTGATATAATAATTGTATTCTAGTATTCTCTCCTTAGGCCCACTGGCTCACTCAAATAATAGCTGTTTATAAAGATGCTAACTGGAATTTTTTATTTTTCACTTTTTTAAGTTCTGATTTCTTGTTTTTTCCCTTCTGTAGACAATGATGATGAGTTCTTAAGGTTTATACATTTTTTGAACTCTTCAAATTACAAAAATTGGCAATATTTGGTGCTGGGGGTCAAGTGTGAAAGAAATCTGAAAATATTGCCCTTATCAGTGGAGACTAAAGACTGTTTGTTATTTTCTTCATTACCAGCAAAGCTTCAGTTTAATAAAAATATAATAGAATTTACGGTTTTGATTCCACAAATTCAAAAAGAAATATTTTCCTTTCTAAAGCCCAACAGAATAAAAATTCTCATAAGAAGTTTTGTTTAAGTAGCAAAACCTATTCTTATGATTTAACAATTGCCTGAGATATGTCAACAGTAGGTAGCATTCGTTTTTTTATATATTGCTATGAGGCCAAGAATGCTATTTCCCTGGAGATTAGTGCAAAATAATCTACTGAATAGTTGCTAATGAAATTATCATATGAGAAAGATTATTAATAATGACTTTTGATTTTAAAAAACACTATCATCACATTTCCCTAAGAAATAATGATGATGATGAGAAAAGCAGTTGCTTTGAAATATAAAGCTGGGTGGTAATGGGCCTGGTGTGCACTGCTGGAAGATTGAATGGTACTTTGTGAAACTTCAGCAGCCCACTTGCATAATTTATCATTACCTGTCCCCTGCCTCTCTCTACTTAATTCTGAATTTGTATTTCTCAGATAAACATGGCAGTAGGGAAGATAGGGAAAGGTGTCGAGGGGATGTGATTCTATGGATATTTTTTAAGGGGAATGTATTGGTGTCATGGGATCCTTGGAATGTCACCTTGCCAGCTGGAATCCTCTGTGGCAGGTGTACCTTCTGCCTGAGTATTGCTCATGCTCACTGGGCTTGTTCTGTCCAGTTGGCCCGGCAGGCTGCACTTGGCTCATGCTACTGGCCTGGATCCCACACCTGCCAAGGGCGAGCCAGGCGTAGAGTGGCAAGGGGTGTGTGGGTGAGTGTATTAGTCCTTTTTCATGTTGCCAATAAACACGTAGCCGAGACTGGGCAATTTACAAAAAAAGAGGTTTAATGGACTTACACTTCCACATGGCTAGGGAGGCCTCACAATCATGGCAGAAAGCAGTGAGGAGCAGGTCACATCTTACATAGGTGTCAGGCAAACAGAGAGAGCGCTTGTGCAGGGAAACACCTGTTTTTATTTTATTATTTTATTTTTTATTTCTTTGAGACAGTCTTGCTGTGTCACCCAGGCTGGAGTGCAGTGGTGTGATCTAGGCTCACTGCAACCTCTGCCTCCTGGTTTAAGCGATTCTCCTGCCTCAGCCACCAAGTAGCTGGGTACAGGCACCTCCCACCACACCCAGCTAATGTTTGTATTTTTAGTAGATACGGGGTTTCACTATGTTGACCAGGCTGGTCTTGAACTCCTGACCTTGTGATCCACCTGCCTCGGCCTTGCAAAGTGCTGGGATTACAGGTGTGAACCACCACGCCTGGCCTGAACCTCCTGTTTTTAAAACCATCAGATCTCATAAGAGTTACCCACTATCACAAGAACAGCATGGGGGAGGACCTCCATGATTCAATTACTTCCCTCCAGGTTCCTCCCACGACATGTGGGAATTGTGGGAGTTACAATTCAAGATGAGATTTGGGTGGGGCCATAGCCAAACCGTATCAGTGAGTGAGCTTGGGGTATGGCCGCTGCGCACAGCCAGACATGCCTGCTGCTGTGGCAGGGTGGGCAGCCCCAGGCACCGGAACAGTTGCTGGCTCCATGCGAGGCTGTGGCTGGACAAGATGCACTACACGCGACTTCCACTGTGGGCACCCCTGTCTGAATGAGGGCAACAAGGTGGCACTCAGAAGCTTGGAGACGCCAGGAACCACAGAGCCCCAAAGAGGGTGTCACAGCCGTGGCTCAGGGAGCCCCTAGGTCTGGGCTCCCCAAAGGGCTGCAGCTCTTCTCTCCTTGTTAACTGCAACGTGGCGAGCAGGGGGAAAAGTGTGTTTCAGCCCTGTCTGTGTTACAGCTCATCAGTGCCGCCATTCAACAGGTCTTGAGTTCTTATACCATGTCTAGGAAGAATGAGGTACAGCAGACAACTGGAGTGTGAGCAAGGCGGAAAGGAGCTTTATTTGATCCACAGAACAGCTCCCAGGAGACCTCAAGAGGGTAACTCCTTTCCACAGACAGGTCATCCCTACGAGTGTCCACCTCTCACTGGAGAGGAGACCCACAGTGGTAACTCCTTTCTGCCCCTGGTAGTTCGATGTCCGTGTGAGCCTGACTGAGTCTCGGATTTTTATGTGCTTAGAAGGGAGGAAGTACGTGTTGATTGGTCCATGGGCAGGCCTGAAAAAAGCACCATCCGATTGGCTGAATGGTCATCAATGAAGTCTTCACTCTGGGCGGCAGACTCCACCTGGAACTGGGTGGCTTCATGCTGTCCGTGGCTTGAAGGTGGGATTTCACTGGGGACCTGTCCCTTTCTGCCCTGAAACCTGTCTGCCTCCCACCATCAACATGCCATCCATGGCACTCAGGCTGTTGATGCCAAGGGACACCCTTAGGCCCACGCTGAGCCACCTTCAATCCTACCTTTGCCTCCCTCCTATGCTCATGGGTACCCAGAATCTGGAGGGGGTGCTGAGGTGTCAGGGGGCTGGCGTGTCAGTGCCACCTGAGTGCATGCATGCCTGGCCAGGTTGTGACAGCACTCAGGCTTAGCCTTAATTTTCCTCTGAAATCAGAGTGGGCTTCAGTTATGGGGAGAGGCCAGGTAGCGAGAGTAGGTACTTCTGAGACTGCTGGGGCAGAGGCACTTCCCCAGGCCCCTGAGAGCTCAGGGATGCCCATGTCTGGAGCCACAGCTGGGCAGCTGCATGTGTGCCCAGGAACATGAATCTCTCACTCTGCCAACTCAGTAGAGGGTGGGGCTCCTGCCTTTTCCTGGCCCCAGCGAGTTCCTTGGAGCATATAGCCCTGGCTGCAGCCAGCGTCTTGGCAGCGGCCACTCCAGATGGGCTGCTGCTGCCATCACTGGGACCATCTAGAGAGTATATTAGGGCTGCCCCAATGGTGCTCCAGATAGACTAAGGAGACAAATCGACATAGTACAGTATTGGAAGGAAAGAATATGGAGTTTAAAAGCCGTTTTCATGGTCATTCTGCCCCTGCTCTTCTCTGCCCCCTTTCTAACTGAGCAGACCCGTACTTCTTTCATCTCTGTCCTTGAGCCTGCCTTCAACTCTTTGGCTTTCATTTTAGTCTCTCCTTCCACCCAGTGTCTTTTGCTTGCTTCTTGACTCAGCCAGGAGTGCATGGGAAATCACTTAGATCTGCTCTCAGAGTCACAAAATGCCTTTGCTTCCTGTTTCCTTGTTCTTTTTACCATACTGGTTCTTTTCACTAAACACTTAGATTTATCATCTCTAGATTAGTGCAGCATTATTTAGGTCATTGCTATTGTACTCTGGTTAAAAAAGTTTCCACAGCCATCTAAATAAGATTGAAGCCTCTTAATATAGGACATTTTAGGCCCTGACTAATCCTGCTGCAATGTACCTTCCCAGTTGCCTCTTCTGCTCTCTGTAAACACCAAGCTGTAACTACAACTGTTATTTGGATGAACCCTGTGCTTTCTCCACATTCCTGGGCCTGTGCTTAGGCTATTTTCTTTGTTTAGAATATTCTTCTTTGTCATATTTGTCTTCCAGTGACTAGTTCAGACCCATTTCTTCCTTGAAGTTTTTATGATCTTTTCCCTTATAAGTAATTGCATTGTCTTCCCAACTCTCATGATCCTTTGTTTATAACAAGGGTGACCTCAGAATTTATCACCTAATCTAGGACATTACTGAGAATGAAAGGGGGCACCATTAATAATTACCTTGGAACAATAAGCATAAATCAGGACTTCTGAAAAACTAGGATATACAGTCACTCTGTAATTCACTTTTGGCCTTTTTCATACCATACTCTGTTTTGAGTTGGATGTATACATGTTCTTCTTTCCACCGAAATGTTGAGCTCCTTGAGGACCTCACTGTGTGACACAGCAAGGGGCCTAGGCTTATGTCACATGTAGGGAAACAACACCCTTAAAACCACTGCTATCCTTTACTCGAGGATACCCCTCTCATATTTATAGTTTCCATTCATGTCTCTTTCCAGTCTTTTCTCCATATGCTAGCCAGAGTGATCTTTTACAAATACACATTTGATCATATTATTCGCACAAGTAAATCCTCTCAGTTGCTTCTCAGGGTATTCAAATTGAAAATCAGACTCCCGTCATCTACAGTGCCCAGTTATCCAGTGCCCTGTTTCTTGAGCTTCATCTCATGCTCCCCTTGCTTACTGGCTCCAGCTCCCGACCTTCTTCCATTCCCTCCCACATGCCAAGTTCCTTTGTACCCTGGGCACCTTATGCTGTCCTCTTTAGATGAAGTGGTTCCCCCTCTGTTTTTTGAATGATGAGATCCTTCTAGTCCTTTAGGCTTGAACTGAAATTCATCTTTGATAGGGGCTTTTCTCAACCATATGGTTTAACTCAGGACCTGCCATTTGTCCTCTGTGTTTTGCACTCACCTTTTTAACTTCCTAATACCACGTTTATAATTATAGATTTTTCTTCCTATGTCCTTCCTTATGTCTGCACCTTCTGCTGCACTCCAGGCTCTCCTGAGGAGAGTTACCACCTCCACCACAGTGTTTGTAGCACATTGCCTGGCACACAGAAGGTGGCACTCAATAATTAAAGTTGAGTGGTTGAAGGTTTGAATAATAATTTTTCCAATGGATGACACTGCTAGTTCCACACTCCTGTTACATTCCAACTTTAATTGACTACAAACACACACACACACACTCTCTCTCTCTCTCTCTCTCTCTCTCACACACACACACACACACACACACACATACACACACACACCAGACCCCAATACAATATGACCATTGTCTTCTCTCTCTGGGGATATGCAATGTAAAATAAGATAATGATGAGCGCATGCTGCACACCAAGCAAGAATTTATCCCAAGAAACCCCTGCCCCCTGGGTGGGCTGTGTCTGCTGTTCTCCCATGGAATGTATCAGCAGTTTGTCTTCCCCGTGTCCTAGCCTGTCAGGATAGTGGAATTGCTAGTGCAGCCCAGAAAAGCTGACCTAGGGAAACCATAGCCTTCCATTTTTTTTTTTTTTTTGAGACAGAGTCTTGCTCTGTCGCCCAGGCTGGAGTGCAGTGGCCGGATCTCAGCTCACTGCAAGCTCCGCCTCCCGGGTTCATGCCATTCTCCTGCCTCAGCCTCCCGAGTAGCTGGGACTACAGGCGCCCGCCACCTCGCCCAGCTAGTTTTTTGTATTTTTTTAGTAGAGACGGGGTTTCACCGTGTTAGCCAGGATGGTCTCGATCTCCTGACCTCGTGATCCGCCCGTCTCGGCCTCCCAAAGTGCTGGGATTACAGGCTTGAGCCACCACGCCCGGCCGCCTTCCATTTTTTTTTTAGAGGTAATCCAAAAGAGACTAGACAAGCAGAAGGACAGAGAGGAAAGTTGGTGGGAGTGAGGTAGAATTTACTGAGTACTCTTTTACATGCAAATATTTGTGTGGGGCTCTACTTTTTTACCATGAGTACAAACTCTTTTTAGTATCATTGCATGAATAGCATGTCTTTTCACTGAAAAATAATTGTCCCACATGCCCTCGGTTTAAAATGTTTTGATCTTAGAAAACAGTTTATTTCCTTTTAAAGTGGCTCAATTAATTCATTTCCCACATATTTGCTCATTCGGCAAACATCAACTAAGCATCCTTTGTGTGCAAACCTTATACAAGAAACTCTGATGTAACAGGGAGGACATGTTTAATGATAACTCTGCCCATGATGTGTTTATGGCTTGCTAGATCCATTCTGACCCACCTATTGTAAAGAGTTCATGAAGAGCTCTTAGCAACAAGTGAGGCTGAGACTGGTGGATTTAATGCAGTTGAAAGGGAGACAAGGTTGACCATCTCCTAGAGAGTGAATACCTTCAGAGATACATATTAAAGTTCTTTAAAATTGTTTCTTTTTACTGTGCCATTTTTGTTGACCTCCCTTCTGCCCTTTTAACTTTTGAGAAAAATGCGTTATTGTACTGAAAGCATCGGCAGATGTTGGAAATAGTATTTTGTTTATCAGTTTTCTTGGGTGCTTATTTTTAAAAATAAAGGCTTAAACTAAGATTCGCACATTTTTCACTCAGGTGCAATTTACTGGGAATTACCTGGCCCATTGGTTTTATGCTTAATATTTACAGATTATTAAAATCTCAGTGGCTCTCAAACTGCATGGACCAAGAAAATAGGTGTATTTTCTAGAAATGGTTTTGCTTGTGGACACTGACCCATTTGAAATGACTTACTCTTGGAACTCTTATTACAGGAAAGGCTTATGTTTCTGTCTAGAGGTGGAACTGTTTATGCTAAATAGAAATATCTTTCATTTCCTATCATTTCTGTTTTCTTGGAAGTAGATTATTTTTGATGCAAGTAGAGCTTCAGAATTTGAATATAAATTGTTTGTTTGTTTATTTATTTATTTATTGAGATGGAGTATCACTCCGTCACCAAGGCTAGAGTGCAGTGGCGTGATCTTGGCTCACTGTAACCTCTGCCTCCTGGGCTCAAGTGATCCTCCCATCTCAGCCTCCTGAGTAGCTGGGACTATAGGCTCACACCACCACACCTAGCTAATTTTTTTGATAAGAGATGGGGTTTTGCCGTGGTGCCCAGGCTGGTCTCGAACTCTTGAGCTCAAGCAATTATCTTGCCTTGGCCTCCCAAGGTGCTGGGATTACAGGCATGAGCCACCGTGCCTGGCCCTTTGAGTAAAAATTTAAACTTCAGATTTATATAGTGAGAATACTGATGGGAGATTGAACAATTAAGTTATCTCAGGAGTAGATTATAGAGCTGTTTCTAATTTACTGTCAAGTTATTTTTTCCCAAAAGATAGTTTATAAACTGCTTTTTTGTTTTTGGAAATCCTGTTTGTTAGAAAGTGTTACAAATGGTAGTTTCCCAGTGAATTTCTTGAAATGCTATTTATTCAGTAATATTCACTTCTCCAAGGATACTACTCACTGTCCCTTGACATTCATTCATTAAATATTTATTGGTCATGTACTGCTATGGACAGACACAATTTTGGGTGCTATATTAGGGAACAAAATAATGAAGACATCTGCCCTGGTGGAAGTTACATTCTCCTCGTATATTAAATTATCTTAGTTGTATACAGCTTCCATTTAAATGTTTAATCCAGACCTTTCTTCTCAACTTCTAGATTCATAAACTCAGCTCCTTATCAGAGTTTTGCTGCCTAGATCATTCACAAACATTTCAAACTCAGCATGTCTCACATTGAAATCTATAATGGTGGTCCCAAAATTGCTCTTCCTCCTCAATTTCCTTCCTTAGTGTGTGCACCATCTGCTAAGCATTCAAGCCATAAATCTGTTCATACTAGAAACCTGGAAGTCAAACTCATCTTCCCTTCATCCCCCCATTCCTACATCCTGTAGATTTTTGTCCTATGTATTTCTCATCTGTCCCTCTCTCTTCACTGTGTTCTATCCTTCCTGCCAGTGCAGTAGTTCAGGTTCTCTTTCTCTTGGAGGTGTGATGACTAGCTTCTCATCTGACTTCTCAGCCTCTAATCTTGCCACTGTTAAGTTCTGCTCTTCAGATTCCTGCATTAATGTGTTCTTGACAGCATGCAAATTGAATCATGTCATTTGTTTCAAGAGTTTTCATTGACTTTACTTATAGGTTAATCTTTAACTTTCTTTATATGGTATAGAAGCCCACACATTTTTTTTTGTTTTGTTTTGTTTTGTTTTGTTTTAGAGAGGATCTCACTCTCTTGCCCAGGCTGGAGTGTAGTGGTGTGATCATAGCTCACTGCAGCCTCCACCTCATGGGTTCAAAACATCCTTTTGCCTCAGCCTCCCAAGTAGCTGGGACTAAAGGCATGTGTCACCACACCTGGCTAATTGCTTTTTTTTTCTTTCTTTTTTTTTTAAGAGATGGGGGACTCACTATGTTTTCCATGCTGGTGCCCACACATTTAAAAGCCTTTCAGAGCATTCCCTTTTTTTTTTTTTTTTTTTTTTGTGCTTCCTAATCCCAGTGCTCCTGTCACATCAGACTTAATGTATTTTCTATAATGTCTTCCTCCACCCACTGCCAAAAATCTGAATTTTTCTTTTTTGCCTTCAGTGAGTCTGCTCTTAGTTACATGTGAGAAATGTAGTCCTACTGAATCAGAAATGGACTATACTACCTCTTAGAGTAACAGCTCTTGAAAGAGATCCCCTATACCTTTAAGGGGACTGCTGGTTTTTTGTTAACATGGGTGAATTGTATAGTGGTGAAATCTGAGATTTTAGTGCACCCATCACCTAGTAATGTAGGTTGTAACTACATATTGTAGTAGTTACAACATGTTATTTTTTGTCCGTCATTCCGCTCTCACTTTGCCCACTTCTGAGTCTCCAGTGTCTATTATACTACTCTGTATGCCTTTGCATACCCATAGCTTAGCTCCCCCTTGTAAGTGAGAACATAGGGTATTTGGTTTTACATTCCTGAGTCACTTCACTTAGAATAATGGTCTTCATTTCCAAGGACACCTGTTTTTTTTTTGTTTGTTTGTTTTGTTTTGTTTTGTTTTGTTTTTGAGACGGAGTCTCATTCTGTCGCCCAGGCTGGAGTGCAGTGGTACGATCTTGGCTCACTGCAACCTCTGCCTCCTGAGTTCAAACAATTCTTCTGCCTAAGCCTCCTGAGTAGCTGGGACTACAGGTGCCTACCATCACACCCGGCTAATTTTTGTATTTTAAGTAGAGATGGGGTTTCACTATGTTGGCCAGGATGGTCTTGATCTCCTGACCCCGTGATCTACCTGCCTCAGCCTCCCAAAGTGCTGGGATTACAGGTGTGAGTCACCGTGCCCGGCCCCAAGGACACATTTTTAAACTAACAAAATGTTCAGTTTGTTAGAATTTAATGTGGCACAGGGAAAGGAAAATGAGTTGTAGAGGACCAGCCTTTTACAAAAGATTACTGCAAATTTTAGTGATTTAGTCCAAAAACTTTTAAAAGATCAATTTTTTTTTCATAATGGTAGTTGCTAGACACTTGTGTTGGTGTGGTCATTGGGGATTATGGAAGCCTTTTGTTACTGGAAATAGTTTTCAGGCCTCAGAGTTGTAAGTCAAGAATTGCCTATACTGAACCCTTTGGAGTCTCTTCATTGTTATGAGATAACTTGGCTTATGAGTGAACTAATGCTTAGGCTTTCAAAGCAAGAAAAACTAGACATGATCTGAACCTTGTCATTCTGCTAAATTAATACTGAAATGAAAACTTTTACTGATACAAAGGCATTTCTGTTACCAGTAAATTGTGTAGACCTTGTGAAGATTTTGAGATGTGATTTATATTGGCTTATTTTTTAAAAAGCTGCCTTAAAAAGTGACCACAAGTGTGCTAAAAGGTTTATTTGAGGTAACCACAGTATTATAGCTCCCCTGGCATAATTATTCCATATTTTGTCTCTAGGAGTCAAGGCACAAAGCAAGGATAATCATAATGATTGTAAGAAACAGCACCTACAGCTGGGATCCTAGGATTTTAATACTAGAATGTTTTACTTGTTGCAGCTTCCGCATTCCTTTTTGAAAAGCTTTTTTTAAACAATATTTTTTAGGGCACAGGCAAACTATTTTAGCAGAATGAAGCAGTAATTTAAGACAAATCTTTATATTCCTGTCCATTTCCACATTCTTTCTGAAAGGCTGCTCTTGGGGGTAGAAATACAGCTGTGGATGAAAAGATTGAGGTAAGGAATACTTTTCTCTTACATTCTTGTAGCTTGGGTCATTAACTATTCTCATATATGTCGACCTAGTTCATGGCAGCCAGAGGAGACAAGGTATAAAATTGATTGGGTTATGATTCAGAGGGGGGAAGCAATGGAAAAAAATATATTGAACACTTTTACATTACTCAGACCCCTTCTACACTTTTTTCCTTTTTGGTTTTTAGACTGTATAAAGTATTGTGTTGGTACTGTGGATACAACGTGTGGCTATTGATATTGATATAAGAAAATCTGTTTAGGTTCCTCTTTCAGCAGTTATGGGGATCTTCATTCAGACTATAAGATCATTTCTCCTAACTAGGTGTTACATGTTGGCAGACTGAAGAAGACAAAGATGTCCTCACATTGTTTTATGGCCACGACTTTGAATTCATTGGATCCCTTAAGAGATATCACAGACACTGTAGCTAGTTAGAAGGAAGGGGGCAGTTTTATTGTAAATATGTTCAGTGAAGAAGATAGCAGTGTTTGCTGTTGTATTGCTTAGGCTGTATGAACATGTATTTTGTTGGGGAGAAAGAGACTGGGAATCCGGATTCTTGGGTTACAGTTTCTGCCTTGCTGCTGGCACTTTGTCCTTAACCAAGTTATTGCTGCTCTTTGACCCCCAGTTTCTGTGACTGTACCAGAATGCAGATGATGTATTCTTCTAACACTGTGAAGATGTTATACATGCTGGAGTACTTAAAATTCCCTTTTCCTTAAAAGTGGGGAAAAAGTAGATATAAAAAACTAGGAACTACCTGGACTTTGATAATATTAATATTTTAGATAAACCAGAACAGAAGTATGTGATACATACAAAGAACAACACCTCAAGAGTTTCTGCTTTGTGGTTATGACTCACTTCGGTAAAATTATGCTGTGCACATGGTTATTAGACTACTGTAGATCCCAGTGAGTACATTAGATTGAAAAACCTAAATGGAGTGGCCTCATGTATACAATTTTTTACAGTTGCCTTTTGCTGGGAAGTGATTAATATGAGATACTGCATCATTTTTGTTTGCAGGGGGCGGGGGGGAGGTGCATGCCTATTGGTGGTGATCTGAGGATTGTAACTTTAGATCTTTTACATTGAAATTACAGAAATTTGATTCTTATGGATAATTCATGGTGACAGAATATAATGAAATTATTATTATCATTTTTAACCACTAACCCATGTTCCTAGATGTATTCATTTTTGGCTTAGCCAGCCAGCCCTCTTCCTTCCCCCCTCCCTCCCTCCCTCCCTTCCTTCCTTCCTTCCCTCCCTCCCTCCCTCCCTCCATCCTTCCCTCCCTCCCTCCTTCCCTCCCTCCCTCCCTCCCTCCCTCCCTCCCTCCCTTCTTCCCTCCTTCCCTCCTTCCTTCCTCTTTATTTTTCTTTATTTTCTTTTTTTTTTTTAGAGAGGGATCTTGCTTTGTCACTCAGGTTGAAGTGCAGTGGTACAATCTCACTGCAATCTGAACCTCCCAGGCTCAAGCGATCCTCCCGTTTCAGCCCCCTAAGTAGCTTGTACTACAGGTATGCACCACCATGCTCGGCTGTTTTTGTATTTTTTGTAGAGGCAGGGTTTTCCTATGTTTCCCAGGCTTGTCTCAAACTCCTGATCCCAGAGAATCCACCTGCCATGGCTTCCCAAAGTGCTTGGATTACAGGTGTAAGCCGCCATACCTGGCCTGCTTTTCAGTTTTTCAGTAAGTAAATGGTGAGGCATATGTGTTGATTCTTCTGGCTTTTGAAAATCCTTCTCTATACCCTATTTATATAGACTGAATGAAATTGATAAGATACAGTATTTTCTTCCTAGACTGCTCAACATTGGCGTGAAATGGTTCTTGTGTAGGACTCCTTGCCCTCTTCCAGGTAGCTCTCTTTATTCAGTACATGTTTTACGTGCATTCTCTGTGTTTTAAACCTGAGAGACGTCAGAGGAATATAAGAGATGGTCCCTATTTTCCAGGGCTTCACCTCTAGGTTAATTACTTTGGGACAGTTTAAAGTAAATAAACTGTAAAAAAATACTCTTGGAAAAGTTGGTGAATGATAGATACACGCTTAATTTTTCACTCCTCTCCCTCGTGATTTTTATAATGCCATGTATTTTTCTTGGGAGGGTTTCCTTACAGCTGTATTTGTGATCTTGGGCTAGAATTTATGAGCTGCCACCATTAAGGTCTCCCTCTGGCTTTGGCATCAGAGATGGAGAGTTGTGTGTGGTTTGTTTTCTTATTGTTAATGTGAGAATTTTTCCTAATCAAAATAAATGCCTATGTATTTTTCTTGACTTTCTTGTTGGATTGACTAAGAGAGATGTGTGAATTGTAAACATTTCTTCCTGAAATGAAGTACAAAATTTCCAAATCAGAATGCATTGGGATTGTCTGGAGAAATGTATGTCTTCTGGTTTTAGTATTTAGACTTGAAGTTTTTTTGTTTTGTTTTTTAACCGTAATAACCAGGACAAGTAGAAAAGTTAAATGAAACAAAAAACATCATGGTGGGAAATAGAAGGAGAAAACTGGACATTAATGAAAACCATTCTGGATCTCACAGATGCTGTTAAGATTAGTAAATATTGGCCGAGTGTGGTGGCTCACGCCTGTTATTCCAGCAGTTTGGGAGGCAGATCACCTGAGGTCAGGAGTTTGAGACTAGCCTGGCCAACATGGTGAAACCCCCATCTCTACTAAAAATACAAAAATTAGCCAGGTGTGGTGGTGTGTGCCTATAATACCAGCTACTCGGGAGGCCGAGGCCGGAGAATTGCTTGAACCCCTGAGGCAGAGGTTGCAGTGAACCGAGATCACACCACCGTACTGTAGCCTGGGCAACAGAGCGAGACTCTGTCTTTAAAAAAAAAAAAAAAAAAAAAGCCAGGCGTGGTGGCTCATGCCTGTAACCCCAGCACTTTGGGAGGCCGAGGCAGGCGGATCACCGGGAGTTTGAGACCAGCCTGACCAACATGGAGCTCTACTAAAAATACAAAATTAGCCGGGCAGGGTGGCACATGCCTGTAATCCCAGCTATTTGGGAGGCTGAGGCGGGAGAATTGCTTAAACACGGGAGACAGAGGTTGCAGTGAGCCGAGATTGCGCCATTCCACTCAAGCCTGGGCAACAAGAGCGAAACTCCGTCTCAAAAAAAAAAAAACCAAACAAACAAACAAACAAAAACAGAAAGAAAGAAAAGAAAAAAAATTAGTAAATGTTGACTAATCTCAGGGATGTTTGAGCTGCCCTCAGTAGGCTACTTTGCATTTGTAAAATTCTCACACATCAAACTGCATCATCTTTGGCTTTTTGATTTTATGCACACAGTCTGTGAAAGGCTGGCTGAGCCAGGCCATGTGGTTACATATAAACTTATTACCAACTAGTGCTGTCCTCTTTCTACTCCTTAAGAGGTTTATTGGGGCAAATTCAAATCTGTTTGCGTTACTGCTCACCTAGCATAAGCTGATCCTTTTTTGACTGTATTTAAGGAAGATGTTGTTTTATCTGGTAAAACAGGTAGCACATGATTGACTTCACTAAAATCTCTTCTAAGACTTTAGAAATGGCTTATTTAAGCTTTGCTGCTTTCTTAGCACTTTTACTGTATGGGCCTTGGTATGTGGTATTGATACGTACAGTAAGCATAAATGTGAGAAGAAAAACCACATTTTCTTGCTTCTATGTGATCCATGCTGTTTTCACTTCTCAGGGTGATTTTTGGTTGTAGCCAACTCAGAAACTCTCAATTTAATTTAAGATTGTAAGGGTGAATTGCTTTCTTAGGCTATACACCAGAAAGAATGCTTCTCTCCTTATACATTTCAACACTTCTTAATGAAGATCATTTACTTACAGAGTGTATTCATTATTTTAGAATATGGCCTGGGTAACTTCAGACTTGTTGACGTAGCGTGAGAAAGGTTACTGGAGGCATGAGGAGGCAGTATATTATCTCTCAGTTGATTTTGTATACCATTTTGAATATTTTCTGTATATTCCCTTTCCTCTAGTGTTGGTTTCTTATTCTTATAGTAAAGGGGAACTAATGTTGATACTGTTCAAAAAAGGAATGAAGTGAATTTTTATATTTTTAAAGAATACATTAACGTGCTTGAAAGTGCTTAATCAGTTGTTACACTATCAGTTATCACAGATTGGTATGCATTGGTCCATGTTATGCATTTGCCTGAGTCAACCCTGTGACTAGTTGGCTTATTTCTTCCATTTCTTTTCCAAAGGTATACTTGACATGAAGTAGACTGTGCCTGTTTCATTTCGAGTTAAGTTTTGAATATGGTGGGAGGTAAAGATTAAAGTTAATTTCTTTTGCATATGGATGTTCAGTTTTTCTGAAGCCATTTTTGAAAAAGCTGACCATTCTCCGCATTTGCATTGCCTTTGTACTTTTGTAAATAATCGATTGTCCATATATGTGTGAGTTTATTTCTATACTCTTTATTCTGTTCCTTTGATCTATTTGTCTATCTTTATGCCAGTACTATACTGTCTTTATTACTGTAGTGTGCTTTATAGTAAGTTTTGAAGTGAGATAATGTTACATAGTTTTGGCTTTTTAAGATTCTTTTCACTAGCATATGACTTTTAGAATCAGCTTGTCAGGTTCTATAAAGAATCTGGCCACGATGTTGGTTGAGATTATATTGATTGTATAGATCAATTTGGGGAGAATTGACAATTTAAAATACTGAGTTTTCAACTCTCAAAGTCTGTCTCTCTATTTAGGTCTTACTTATTTCCTTCAGCAATATTTTGTAGTTTTCAGTATAGAAGCCTTTCACATATTTTGTCAGATTTATTCCTATGTGTTTCATATTTTTGATGCAGTATTAAATGGTGGTATTTTTTAACTCTAGTTTCCAGTTCACTATCAATATGTAGAAATTCACTGATTTTTGTATATTCACTTGCATTCTGCAACCTTGCTAAATTCACTTATTAGTTCCAGTAGTTTTTTTGTAGATCTTATTGGATTTTCTACATGGATGATCATATTTTTAGTGAATAAAAGCAGTTTATTTCTTTCCTCCTAATCTGGGTATCTTCTCTTTCTTCTTCTTGTCTGATTTCTCTGTCAAGAACTTACAGGATCATGTTTAATAGAAGAGATAAGACTGAACACTCCTGCCCTGTTCCCGATTTTAGGGGGAAAGACCAGAATCTTTTGCCATTAATTCTGAGCTTAACTATACATTTTTCATAGTGCCCTTTATTAGGCGGAGAATGTTCCATTCTAAGTTTGTCAGAATTTTAATCAAGAATGCATGTTGGCTGGGCGCGGTGGCTCAAGCCTGTAATCCCAGCACTTTGGGAGGCCGAGACGGGCGGATCACGAGGTCAGGAGATCGAGACCATCCTGGCTAACCCGGTGAAACCCCGTCTCTACTAAAAAATTCAAAAAAAAAACTAGCCGGGCGAAGTGGCGGGCGCCTGTGGTCCCAGCTACTCGGGAGGCTGAGGCAGGAGAATGGCGTAAACCCGGGAGGCGGAGCTTGCAGTGAGCCGAGATCCGGCCACTGCACTCCAGCCTGGGCGACAGAGCCAGACTCAGTCTCAAAAAAAAAAAAAAAAAAAAAAAAGAATGCATGTTATATTTTGTCAAACACCTTTTTTTGTCTATCAAGATGATAATATGATTTTTCTTTTTTTGTTTATTAGTATAGTAATACATTGATTGGTTTTTAAATGTGAAACCAAAATGCATTGGTTTTTAAATGTGAAACCAAAATGCATTCCTTGGTAAACTCTACTTAGTCATGATATATTAACTTTTAAATAGATTGTTGGATTTGATTTGTTAAAAATGTTTTAAAGAATTTTTACACCTGTATTCATGAGTAAAAATTGGTCTATAGTTTTCTTTTGATCTGTTTGTCTGGTTTTATTATCAGAGTGATGCTGGCCTCATAGGAAAGGTAGGGAAATACTCCCTTTTCCTCAGTTTCTTAGAAGAGTTTGCATAGAATTGTTATTTCCTCTTTCTTTTCTTTTCTTTCCTTTTTTTTTTTTTTTTTTTTTTGGAGACAGAGTTTTGCTGTTGTTGCCCAAGCTGGAGTGCAACTCGGCTCACTGCAACATCTGCCTCCCCGGTTCAAGCGATTCTCCTGCCTCAGCCTCCCGAGTAGCTGGGATTATAGGCATGCACCACCACGCCCAGCTAATTTTGTGTTTTTAGTAGAGATGGGATTTCTCCATGTTGGTCAGGCTGATCTCAAACTCCCGCCATCAGGTGATCCACCTGCCTCGGTCTCCCAAAGTGCTGGGATTACATGCGTGAGCCACCAGGCCCGGCCTGTTATTCCTTTCTTAAATGATAGGTAGAATTTGTCAGTGAATCCATCTAGGCCTAGAGTTTTCTTTCTGTGGAAAGGTTTTAAGTTAAATATTCATGTTCTTTACTAAATATTGAACTATTTATGTTATCCATTTCTTCTTGAGTCAGCTTTAGTAATTTATGTCTTTTCAAGGATTTTTTTTTCATCTTATCTAAGTTGTTGAATTTATTGGCATAAAGTTCGTATAATATTCCTTCATTATCCTCTTGTATCTATAGAATCTATGGCAATTCTATATCTATTGATAGCCTCCTTTCCTCCCTTGTTCTCTCTCTGTCGTATCAGTATGACTGGGAGTTTATTAATTTTATTGACCTTCTTGAAAAACCAGCTTTGTTTTCATTGATTTTTCTTTGTTGTTTTATATTTCATTGATTTCCTTCTTTCTGCTTACTTTGGTTTTACTTTGCTTGTTTTTCTAGTTTTTAAAAGTGGAAGCTGAGGTTGTTGGTTTAAGATCTTTCTTCTCTTCTAATATAGCCCTTTGATGCTATAAATTTACCCCCAAATATTA